>NC_081415.1:678636381-678955927 GCF_030272615.1 Cryptomeria japonica | reverse complement strand
TTCCACCATCAAAAGTTGAACTTATATATGGTGAAAATGAAATGTTAAACTATTGTAAAACAAAATAAAGCTCCAACCACATAAAACCCTAGTTCTACAATTAAGATCCACCATACACCAATGAAAAACCTAAAACATGCAAAATATAAAAAACATGAAAGTTTATATCATTTGCATGCTTAGTAGGGTTTGCTCTCCATTTTTTCCTATATACATTGATCTTGTTTTGATATGGTTGCTCTCAGATTTTGTATTGTGCACGAGCGCTCAACAAAGAACAAATTGTGGTTGTCTAGATGCTTGATTTCTTGACCGCTATGAAAGGTCACATGAAGATTAATTTGCTTGTTAGGGATATGATTTCATTAGTTAGGATTGGGGTTTGATAAGGATTAAAGGATCCTCTTATATAGAGAGCACCTTAGAAATGGAGGTATAGGATTAAGAGGTGGAGGGATAAATGGTTGGCTAGGTGTTATGCCCTGCATACCTAACCCCACTAGTTTCCTTGTCTTGAAAATATGGGTCCCTCTTTTTTTCTTTTTGTAGCTTTGTTTTTTATTTTTTGCCTTGACACTTCGGAACCTCAGAGTCTTGAGGTGTCCTTTGTCTATTTTTGAACCCCGAAACCTCGGAGTCCCAAAGTTTCAAGGTAGGCACTTGTTTTTTTGTTGTGTTCCTACCTCGAAGCCTTGGAGTTCCGAGGTAGGTTTTTGTTTCTTGTGTTTATCACAACCTCAGAACCCCGGAACCCCGGAGTCCCGAAGTTGTGCCTTGTCTCTTCTTGTTGTTGAAGCCTCAGAATCCTGCAGTCCCAAAATGTCAAGTTCTTCATGTTTTGTTGTTAGTCATTTTAGAACCCCAGAGTCCCGAAGTTGTGTTGTCTTTGCAACCCCGGAACACCGGAGTCCCAAAGTTGCTTTGCTTGTTTTTCTTTGTCCACCTCAGAACCCCGGAGCGAGGTGCCCCTGCTTTTTCAGACCCCAGAACCCCATAACCCCGGAGTCTTGAGGTTTGTTTGTGGTTTCTGGCTTTTTTGTGTTTCACCTCGGAAGTCCGGACTCCCAAGGTCATGTTTAAGTTGATTATACGGATGGAATATCGGGGGTATAAATAGAGGAAATGAACTCTTTTGAGCTCATTTGTGCATTCAAGTTTTCTGATTTCCTTTCTCTGCCTCTCGACTTCACGCCTCTATATCGCCAATTTTTTGAGGGATTTCTTCCATCAGGTTGGTTGATTTCTTTGCCCTCATTGTGTTTTCTAGATTAGATCTTTTAGTTTTTCTTGTTGTTTCTTGTTTTGAGTGTTTGTTTTCTTCCCGCATCCCTTAGGGTTTTCCAACCCTGGAACCTCAAAACGTCGGAGTTCCAGGCTCGGTAGTTGTTTTAACCCTGGAGTCCCGAGGTTGATCTTTTTTGGATTGTGCTTTTACCCCGGAACCTCAGATCCCAGGAGTTTCAAACCATCCCTTTTTACCAATGGATGAACTACACCTAACCTTGGAACCCCGGGACCCCGAAGTTCTTTCCTCTTAGGCCATTGTTTTAACTCGGAACCCCAAAGCCCCAGAGTTCTAGAGCATCTTTTAGGCCATTATTTGAACTACCCTGGGACTTTGGGTCCCTAAAGTCTCAAATGAGCTGCACATTTAGTCCACCCCGGAGTTCTGGGTTTATTGTTTTAGCCTTGTCTTACCCCAGAACCGCAGAGTCTTGGGTTCCATTGTTTTGGTCCACCCCGGGCCCATCCTCACCTCGGAACCTCAGAGTTCTGAGGTCAGTTATTAGAGAAAGAGTTACCTCGAAGTTCCGGAGTCCTGAAGTGGGTAATATGATTGATATATTTGATGTGTGATAGGCTAATCTGTGGTTGTTTCTTGCAGATCAGAAAAATTAGATGGACCCAACTTCCAACAAGAAAGGCAAGGAATTGGATAGACTCCCCGTAACCATGAAGTACCATTATCAGGGGCAGGTTTATGTTTCAAAATTGGATGATCAAATCAAATGGGTAACTAATACAAAGGTAGGACATGTTGAATTAGAAGTCATTGCAACACAATTAGATAAACCAAGGCTAGAGGCTCCTTACAGGAGGATCAAGAGATCAGGGCTGGTAGAAGCAACTATTTTTCCTCAATCCATCCAAGCTCCCAAATTCATTATGACCATGGCACACTTCTACAATGCAGACACTAGGAAGTGCACTGATGCCCAAGGAAGGACAGTAATAGATTTATCTGCTGATATGTTGGGATATGTGTTTGGTATTCCTTCAAGAGAGGAAGAGATGTTGTTAACAACTAAGGAAGAAGCCGCTGAAGTATGGGATGGGGATATTACTTCAAGGAAAAGGCATATGAATGAAAATTGGCTTGAGGAGGAGAGAAAAATAGGATTGAAGGCCAACGACATTCTAAGGGCTTATTTCAAGGAGCCACAACGTGGCCTAATTATTATGCTAAGCAAGGCCTTTGGCAAGATAGATTGCTGACATTTCCACTCATGGATGTTTCATTACATGACTACTATTCTGATTGGAAAGAAGTATTTTGATTGGGCTCAGATCTTATCAGACAATATACACAGGCAATTGGTAGATGTGCATAAAATGAAGAAATTCTTCTTCACTTCATATGTTGTTTAGGTAGCGGCTCGAGCAGAAAAATTTTCAGGGTTGCAGACAGAGGGCTAGCTTGGAGATGAGGAAGAACAAAAGAAGGTGTGGGAGTATTACACCCAACTCCCTCTAGGCAATGCAAAGCCACATTACAAAAGAATAAACGATGCCTTCCTTTTCCCTATCATCATCAAACTCACTGGTGATGCAAGTTATAGAATAAGCCCAAAAGAAATGGCCATAATCAGGGAATGGGCGTGTTGGTTTATTCAAAATGAACGTTCCACATATATAGGGTCAGTGGATTCACAGGGAGCCCTATGCTGCTGCCAAGATACTGCAATGACCGCATTATATTATTAGAGTATGTCAAGTAGATGCTTAGGTTGCAATCACTTTTATCTTCAAAACATAAGAAAAGTGTGGATTTTTCAGTTTCTATTGGTTATTTTTCCTATTCCAAGATTCAGTTAGCTAAGATGGCAGAGCAGGAGTTGCAAGATCTAAATTTAAAAGAATTCAGTTATGCTAGAGAGTATTACGACCCATACGACAAACTAAAGCAAATAATGCCAAAGGCATATGATGGACACAAGTCAAGATTGGAGGATTTTTTGGCGAACCTCCAAGACAGTTTTGAAGTTACAAAGAAAAGGTATTCCCGACTCTCAGTTCCCCAGATTAGGAATTTTGAAATAGAGACCAATCTCCCTAAAGAGTTAAGGGATGATGGTGATTTATTAGACCCTACATAAGGAATAGGAAATTGATAAGAAGCCCCTCTCTCCAATCAAATGGTCAGGGCATGAAGAGATGGATATAGATAGAGTAACTCAAAGTGTTATAGATAGAACTAGGCAGTGGCTAAGTTTGAGGGTTAGGCCGAGCGCTTTGAAGGGGAAGAAAAAGGAATCAACCTCAGGCATTCCTTGGTCAAGGGGTTATAAGGAGTATGCCTGCAAGACAAGGTCCAACTCTAGAAGAATACTTCTACGGACCTAGAAGAGGTGGCACAATCTAAAGAAAGTACTGAGGAACTCCTCAAGCAAGTCCATGAGTGAATGAGGAAGGCCGAAATTCTAAAGAAGGCTACTGATTTGAGAATCAGAGAAGGGTTAGGAGTTGTGCCATTGGTAGAGGTACTCCCTGTTAGGGCAAAAATTGGGCAAAGGCCAAGAGAAGGCATTCATGAGGAAGATGAACAAGGGAAAACTGATGAAAATACACAACCTCCTCTTGATATGACAAGTACATCTACTCAGCTCCCGCCAACTGCAACCACATAGGCTCCAATTTTGATGTCAACCACTACAACCCCTCTACCAACATCATCTGGTGTCTTTGCAACAACATCAACAACATTACCTCAAGTAACTACAGTATTGTTTCTTGTTGTAGAAAATGTAAGCATTCATAACATTGAATCAAATTCTGACCAAGAGGATGAGCAACTTATGGAACAATTGGTACAAAGATGGACCAAAGGGAAGAAAGAAAAGAAGTTTTGCAAGCTCAAGGAATAGGTATCAGTTGACCCCATGAACATTGATGAACAAGGTCTACTAGATGAGCAGCCACTTGGGGGAAAGAAGGAACAAAATGAGCCAGAGGATTCATAGGATGAATGATAGGTTTTAACTCCAAAAGACCAAGAAGATCTACTAAAAGAGATAGCTACCAAGCAAGGTATGGAGGAAACAAATAAAGGTGGTAGGGAGTTTGAAGAAGAGATGAGTGATAGGTTAGGAGAGTTGCATAAGCAACAATAGTTGAATGTTGATGTCACTCTTAGAACTACCTGAATTCCATTGGCTACATCAACCCCAGATATTCAAACCCAAGAGAAAGATGAAGCAGAGGAGTAGTCAAACATACACGTGGTGACTGTTGATATCGTGCCACATGAAGGTGAAAAGGATAAGGATATGCCACAATGGTTAAAGTTCACCTTTGAGAAGATGAAGTAAGTGGTGCTACCAAAGGTTACATTACAACAGGTCATCACTGAAGAACCGCAAAAAACAAAGAGAGCAAAGATAATGCATCATTTATCAAGGACGGGTTTTGGTGAAGTGATTGCTGATGTAGCAATTCCAACACAAGCTAAAGGTCAAGACTCCCTGAAATACCAGGTTTCACAGGTCAAATTGGGTAAACAGACCAAGTGGGGAGAGCTAGATACATTACAACTTACTACTAGTGTCATCAGGGGCTGAATAGAAAAGGAGCACATCTCTCATTCAGAGGTCAAGGCACAGTTGGAATAATATAAGAAGTTGTTGGTACATATGGGTAAGCCCTTAGATATATGTATAGATGATAACCTACCTTTAACCTCATCACTCCCAGAAGGAGATATAAAGGCACCGGTTGAGGTGAGATGGGTGGCAGCCACAGCAAAGGCATGGGCACGAATAAATGCTTCTAAAATTAAATTATTCTTGCAAAATACCATGATGGAATATGTAAGGGAGCGGAAGCTCAACATTTTTGGCAAACAGTTTCAAATTTTGAATAAAGTTTTAATCTTGGGGAAGAGGTTATAGTCTGAGAAGACCTCTTAGGCGGAGATAGTTGTAAAAATTTACAATCCTACATATACATTTTGGAGTTGAAGACTGAGATGCTTCAACACTTATGGGAAGGATATAACAAGTATTCGGTTTCCCCTTCTTAGTGTGGTAGAGAAGTACGAGAAGTTTGTAAGGCAGTTGTTAAGAGTTTTTGGGCTTAATATAACCAGTGTTGGACATATGAAGGAGGACCAGGTACTGTTCCAGTGGGATGCATATGAGGCACAACATTGTGCAACTCCTACTCAGTTTGATATTGCGTTGATGGACGAGTATACGTATTTGATAACTCGGTGTCAACAGGTCGCAGAAATAATAAAAGAGTTGGAAGGCGGAAGAAAGAATGCGGAGGAGATTTTGAGGAAGTACAAGTTCGGGATTAAACATGTTGTTGACCCTCTTGCTGAAGTGACCTATAAAAAGAAGTGAAAGATAAACATATAGTTTCTCATGATAGCACGACTTTCTGAAGGAGTTTTTGCATGACACCACACTGGGACTTCAACTGTACCTCCAACTTATGCTTTAGTTTTGAGCAAAATTTTGCATGACTACGAAAGTTTGGCTCATACAGCACTGTCTTTGTAGTGCTCTCTCAGTCCCAGTTTTGTAATGGTTAACTGGAGTCTAAGGCAGAGACTTGCATGTCAACTATGACTCCTTTCTTTTTAGTTCTTAATTTAGATAGGTTTATTTCCTAGAAAGTAGGACAAGAAACTCTATAAATTGAGGAGTTTGATTCATTTGTAAGGGTCCACAAATTGATGATTTGAGGCCCACTTAGAGATTTTAGATTATTGTTTACAAATTGTTATGAACTAGATTATTTTCTGTGATACATTCTTTGAAGTTAATACAAGAAGCAACTTATAGATTGCCTGATCTATGCGTATGTGCTATTAATTTGATCTTTGTGGTCTGGTAATGCCTATTGTTTGAAATCAGCAACTAGTTCTGGTCTTATGTTTATTTCTTTATGAATCATACTGCGCACGTATGTGGTGTATGAGAATTACTGGGATAGATGATATTGTGATGATATTCTTTCCATGAATTTGTGAGGTTGCTGACTTTGTAGGTTTATTCAAGGTCTGTTATTGAATGTTGATTTGGATGGTATTGATAATTTTTGGATTGCAGGGTACTTACTAAGTATCTCATTAAGTTGTTATTGAATTAGTTTCATTGTTATTTTCTCATTTCCCTATCTTTGCAGTTTATTTCAAAAGAGAATCTTAAACCATAAAATATAAAAAAAAAGTGAAGTTATTGAAGGATTTGTTTAACCAGCAGGCCCCTTCACAGGTACAACCGCATCAACCATCGAGCTACCTGTAATCGTTGAGACCCAACTATAGAGACCTTGGAGTAGTTAGTTTTTCGGAACTTATTACTTTTCAGGAGAGGTTGTGAGTGTTTACACAAATTACCTGACTGTTGGTGAGTGTGTCAAAACACACATCAACACTAGGATTAAAGGGTAAGTATGGGAAATGATAAAATATGAAGAGGTAGTTAGGATAAAATCAAGAGATGAATGACAAGTGTCATGGAGGGAAAAAACTAATGAACTAATTAAATAAATAAAGAACTATTTAATTAATAGAAAAAGTGGGACCTATTAAATAAATAAAATATTTATTTAATTTAGGGAAAGGATAATTTAAATAAATAAAATTATTTATTTAAATAGGGAAAGGCTAAAAGAGGATAAGTGAATTAATCAAATAAATAAAAATCTATTTAATTAATAGAAGGCTTAGGATAAAATAATTAAATAAATAAAAATATTTATTTAACTAGGCTAGGACAATTTTAGGTGTCTACATTTTGCCCCTCTTTCAGACAATGTAGCTTGTCCCATTGGCTCAAAGAAGATAAGGTTAACTGATACAAGGTTTGCCCCAGGTAAGGAAGACAACATGCCCCCTCAAGAGATTGGGTGAATTTTTTTTAAAACAAATTGCAAATAATCTCTCGAAAAGAAAGAAAGGCTAGAATGGATAAGGATAAGCTGGAAGGTTCAAGCTAGTGAAAAGTGGACTCAAAATGGAGCAACAAGCAAGAAATAGGCACCAGGAGGCAAGAACAGCTAATTAGGGTTCCACAGCCTATATATAGTAGTCATGGGGAGAAACATCCTCATTTGCATCCACAACATTTGAGAGATCAGAGTGTAGAGCATCTAGAGAGCTTAGGAGAGTAGTCAATAATTGGAGAGCCATCGCAATCAAATTGCACTGATTTGATTGAGTCTGACACTTCAAGCGGCTTATAGACATGGGTGAGCTAGTATGTATCTCAAAATTTCTTGTTTATTTTACATTTATTAGGCTAGAATGTAGGATGAAGCAAAAATGTAGTAGGACAGTTTTAGGGTTTGAATGCATATAGGTAAGTGACGGGTGCATATGTGATGCAATGGCGTGTATAGGTTTAGGGAATTTGTGTATTTTCTTGTAATAGTGTATGTTTCATTAGAATCTACGTAGATTCATTAAGGCAAGTATATGCTGCAAAGCCACATCTGCGTCAGACAGTGGCGTGTATGTGCATGAAAACATGTATGTGCCAAATACAATTGTGTATAGGTGCTAGAGTCGCATTTGTGTTAAACAGTAGAGTGTGTGTGTCAAGACATGTATATGCCATGAAAAACTATGTATGTGAACTCTTTGCGCGTATAGGATGTCCCTTAACGTGTATATGTCAGGCGGGCAAAAATAAAAGCAAAAATCAATAGTAATGTGATAAACATATGCTACAGATTGGATAAAATGTCGAGATGATAAACTCAAACAGGTGCCCCAGTGAAGATAGGGTTAAGTGAAATATTATAAATATATACACTGAAATCAATAGCGCCCTATGATAAACATAAGCACTAGAAAGACAAAGCTTGATAAGAAGCAACATGTGATAGACATAAGTACCACTAGGATAAACCTAACTGCACAATGCCATGTGATAAACATAAGCACCATGGACCTAGGATAAACAAGCAACACCATGTAATAAACATAAGCACTACTAGGATAAGTATAGGATAAGAAACACCATGCGATAAACATAAGCACTACAAGGACTGATAGAGCTTGTGCACTTTGCTTGGTACGATTGCAGGAGTACTTGGCTACTTGGCTCCATTAGAGTCTTGAGAGAGATACCCTATGACACAGAGACTGCAGCCAGATCTGAGTGAGGATGAGCATAGATTGATAGAGGCCATAGAATTATGACACATCATTTTTATGCTTGAGATCCAAGTGAACATGGGCTTGTTGATTGCATTAGGCGAGCGTTGGCACTCAAAAACTTTCACATTTCATCTGTCAATCAGTGAGATGTCAGTGACCTTAGAGGATGCGCACAAGATACTGAAGATACCTATCAGGAAGAAGACTTGGAAAGTCTGTGGTGGGTTTTTCGGTGATCCAAATCTAGAGATTTGAGGTCATGTACAGTAGTGGAAATGTTTGGGCAGCAGTTGTTGGTGGTATTAATAGCAGATTCTTGTGCCTTGATAGGATGACAAATGGGTTGGCTACAGGTTGGGGATGAGCTATGGATATTCTCATGACATAAAGTACCAAATTCACATGGGGTCTATATGTATTGGCCCACTTATATCATGAGTTACATCAGTTTGTGTACCTGGGAGGATACGACCTCGGATGCAAGGTTACTTTACTACAAGTTTGGGCATATGCGTACATAGCAGTGACCAAACCAGTTTGTTTTAGATTTAGAGGTCATGGGCAGTCATACTTCCATTATTACATGATGATCACTTCTTAGACTCGATTAGGGAAGGTAGAGTACTAGCACCAAGTGATAGATGACATTGATACATTGATCTAGAGACCATATTTAGATTGTGAGGTGTGGCTAGAGGATGATAGGGAGTTAACTTTTTGTCACAGGACTTGATGTTTGATCAGTCAAACGCCCTATATTTTGGATAGACATTTACCAAATAGGGTTTCTAGATAGTTTGGTTGTGTACAACAAATGTCGAGAGGCTCAAGAGAGTTTGCACGTACTATACGGGAGCAGGTGCACTAGGGACCTATTTTATCTTATGAGGTCGCAATGGTGGATTTTTGAGCACTTGTTCCTATGCTTTGGGATCTAATGAGAGATTTAATGGATGCAGGTATGACATCAAACTACGAGGCATACTTTAGGGCACATCCATTCCCATGATTGATGGGAATAGGAGAGCCACTAGTTCGATTCGATGACGATGATGATGATGAGGATGGGAGGCCAAGGAGATGGAGGAGAGGAGTGAGGGGGAGAGGGGCACGTGGGAGAGATGGAGGCAGATAGGGTGGGGATGGAGATCCTGATGGTAGGCCACCGAGACTATTGTCAGGTAGGGGTGGACAATTGGACCAACCACAAATACAAGATGTAATATCAAAAATCACACCTTATACAATTCAGCGCAACAAATGTTGCCTTCCTCCACATCATCAAAGGTCGTGTACCACCACTTTTGTCTTTTTTCCCACCTAGATCGCTTTGTCAACTCCATACTAGAATATTACCAGCTCTGTCAACTTTTCATCCTTAGGACACTAGTGCAACGCGAAGACGTCTGCATGATGTGCTAGAGTCTTGTGAATCTGATAGTCTATAGGTGGTTGCTTGAGCATTACGTTTGCACCTGGAAGGAACCGTAATGCCTCTGCACGCACCCATCAACATCGGTTTGCCTTCCATGGCCTATATCTCTCTTGTTTGAAGGTATTTTTGGGATTTTGGATCATTTTTCTTGCAGTTTGAATCTTTTGGCAATCTTCTTGAGCAATATTCATAGGTTTTCACAAGACCACCATTCTTGCAGTCTCTCAAATAGCTCATAGTTTTGTCTTCACAAATATTGGAAGAGGAGTTCGCTTACTTTCCTTGATTTTCTTGCATATTCATAATCTTTTACTTCAATCTATTTATTATTTCAATCACATTTCTTTCATTTTTATCATTCCATTTCACCATTGCTATTATCTGGGTTGTTCGTGGAGGTGGAAACACCAAAACGGAGGTCTGACTGAGGCAAACTCCAAAACACAACCCCCAACATTTTCCTTCTTGCTTGTGTGCAAGTTTTATAGTCATGGGAAGGCAATCATTTTGGGGGAGGCTTCAATTGTGGACCAACTGTGAGTTTCCCTCATTTCTTTTTTCCTATTTCGTTATAGTATTTCATATTCTAGTGTTAGCTTAGTTTTTGTCATTTTCTATATTTATTTAATACTATAGTCGTGTCTTTCTCTTTTCGTATAACTTTTGTACCTCATTCGTACAGGATGACAACACGTCGCGCTGGTTTCCCAGTTCCGCGCATTCATCCTCAAGGTAGAGGCTTAGCAGAGTCATTCAAAACCTCTGCTTGTTAGTCATTTACCTTATTCTATACTTAGTTTTTCATTTTCATCCCCTGGCTCACCCTTAGCGCCAATTTAAGTGAGGTACTAGAGGGCCAATTTGTTCTCTAGGATCCATCATCCTTGACGTAACAAGTTTCCTCCACTACATTTTGGTGAACTTGACGTGAAATAGTTGCATTGTCATTTTCTTTACTCTTCATTTCTTAACTGCATTCAAAATCTAAGGCAAAATAAAAAGAAAGAAAACAAAAAGATAAGAATAATCACATCTCAACCTTTAAACAAACCTCAAAACAACTCTCTTTACCACAGTATTATAGACTTGCGACATCCTAGTAGTGTGGTTGAAGTGTTGTGAAGCTTTTCCATGAGCTTTATGACCCAAACTACCATGGGAGTTATTGTGAGAAGGACTGTTAGGAAGCGTGTTCCTATGAATCACTACATTCCTCCTAGGTCGGGTCCAATGTTTAACGATCAGCTTCCCGACCCAAATGATTTCCTGGCTTCTTACCCTCTTAAGACCATTTTGACAAGGGGTCCTTCTCCACTTGATTCCAATCCAACTCTCAGAAAAATTCTCCTAAAAATTCTCCTCCATCTTCCCATCCTATTGTTGATCATGATTCTATCGATACCATTGATTTTGAACAAATTAACATGACAGAGTAGAATCTAAGAGACTTTGAGGGTTTCCTAAATTGGGAGAATGTCCTTCCTCAAGCTGGAAATGTTGTAAACACTCTGAGAGACATGTTGGTCTTGAATAGAAGAGGCCTGGAGATGTTAAGGGCATTATCTATGATTATCAAGAACCACGCGCCTTTGGTTGATGCCTCTCCCTAGAATGGCCAGCTTGACACTTGTGGTTCTCAGCTTGGTGTTGACATACCTAGTTTAATGGTACACATGGTTGATCTTGGACCCACTATTCCTAGCATCAATGCCTCATCCACTCCCTTGGGTTACATGAGTATGTCTAGTAGCTCTTCTCTATCTCTATTGCAACTCATATCTTTATGGTCGGCACTAATACTACATTTGTTGGTGGCATTGATCCCATTGGAGGCACCGGTGGAGGTAGTGGCACTTGTTCTCTTGGAGGCACTGGTGGAGGTGGTGGTATTGGTCCTCTTGGAGGCACAAGTGGAGGTGGTGGCACTAGTCCTCTTGGAGGTACCGATAGAGGTGGTGGCAAATATGGCCCACCTTCACCTCCTCTTCCCTCTAATCATGTCTTGAACAATATCTTATAAAACATGGGGCAGTTAAAGTTACAACTTACAAACCTAGCCTCTGCTTCTGGTCAATCATCTATATGCATATTATAGGAAGAGTCCTCTTGACATCACTATCTTGAACACCATCCTTCCTCCTACGACTTAACCATTGAAATTTGATAGGTTCAATGTTGATGGGGACCCTAATATGCATATTGACTCTTTTACGACCATGTGCAGTGACGATCACAACTTGGACTTTGTTTTGCTTAAATTGTTCTTGCGGTCCCTTAAGGGAACTATGTTAGAGTGGTACAGCTCCTTGTCAAATCATTCCATCAACGCCTTTAATCAAATTATGGACCTTTTCCTCAAGCAGTTTTCGGCTAACATTGGCAGCAGGATCACTATCATTGACCTTGTCCACTGTAAGCAAAAACCCAACGAGAAGGTCACAAACTTTATCTCGATATATCAGTCAATCTCTACCAATATCCCCTTTTCCATGTCGGATAGCGATTTGCAGAGGATGTTTATTGGCAACCTGCAACCGACATTAAGGGAGAAGTTATCTCTTAATCATTATCAAAACTTTGCCAATATGTGTTCCACACTCACAGACTACCAGCACACCATGTCCAAGTTCAAAGATTCTATTGCAAACACTCATGGTGGGTCCTTCACAAGCATGTCCATAGAAGGGTCTAGAAAGAACAAAGTCATAGCTAATGTTGTGGTTGTTCCTTCAACGGTTGCTATGCATGGATCATAATAGAATAGAGTCTTCACTAAAATGAATGACTCTTACTTAAGCATAATGCAACAATTGTTAAAAGACAATCTGATTACCCTTCCTGAGGTTAGATCATTTCCTAATAACAGACCCTATCTGTGCTGGTATGATGGGTCAATTTTTTGTCATTACCATCGTGTACCTAGTCATGACACTGAGTGATGTTATCATCTTTAAAATATTATCCAAGACCACATCGATAATGGTCTAATTAACAAGTCTATGGATAAGACCAATAATAATTTGCAGATCTACATTGATCTATTTTCCCCACATTTGATGAATTTTATCTTTGCATCAGATCCTCCTCCGGATGATGGTCCATTTGTGAACATGATCACCATCACTCCTATTTGCTTACCTCCTAGCTAGAAGGGGAAGGTGTTTCACACATCATTATCATTCACCCCTCTAGATGCCCCATACTATGGAGAGTCTAGTCCTCTATACATCCCTACTAAATTGAACAGTCAAATTTTCACAGGTGTGATGGTTGACCCATCATGTAGAGTCAATGTCAGTATGGAGGAGACTCTATTCATGAACGGTTAGCATAGGCCTGCATATGAGGAATATTGAGAAACCCTAAGGATGCACAATGGTTTCTCTATCCCTCCTTTGGGTAGCATCACCTTGATGGTCCTCATGGTACCCAAGGCTATGTCTTTTATATTTGTGATCATTCCTAATCGGACCTATTTCAGGTTAAACTAGGAATTCCTTGGTTGATTTCTATGGATGTGGTCCCTTCAATGATTCATAAATGTTTGAAATTCCCCCATGAGGGTTTGGCCCATGTCATCCAAGATACTGGATACCAACCCCTCGTAGCTCTGGGAGATTTTTCATTGGATCATTTATGGCCTTCTCTAGTTGGGGCCATGCTTCCCCGTGGTGACTTGATGTACCACGCATATTATCAGTATAAGATAGGGGAGTTGGCCCCTAAATCAGATCAGCCTAGTTATTCATTGCCTCTTCCTACATTGACCTCTGCTCTTTCTATTCTTGTGTTGGAGCAGGTAGTGCCTCATGTCTCCTCATTTTCAGGAGCTGAGGCTAATCTTGTTCCTCATAATAGACCTCCCCATCCACCCAAGACCGCACAACCTCTGGTAGTGTCTTATGTTCCTGCGAGTGCACCCAGTGCAGACAAGGGAAAGGCACCCACGCTATCAAAGTATGTTGCCCACCCTCCCTTCGATATCCCGATCATGGTCGATAGCCCTTGGCCCTCTAGATACAAGAAAGGGAAGCATTCCTTGTAATGCTCGCCAAAATACCCTAGAGAAATAAACCAAAATCTACTAATAAAAGGAGATAAAAAAATAATTCTTTAAGGTAAGTATCACTTCTATGCTATTTCTAACATTCCCTTAATGCAACATTACTACCAATATTCACCAATGCACCATAACAATTTATATGAATGCATAAATCAACATGAAAATATCCATAGAATCATATTACGCAAGTGGAATGATCATTTAATCATTAACACAATCTCTATATAAACTCATACAATGCAAATCCATTCCCTAGGGTATCTCAAAGTCATTACTTGACAAAATCCTAACACATCATATATCCATCCTAGAACATCATATTCTATTATCCATCTATCCATTTACTTTCCATACAACTATAATAAATCCTTAACACATTTGTGTAACTTAGTCACTTAGCATACTCTTTAGATTCTTTTCGAAACTACCAAATTAAATAATCCTAATATCCATTATTTCATTCATCATAAAAGCATCATAGTTTGTATAACCATTCTCTTCTATAGGAATAGATTATTCTTTCAAGTTTCATTACATATCTCTAAGATAACTAGCTCATTTACCTAAGTAACATAATCCATTTCATCTAGATAACTTCCATTTCTTAAACAAGATCTATAACAGCGACTACTATTCTTCCAACTTAATTTCCATAAGATTATACATATAATTGTTGGCATTTTTGATGATTATGTTGTGATTGTCATTGATGGACACACACTTGTATTGAGATCCCCTTTATATGTATGAGCTTGTGCTCAACCGGTATTTGTTGCAACCGGTATGTTGTATACTAGTCTCTAGACTAGTGATTTTGCAGAATGTGTTTCCCGGTCTGAAGCGGCATGTCGACCCCAAGCGGTTCACAGATCACAAGCGGTACAAGGGAGAAAAGTGGCACAACACATTCTTACCAGTCTTCATTTGTGACAAATCGGCAACTGGTATTTTGTATGAACCGGTAATACTCTGTGATGAGTTACCAACCAGCATTTTGTGATGAGTTACCAATCCACCAATTGTTTAACGGTGCCGACACATTGACGGTGATTCTTGTGTCATGTTACTAAGTATTTCTAGATTCATTGAACCTAGGAAATTGTAATGTAATCCTATTGGACCGACATGAAATCAGATTCCTTTAAAAGGACATCATGTCTAGGGTTTTAAGTTGTTGTTGAAAGGGTTAATGTTGAGCTAGGGTTTGAGGTGGAAGTTGAGTTGTTGTGAGAACAATCTTATTTGAGAAGATCGAGTTGTAACTGTGAGAGAGAGAAGATTGAAGTAATGTTGGAATGCATTAGCTATGAGCAATACTGGATCTAACCAAGTAGTTTGTGCTATTAGATAGATCAAACACTTGTTGATTACTCACATCTTTGACAAGTTTGTAGCCCTTAATCGGGTAGGCCTCAAAGCCTTTGTAAAATCCTCTAACAAGGTGGTTCACACATGTGAATCTAAAATCCTCTAACAAGGTAGTCTTTAATCAAACTTATCTCCTAATAGAGACTGAGATTCCTAACAAGATCTGTTCTAGTGAAGAACATTGTAAGACCTTAACCGGTCTGGATTCTATTCTGCAGATAGTGACTTGTGAGTTCCATCTCACCGTGGTTTTTCCCAATTGGGTTTCCACGTCAAATATCCTGTGTTATGGTTGTATTGCTTTTGTGGGTGAATTCTTTATTCGCATTTTGGTTTGCATGTGTGGTAACCGGTTTGACTGTTAGACTACTTTACCGGTTTATCTTTAGACTGTGTAAGTGTTTTTGTGCAGTAGTTTTTGGCATACTAATTCACCCCCCCCCCCCCCTCTTAGTATTCATCAATTGGTATCAAAGCTAGCCTTTCTATAAGTTTAACCACTTGGAAAGAGATATGGGTTAATACACCTTGAGGGAACTTACTCAACGGCTCACTAAGTCTGAGCAAGCCTATGATGATCTTATGGTCAAATACAAGGCATCTTAAGCAAAAAGAAGAGAACATGCAGAGAGCTAATGGAACTATTTGAAAGTAGTTCTGAAGATGAAGCTAACATGGAAGCCATGATTGCTGAAGTGAATAAGCTGAATGATTCAAACTCCAATCTGAGAAAGGAGTTGGAAGGACTGACTATTCGGTTTAGTCAAGAGCTTGAGAACCGGAGAAAAGAAGAAGATCTGGTAAAAGAGACAGATCATGAGATCTCCAAGTTGAAACATGAGATTAGTGCACTAACTGCTCGCCTTCATGAGAGCAAAATGGAAAAAGAAGACATGCAAGGAGAACTAAACATTGCCATCTCTGAAAATGCAAGTCTTATGGAGACAAACACTGCTATTTCCAAAGAACTCTTTGAGTCAAAGGAAATACTTGCTAAGTTTGGCAAAAGTACAGTCAAGCTAGAGCAAAAGCTTGAGTCATTTAGACTGGCAAAGAATACCAATGGTCTTGGTTTTTCTGGACATGAGGAAGGAGAATCCTCAAGAACAAATGCTGAAGCATCAAAGAAGCAACCGGCACTCAAAGGAAAAGGTAAGCGAAAATTCAAACCTATTTGCTTTAATTGTCTTAAAGAAGGACACACTACCAATGTATGTAGGAGCAAAGCCTACAATAATTTTCCTTATTTTATCAACAATGTACCTAGATCCAATAAGTTCAATGGTCATTGTTATGCATGCAACAAGTTTGGGCATAGAGAATTTGAATGCAGGTCTGTAATGGATAACACTGGAAGATATCCTCAGAGGACCCAAGGAACTGGTCCTGAACCTTTTATGAACCAGAACCATAACCGGTTTAACGTCTTCAATCATCAATTAAGAAGCGGTGGTCATCAAGCGGCAACCGAATGGAGAGAAAGTTGTATGATCTATCATGGTCATGGTCACACTGTTGCAACATGCAGAAGGAAGAATGGAGACATGTACAATGGACCTTGGAGAGCACCTGGACTTGTTTGCTATCACTGCAACAAACCGGGTCACATTGCAAGATTCTGCAGAAGCAGAAAAAGTATATCTGATGATATACCGGTCACTCAGGAAGGAGAAATAGATGTTGAAAAATTTCAAGGAGACATGAAGAAAACATGGAAGAAGAAACCAATATTGTCGGAAGAGGAACCGGTTTCTGCACCTAGTGTGGAAATATCAGAACCGGCAAACTAAGCCTCAAAGGCTTAGGGGGAGCAAACGGCGAAATGCTTTCAAACCCCCAGTTGACACCGATAAAAGACCTTAGTCAATATGTTATACCTATCACTTGGCAGAAGACCAAAAATGGTAAAAAGGCAAATTAGGGTTTACGCCCTAATAGAGGAGCATTAATGATGGTAGGTGAGAGACATCTATAAATGCAATTTTCAAATCATTTCTCACTATCTGTTTTCGAGCGAAGAAAAGTTTTCAAGTGTAGAGCGAAGAAAAGGTGATTTGAGCTTAGATTTCAAGAAATTGGATAACCTTGAAAGAGATTCAAATCTAGTTTGCAAGCGGTAGTGGAGAACTCAAAGCAGTGATTTGGCATCCGATGGAGAGCGAAGTGAAGCAGAACCAGGAAGCCCTAAATTCGCGTTTGAAAGGTATTTTTTGTGTTCTTGAAATACTCTTCAATGGCTTCCACATCTCATACCAGTTCAAGTACATCCATTGAGTCAGAAAGTTTCATTCAGAGGAAGTCCAAGTATAATGCTTTATCACAAGTTCCAGCTGGAGTCATAGTCGAAGAAGGAATTTCAGATTATATTGATTACAAAATAGAAGACCTAGGGTCTTTAGCCATTCATACTCAGTTACGTCTATTTTGCAGAAAGGACAAAAGGATCAAACCAAAATTTAGTGTCATAGAGAAGAAGAAATTCCACAACGTTGTATATTTCTTGGAAGACTTCACAGAGGATCACGTCAGGATCATCTTGAGCAGAGTCCATGGTGACAAGATGTACCTGGAGAGGACGCATGATATCATGCCTCAGGCAATTCATGCAGTCACCGGTTTCTGCAACACAGGGGAAGTGCCAGCCCTGAGAAAAGTGAGCAAAAAGGAAATGACCAAGCTCGCCGGTTCAACAAGTGATTCACGGGGCATGACAGTCAATCCTATCAAGGATGATCTGGTGAAATATGCATGCATGGTGATTGGATACAGAACATTCTCAGCCAGCAGGATTAATTATGTATCTGCTGCAGTGGTAAATGCCACTTGCCAAATGATAAAAGAGGATGAATCTTTTGACTTATGCACCGGCATGCAGAGGCAACTCCTGCTAAATCTCAAGGCAATCAAGCAGGACAACTCACTGAGGTTTAAGTTTTGACAACTATTGGTAGGGTTGTTCTTTTATTTCCAAGGCTACTTTCCAGGTGTAGGAGATGTCCAGTGGTCACCTGACCAACTGGTAACCAAGCAGATAAAGGAAAGCATGCAAGCCATTGGAACTGGCTACCCTGAGGTACTGAACAAATACTTTGATGAGTTTAGAAGAAAGATGAGTCAGAGGGTAAGAATCTCAAGTGACATAGTGAAGAAATATGAAGATGACATCTGTTTCACTATTCAGGTGGACAAATGTTTAATGGAGGCTGTTGAGCCTAGAATGGAGGAAGTGGAGCCTATGGGCTATGAGGTCATGTATGACATGCTATAAGGGTATGCTTCAACCCTTATTGCCTCGCCTCTTGATCCAAAGGCTAAGAGGACCGGAACCTACTTGGAGAGGATCGCACCAATTGAAGAACCATTAGTGAAGAAGGGAAAAGAACCGATAGCTAAGAAAGCTAAGGCAGTGCCTGCAGCATCGGCACCAGCTACCACTGTGACTCCAAGAGTGACCAAGCGGTCACCGCCAAAGAAGAAATTGGAGGTAACACCGGCAAAAGTCTTTGAAAGAAAGAGGAAGACTAAGGCAAATGAACCAGACTCTGAAGAAACTGAGTCTGATGAATAGCCAAAGAAGGCTAGACAGACCAAGAAGATGAAGAAGAATGAACCGGCAGCATCCACACCGGTAAATATAGATATCTCCTCTTGCAAACCTTTGACACATTGTCAAAGAATAGTAAAGAATATTAGGAGAAAGTTACTTCATGATTTAATAGATTATTATGATGAATTCAATAGTGAGGAAAAAGATGAAGTACTGCAGGAAATCATTCTTTATTTATGTAAAAATGACTAGTCACCATCAGAGATTAAATCTCAGACACCGGATTCATTATTTAAAGCATTGGATAATAAATGGCGCATTGCCATTGAAAAGGAACAAGAGATTAGGGAGAAAGTTTTTGCATAGTACTTCGCCGAACTCTCAAATTCAGAATTGTTTGATGCCCTAGATCAAAATAAAGGTCTCTTCTTCACAAGGAGAAGAAGACTCTAGTTGTTGGAGGGGAGAGTTGATGATGTAGAAAAAGATACACATCAGCACATGGCCCATGCTATCAGCTCTCACAAAGCACGAATGGCCAACCTCCAAGCGGAAAAGGAACCGGTTATTTCCAAACCGGATGAGGCTTTTGATGAGGAAGGAAACCTGCTGGAAGAACCAATCGACACCATAGATGTCGATGCCCTAGATGTAGAAGATGTCACTTAGAACATACCTTCTGAGGGAACTGAACAGGGGCATCAGGCCGATCAAGGTGGTGAACAAGCTATGGACACATAGCAAGCGGCAAAAGAACAGGAAGAGAAAAAGAAGAAGGATGAAGATGAGAAACAGAGGAAAGAGGAAGAGAAGAGAAAAGAGGAAGAGGAGAAACAGAAAGATGAAGAAAAGAAGAAGCAAGAAGATGACAAGAAAAAGAAAGAAGAAGAAGATAAGGAAGAAAAGAGAAAGAAGGAAGACGAGGAGAAGAAAAAGAAGGAAGAGGAAGAGAAGAAGAAGAAGGAAGCAGAGGAGAAGAAGAAGAAGAAGGAAGTAGAGGAGAAGAAGAAGAAGGAAGAGGAAGAATAGAAGAAGGAAGCGGAAGAGAAGAAGAAGCAAGAGGAGGAACAAAAGAAGAAGGTAGAAGCAAAGCAGAAGCAGAAAGAAGAAGAAGACAAGAAGAAGATGGAAGACGAAGAGAAGAAACAGAGAGAGGAGAAAGAAAAGGAAGAGAAGGAGAAGAAAAAGAAGGAAGAAGCAAACAAGACCATTGAAGCAATGAAGACCACACAGATGGAAACTCCTAAGGAAATCGGTAGCCAAGCCAAACCAGGTGCTATCTCGAGCCCCATTGGTCTCCAATCTGCAAGTGAGTCTGAAATTATGTAGAGCATCAAGGTTGCCCAAGAGCGCCTTGAACGCATTCGAAGGAAAAGAGAACAAGATATTATTCAGGCGACTGTAGACACACTTACTGGTTTAATCCCCGGTACTAATCTTCCTAACATTGATTCATCACTAGCACAACTCAAACTTCTGTGTACTATAGTGGATGATCAGGTACAGAGTTTAGAAGAAGCAGTAGAGGCCAATGTAAAGAAAGAGCACCAAAAGGTTCTTAATGTTGCTCTAGTGAAGAAATTGAATGAGCTTAGGACTGAACTGCTAAAGGATCAAAAGGACATAAGGAATGCCTTGGATGAGGGAAACTTGCTACTCAGCAAAATCTGTCAACCTAATTTGTTCTGTGATGATGTGCTAGCCAAGAAGCAACAACTTCAAATAGACTTAAAGTCCTACTTGGGCACATTCAAGACTCCTTATGACTCCTTTGCAGCATATGGGCAAACCGTTAACCGGTTCCAGATCCAGTCAGCCAAGATGGAGCAAGAGATCAGCACAAGGTCTAGGGATTTGTAGGAGCTTCAACTGGTATTACTTCCACGACTGCAAATTCTTCAGAAGTGTTATCTAAACCATGATGCCCTGACAGTCACACGAACTGAGCACAATAGATTCCATGGAGGAACAGGTATCACAGATGCAGACAAAGAAGGAAGTGGCAACCTCCCTACTTGAGTCCTGGTCCCTTTCCATGAAACAATTTTTGCAGGACTATAAAGTGGTTTTTGACAAGTATTATTCATTATTGTCATAAACTCTTTTATATATATATGGAAACAAGTTTTTCAGCGGTACTTTGTCATTGTTGGCAAAGGGGGAGAAGTATATTTGGTTTTTGGTTTTAAAATTTTGAAATTTTGATATATCTAGGGAGAAGTATATCAGAGGGAGAAGTATTTGTTTTGAAATCTTGATATATGTTGTGTTATATGTTATATGCTCTGATGATTATGCTCTGAATGCAAAATTACTATACACTCTATTGATTAAGGGATAGTGTATATGCTTAGGGGGAGAAATTTTGTTAATGGCCAGTTTTTGTTGTAAAACACTTAGATGTCAAAATTTTACTTTCCTAAGTGTTGCCATCAATGCCAAAGGGGGAGATTGTTGGCATTTTTGATGATTATGTTGTGATTGTCATTGATGGACATACACTTGTATTGAGATCCCCTTTATATGTATGAGCTTGTGCTCAACCGGTATTTGTTGCAACCGGTATGTTGTATACTAGTCTCTAGACTAGTGATTTTGCAGAATGTGTTTCCCGGTCTGAAGAGGCATGTCGACCCCAAGCGGTTCACAGATCACAAGTGGTACAAGGGAGCAAAGAGGCACAACACATTCTTACCAGTCTTCATTTGTGACAAACCAGCAACCGGTATTTTGTATGAACCGGTAATACTCTG
Source organism: Cryptomeria japonica (assembly GCF_030272615.1). Classification (NCBI taxonomy): domain Eukaryota; kingdom Viridiplantae; phylum Streptophyta; class Pinopsida; order Cupressales; family Cupressaceae; genus Cryptomeria; species Cryptomeria japonica. The sequence continues at coordinate 678,934,369 of NC_081415.1, read as the reverse complement.
TGATGAGTTACCAACCGACATTTTGTGATGAGTTACCAATCCACCAATTGTTTGACGGTGCCAACACATTGACGGTGATTCTTGTGTCGTGTTACTAAGTATGTCTAGATTCATTGAACCTAGGAAATTGTAATGTAATCCTATTGGACTGACATGAAATTAGATTCCTTTAAAAGGGCATCATGTCTAGGGTTTTAAGTTGTTGTTGAAAGGGTTAATGTTGAGCTAGGGTTTGAGGTGGAAGTTGAGTTGTTGTGAGAATGATCTTATTTGAGAAGATCCAGTTGTAGCTGTGAGAGAGAGAAGACTGAAGTAATGCTGGAATGCATTAGCTGTGAGCAATATTGGATCTAACCAAGCAGTTTGTGCTATTAGATAGATCAAACATTTGTTGATTACTCACATCTTTGACAAGTCTGTAGCCCTTAACCGGGTAGGCCTCAAAGCCTTTGTAAAATCCTCTAACAAGGTGGTTCACACATGTGAATCTAAAATCCTCTAACAAGGTAGTCTTTAATCAGACTTATCTCCTAACAAAGATTGAGATTCCTAACAGGATCTATTCTAGTGAAGAACATTGTAAGACCTTAACCGGTCTGGTTTTTATTCTGTAGATAGTGACTTGTGAGTTCCATCTCACCGTGGTTTTTCCCAGTTGGGTTTCCATGTCAAATATCCTATGTTATAGTTGTATTGCTTTTGTGGGTGAATGCTTTATTCGCATTTTGGTTTGCATGTGTGGTAACCGGTTTGACTGTCAGACTGCTTTACCAATTTATCTTTAGACTGTGTAAGTGTTTTTGTGCAGTAGTTTTTGGCATACTAATTCACCCCCCCCCTCATAGTATTCATCAATAATCCCATCTTACAATTTCAATACAATACAAATGCATACACACTAACTCTTTCTTATCCACATAGAACTCATACTCTAACATTACATAATGAATATCCAATACTTCAATGAATGTACCTTAAGAACTTCACCTAACTATTACATCACCCCTTTCTCAATTACATCAACATCCATATGAAGATACATAACATAAGGGTACATAATCTCTTTTACAAATACAAAGCATCATGATACAATGTTTTCTAATCCAAATACATAGAAATCAGCTCCAAAGAATATCCACATAATGAAGATCCAAGAATCCAATCCACGCACGTTGACATCCAAGAAAAATATCCCAATGGAAGAAGGCATCAAACCACCCGACCATGTGGAACTTAATAGGAACCACCCCCTCATGCTAGGAGATGACATAAGGTTCCAAATCACACTCAATACCTAAGCTAACACCTAACAACCATAGGATACAACATGACACCACAAGACTCCAACATAAGAGTACAATATCAAAATATATCACATGGCTAAATCAAAGAAATCAACCTCCAAAGGCACAATTGATAAATCAAGACATATGGATAATGGACACATGTAAGGCAAGAGTGTCATCACGTGCTATCCTCACAAAAGAAGGGGCCAAGCCTTAGCCTGATAGACATGTGGAACCATCTCAACCTTGGATCCATTCAAGGGAGATTGGTTTACCGCTCCAACGGTCTTCCCAAGCTCATCTTGAGCACGCACGCTTCTAGGGCTATGAGGTGGGGGCATAAAACCAATTATTATCTTGTTTAGTGAATTCCTAAATGCCCAAACCCACTAATCAATTATTAAGGTTATCACTTGCAATTACAAGAAAACTCTTCATGTGGTTCCATCAAGTCTAGACCCCCTCCTAGAGGCCTAATGCTCAAGACCCTGGTCCACACATGAAAGAGCCCACTCTCCCTACCATGAAAAAAAACCATAGGGTAGCACATAAAAATAACATAACAATACCAACATGAAACTAATCATGGAAGGCATCCAAAAGTCATTACACATTTGATACAACCGAATCACAAAGATAACCATCAACATGTAATCCAAGAGCCACTTATCAAGAATCAAGCCATAAGCTCAAAATGCCAAATTGCAACAATAAAGAAACCCTCAAGAGTGATATAAACACATAAATAGGGAAAGAATACGAATCCAATAATACCACATAGTCCTCAACGGTGAGGCACATCATAACCTTTCGCTGGAGTTGCATATACTCATCCTCAATAGCAATGGATGCATACATTTTGTTGGAGCAACATTTCATACCTCAATAGACAAGTGTAAAAATACTTGTTGGAGCCCAAATAGGATTCAAATGTATCAAAGAGGAATAGCACAGTGCCCAAAATCATTAGAAAATGATAGTAAAACCATCAAAGGAAGTCAATCGGATAGTCAAAACCCTAACCAAAAATGTGTTGATATTATATTGGTGCTTTTGTCCTACTCTAGCATTATTGACTCCCAGAGTGGCGCTATTGCACTTTGTTTTAGTGCTTTTGTACCTGGGTTTCCACTTTTGAAAAATAGAACAAGAAGTAAATAAAACATGCCCAAGTTCAGGCATAAGCATTATCAATGTCTGAAATCGACTCAGAACACATAATAGAGCCTCACAAATGTAGAATAGGGTTTACAAGAGATCAACAAGACCATTTAACCAATTATTTGACTTCAACCGGTGATTAAATGAACATAAATGTGTCGCAGAGACAATCATACAAACACAAATCGAAACATAAGGACTGCAAACACTATGAGGACCTGAAATAGGATATATAAGGGAAACACAAGCCTCCACAACACAAAAACCATCACATATAACATTCACAGGAAGAACATAGCCATAAAATTCACTTATCAAAACACCCATTTCCTTCACTGCACAAAATCAAAATTCCAAATTCAAATGCAATCTTTTCTAATTTATTTCTTTTCAATCAAACCAATAATAAATAACTAAAATTACTCCCAAAAATTTCCCAAAAACAATCTTTTAGCAGTCCTGAAGAAAACATCTCCTTTCAAAAATCAAAATGCAAGAATGGAAAAAGATCTCCAACCTGGAAGTAGAGTGATGGTAATGCAATCGTAGAAGCAAAAATACAAACTAGCAAGCTTTCCAAAATCCAATCCAACCAAGCAATTCGAAAATCCAAAAGTCTCAGAAAGATATCCAGAAGCACACCAACAAAAATGCTTACCAAGCCAATAAATAAGATCTCATTCAAAACTACAGAAGAATATCCACCAATCAAAATATTCCAATAAAATATATTCTATACCAACCCCCTTCCAAAAACCAAGGTAAGAATATAAAATAATATTATTTACTTGCCCTCAAATCTCAACCAATAAAATAATAGGGTAGGTATAAACATAATATTTAATTACTCAATTAGTAACAAGAGAATGTAATAATAATATAGTAAACAATAATAATAAATTAAAGCCCAATAAAATAAATCAAAGGCATTATAAATAAATGTTCCAATTAAATATAAACCACAAATAATATAAATAAATAAACGATGGGCAAATAAGAAAAATGGATAATGAATAAGTAAATAAACAATAAATAAATAAATGTACAGATAGGCATAAATACTCAACCAATAATTAATAAATAAATAAATAATAATTCAATAAATCAAAAGCTCATGTAATAAATATTCAATTAAACATTAGACCATAAAATAATAATAATATAAAATCATCAAGTAAATACAAATTCATGAAATGAACATCAATAAATAATAAATCTCTAATAATAATAATTTACTCATTAATATCAAATATTAATGTCATCCATTAATTTAATTTAATACTAAATAAACTATATAAACCAATTAATTATTAATTAATAAATAATTGCAAATTCACAAGGCAACTCAACATAAGGTTGAACAACATACCACATGACGCAGACCAACGAATCAGGCCAAGACACTAATTGACAAGCATGTCAACTTAAGCCTAAAGTATGAGAGGGAAACACATGCCATCTCAGACAACTTGTCATTGGGATAAGACACGCTCAGACCTGTGGGACCTGGTGGAGTCGATGTCTAGTACCTACAATCCTGCATCCACCACTAAAGCACAATACAACATATGTATGATACATATACATCATAATTGATCAGGCAAGTGATAGAGAATCGCAATGCCATATCATGCTCGCAATGAGTGGTATGACATCATCCCTATCACGAAGACACTAGAAGACAATCACAAATATCAACTCAATCATCATTGTAATTTTGAAATAGGATTAGCATAATCAAGGTAACATCACAACCTCATAAACTATATAATCCATACATGAATAATGAGTGCATAAGACTGATAAACATATTAGTCCAAGAAATAACTTCATCCACATAAATCATAATGAATCCACTAATATCAAAGAGACTATCAAAGCACAAATCTAAAAGTGTTTATCACGTTCTTTCATAAAGGATGAGTTAGGGAGGGGCACTGCATTCCTCTCGTGTTCGTTCATCACCGCTCTCTCCTGTTTCAGAAACCATGTCGGCACCCTCTGTTCATCCAACTTCTCCTCAAGCGAAGTGAAGTAAGGAACATGTTGTGAACATAGTCCCTATCTTAGATTCACCTCATGTTCCATTGATTGGGCCTTCTCTTGTCCCCGATAAGGTATCAAAGGCCTCTCCTATGAAGCATGATGCTCGTGAATCCTCGCAGGCTTCAGTTAGTGGCCCTCATCTCCATCGTAATCAACGTGCACATGAGTGTAAGTGTTATCGACGTGCTATGGCCCAAGAGCGCGATGCTTCTCTACAATCTATTGGTGCATCTTCAGCACCCAATTCTGTCGCATCGGATCTTGTCTCATTGGTTGCTCCTAGTTCTACATCATCTTCGATTTTACTCCCATATTCTTTGGGGTCTATCGATGAACCCCCCCTAAACAAGTGCAGGTTTTCATTATTCCTTCTTTGGAGCCACCCCTCATTACCTCCTTGCAAGATGTACCTCTGTTGTCTCGACTTGTTGATATGTTGCATACGTAGGTGGTGTCTAGCATCACTCTATCTACTCCACCTGTTTCAAAACTGTTCTTGCATCAGAGTTTTCCAGGAGTCCTTCGGCCTGCTACGGTTGATAGGAGACCTATTTTTCCTATCATGCCCAAATGCAATTTTGAGCAGGGCCCCATTCCAGAGTTTGGAATGCAGAAATCCTCATAGGTATGTTCCTCGCCCCTTTCTCTACCTATTCCAGTTTCTGTTGATGGGTGTTTTGACACACTCACCAACAGTCAGGTAGTTTACGCAAACACTCACCACCTCTCCTGAAAAGTAACGGGTTCAAAAGAACTCACTACCCCAAGGTCTCTGTAGTCAGGTCTCGACGGTGATGGATAGCTCAATGGCCGATGTAGTTATACCTGTAAAGGGGCCTGGTAGTTGAAACTAAATCCCACTGGTTTATTAACAATTGTACTTCCTTTTTTTTTGTATTTTGCGATTTAAGACTCTCTGGGGAAATAAAATGCGAAGCGTAAGGGAAACAAGAAAGTAACAATAAGGACCAATATAATGACAACTTAATAAGCTATCCAATTAATTCCCTGCAATCCAAGCAATTATCATATATTATCCAAGTTAGCATTCAACAACGAACCTCCAGCAAACCTGCAATATCATTGACTTTACAAGCCTATGGAAATAAAAATCATCAACAATATGGCCTATTGCAATAATTCTCATACACCACTATCGTGTGCAACATGATTCATTAAGTGATAGACAAAAAGATTAAACCATGTTGCTAACTCTAAATAATAGACGTTACTAGATTACACAGAACAATTTGGTAGAATATAAAGTAGATCAGGCAATCTACGAGCTGCTTTTCATATTAATCTCCATGAATGTATAACAGAAATAAGTCAAACTTCTTAACAATCTGAAAAAATAATCTAAAATCTCTAATTGGACCTCAAATCATCAATTCGTAGACCTCCACAAATGAACTCAACTTCTCAATTTATAGAAGTTCTTTCACCCTATTATTTAGGAAATAACTCTGCCCTAAATTAAGAACTAAGAAAAAGGAGTTGCAGTTAGCTTGCAAGTTTCTACCTGCACACTCCACTTAACAACTGCAAAACTAACACTGCATGAGCATTATGAAGACCCTGCTGGGTGAGCCACATTTTTGTAATCATGTAGGATTTCTTTCAAAGTTGGGACTTGAGTGAGAGGAGCAGTTTTTAAAAAAAGCTTTGCTATCTTTAGCAATTTTGGGAATATCCTTTATTTCTTGGAAAAAGCCTTATAATTTTCAATTATACATGCAACTGCTTGGGCTGGCGGATTGGCCACATGCTTAATTCTAAATTTATATTTCTTCAAAGCCTCATCTACATGTGTTCCCTGTTCCTCTAACTCCTTCACCATATCTGCCACCTCTTGACACTGAGTAATCAAATGTGTGTATCTATCCATAAGGGCGGCACCGAACTGGGCAGCAGGTCCTAGGTTTTGTGCTTCATATGCATCCCATTGATTCAAAACTCGCTGCTGGTCCATTATTCTAGTATCAACTATTCTGAGGCCAAAAGGCCCTAGTATATTCGTTACAAATTTCTCATATGAAAAAATCTCTCTAAGAAGAGGCTCCCAAATATCAGTCATCTCCGTGATATACTGTTGATACATCTCTACTTTCAACTCTAGAATGTATATGCAGGATTGTAGATTCTCACAACTATCCCCTCCTAAAAGGTCCTCTTGTACTATCAGCTCCTCCCCTAAGCGTAGCATCCTTTTCAAAATTCGGAGTTGCTTATTAAAGGTGTTCTCTTTCTGCTCCCATTGAGTGGAGCATGTTGCCAAAGCTCCTACCGCCTATACCGCCTTGCAGTATATTTTCATTGTATCCTATAAAAACAATCTAATCTTGGATGCATTTACTTCAGCCCAAGATTTGGCAGCCGCAGCTACTCATCTCACCTCCAGTAGTGCCTTTACCTCGCCTTCTGGCAGTGATGAGGTTGAAGGCAAGTCATCCATCTTACAAGAGTCTAAAGGCTTGCACATTTCTACCAAGAGATGTTTATACTGTCCAAGCTGCGCTTTAAGTTCTACATTTGAACTATGCTCCTTTTCCACGTGCCCTCTGACAACACTCATGGCTAGCTCCAAGGTATCTAATTCTCCCCACTTGGTCTACTTACCTAGGTTCACCTGTGATACTTGGTATTTGGGAGAAGTTTGTCCTTCGGCCTGTGATGGAACCGCCACATCTGCAATCACTTCACCGGAACTAGTTTTTGATAGGTGGTGAACCGTCTTTAACTTCGTAAACTTTGGTGGTTCCTCGGTGATTGCTTGTTGTAGAGTAACCTTGGGAAACTCTGCTTTTCTCTTTTTCTTTCCAAAGGTAAACTCTAACCATTCTGGTATATCCTCAACTTTGTCACCTTGATGTGACATAATCTCAGCAGTTATAACATGGACCTCTGCCTGCTCCTCTATCTGCTCCTCTGCTTCAGCTTCCGTTTGGCCAAAATGTTGGAATGATGAAACTTGGCAGGCTAAGTTAACCTAGAAAGCAGCTTGGAGAGTTTGTTGTTTATGTAAATCTCCTAGCTTACCACTGACCTCCTAATTGAATCCCATTTCTTCTTCACTTAGCTCCATCTCTATCTGCCCGGCTTCTATATCCTTAAGCAAATCCTCTTGGTCTTGAGGAGTTAGAATCAATCTTTCATTCAGGATATTTTTTCCTTCACCTCCTTCTTGGTCACTACCTAGAGGTCATTGTTGCTCGAGGTCCTCTTCCTCTTGGTCAGAGTCAAACTTGACGTTTCTAACTTTCACTTCCTCAATAGTGGATGTAAATCCTTGCACTCTGGGTTGCCCTTTGAAAACATTCACTGGTGGTGCGGGAGCAGCAGTGCCTAAAGGACCTGTTGTACCTATGGAGGGTGGCTGAGCAGGTACCTCCTCGATGGCTTCTAGGTTCTCCTCTTGATCTTGAGCACCCTCTCCTTCCTTGTGGCCTATAGCAGTCCTTGGTGGGAGAATGCTGGCAAGTGGAACTGCGCCTAGCCCATCGGTCACTCCTAGGTCTACAGCCTTCTTTAGTAGTTCAGACTCCTTCATCTTTTCTTGGAGTTTCTTCAACAAGTCCTCAGTGCTCTCTTGAGGCTTGTCTTCCTCACCTGGGTCGGTGGAGGTATTCTATCTTGACGCTGACCTCATTTTTTGAGCATACTCTTTATGACCTCACGACTGCGACACCCCTGAGGTGGATTCCTTTTTATTTGTCTTTGATGCACTGGGTCTGACCCTCTGGCTTAACCATTGCTTAGTCCTGTTGATGACTAATTTGGAGACCTTCTCTATGTCTGTATCTTCGCTTGCGGACCATTTCACTAGGGAGAGGGGCCTCTTGTCTATCCCTAATTCTTTATAAATTGGATCAAGTAACTCTCCATCATCTCTCGGGTCTTTAGGGAGCTTAGTCTCGATGCCAAAGTCTCTGACCTACGGTACAGACAACCTATTATAATTCTTCTCCCTGACTTCAAAGTTGTCCTACAAATTGGCACTAAAGTCTTTCAAGCTGGGCCTATGCCCCTCATATGCCTTAGGCATAGCTTGCTTTAGTTTCCCATAGGGATCATAAAATTCCCTATTATGATTATATTCTTTCAGGTTCAAATCCTAAAGCTCTTGCTCGGCCAATTTCGCCACTTGTATTTTAGAGAAAGTGAAGTACCCAATGGACACCGAGAAATCAATTCCTGTCTTATGTTTTGATGACAAGAGTGATTGGAGGCCTACAAGTTGTTTTACATATTCCAACAGGATCACCCTATCGTTGCAATAACGAGGCAGCAGCATTGGATTCCCTATGAATCCGCTAACACTGATGTAAGTGGAACGTGGGTTCTGGATGAACCAACACGACCACTCCTGGATGATAGCCATAGCCCTGGGGCTAATCCGGTATCCTGCATCTCCAGTCAACTTAATGATTATAGGGAAGATAAAAGCATCATTAACCCTCTTAAATTGTGTCTTTGCATTTGTTAGAGTGAGCTGGGCATAATATTCCTATATCTTCTTCTGTCCTTCTTTCTCTCCTAACTGCATGTCCACTTGTAGGCCTGGGAATTTTTCAGCTCTGGCAGCTACCCAGATGACATATGATGTGAAGAAGAATTTATGTGTTTGCTGCACTTCTTTCTTTTGCCTATAGATATTGTCAGAGAGGATTTGTGGCTAGTCAAAGTATTGTTTCCCTATCAGAATGGTGGTCATAAACTGGAACATCCAGGGATGGAAGTGTTTGCAGTCTGGCTTGTCGAAGGCCCTGCTGAGCATAATAATCAAGTCCCTTTGAGGCTCTTTCAAGTCTGCCCTCAGGACCTTTGTAGCTTTGAGCCCTATTTTTCTCTCTTCTTCCAGCCAGTTGGTATTCATGTGTCTTTTGTTGGCTGACACCTTGTCGTTCCATGCCTTCAAAGCTTCTTCTTCTGTTAATAAGAATGCCTCTTCCCTACTTGGGATTCTGAAGATGAACCCCAGCATATCTGGTGACGGGTCAATAATAGTCTTTCCATGTGCATCAGTGCACTTTCTAGTGTCTGGATTGTAGAATGGGGCAATGGTCATTATAAACTCTGGTGCTTGCAGGGACTGCGGGAACACAGTAGCTTCCACAAGACCCAACCTCTTTATTCTTCGGTAGAGAGCATCTAGGTTTGGTTTATCCAGTTGGGTTACAATATCCCCAATCTCTATGTGTCCCACCTCGGTGTCTATGACCCATCTAATTTGATCATCCAGCTTCGAAACATGAACCTGTCCTTGATATTGGTACTTCATAGTGGCTGGAAGTCTGTCAATTTCTTTACCACTCTTGTTGGCAGATGTGTCCATCTAATCACTGGAACCTGCAGGCAAAACACAAGTCTTAGTCCTCAATGCTAAACATAAATCTTAATCTAGTTTGGGACTTCGGGGTCACGGGGTCCCAGAGTGGGATGACAATGAAACCCGAAACTCCGGGGACCCAGGGTTCCGAGGTGAAATGGAAGAGAAACTCGAAACTCCGGGGACCCGGGGTTCTGAGGTGAAATGGAAGAGAAACTTAGAACTTCAAGGACCCGAGGTTCCGAGGTGGATCAATCGAAAGGAAAACAACAAAAATAAAAACAAAAAGACAACCAAACAAGAAAAACACGCAAGGGGGGAAGATTCACCAACCTGGTGAATCAAAAAACCAACAAATGCTGAGAGAGAGAGAGCTTCAAAAGACCGGATGTTCGTGACTTGGAGCTAAGGAGGAGAAGGTCGATTATGCAAATGAACTTAAAAGTTCATTAACTCGTATATATAGCCTCCCGAAAACCCATCCATACGAAAATTATAAACACAACCCCGGAACTCCGGGGTCTCAGGGTTCTGAGGCCAAAAGAAAGGAAAAACAAAACAACCTCGGGACTCTGGGACTCCAGAGTTTCGAGGTCAAAAGACCCAAGACCTCGGGACTCCGGGACTCCAAAGTTCCGAGGTCAGAACAAACAAAGAAGACCTCGGGACTCCGAGACTATAGAGTTCTAAGGTAAAACAAAAAGGGACCTCGGGACTCCGGAGTTCCGAGGTAAAACAAAAAAGAAAGAAAAGAAAAACAAGAAAGGGGGGCCACATTTTGACTCAAGGAGACCAAATGGGGAAACAGATATGCTAGTCATAACAAATGGCGACTATCTGGGAAAAATGACTATAGGCAATTTAGAATTTCAGAATCTATGGTTAACCCGACACGTAAGGCTATTATCATTCAAAAAGATGTATAAGAATTCGAGATGAGTAAGTAGTGAACAAACAATCAAGATGAGGAATAGACATGATCAACCCTTAAGTGTGTCCGTATGATTTGTTACCCCACCATTTCAATAATGTAGATAATCAAAGGAAACTAGGCGCAAGATACATAAGTGAAGTCATTAACTGTGTTTCGTGCAAGGTTATCCTGGGCATAGCTCTGCTACTAGTCAGGCGTCTATAGCCCTGACAGAGATACCTCTGGCTCCCATCAAGCAGTGCTCCACTGCCAGCCAGGTGTCCATAGCCCCGGTGGAGGATACTTGAAACACCCATTTGAGTTGTTTTAAGAGGATCATTTATTTATCTCCCTTTTTAGGATTATGTAGAATATTAGGATATAGAAAATGACTTCTTTCTTCAATAATCTCTTAAGAAACTTTCAAACATTGAAGTTCGATAACTGGGTTGGGAGCAACCACGGTGGATAACGTGAAACGCCTTGACTTCGGATTTTTCACTTGATACCAGTTTATCTGCTATCCCACAAAACTTTTCTGATGTATCTTAATGTGAAGTTAGTGTTGAGTTTATCAAGCTAGCCTTTTCCAAATTGAAAGTTGAAAACTCGTGTCATATTTGAATGATTATATACCACTTTGAATGAGTATAGACAAAGGTTTCGACCTCAACCAAATGATAATGAAATTATGAATAGTAGAGAGTCGAAGTCTCTCAGAATTTGGCAAGATGTTATACAAAGGATACCTACTTCCTCTTAGAATCTTTAAGACAAAACATATCCCCTGACTCAACAAACAAAAGAATGAAAACAAAAACAAAAAAGCAAAGAAAACGAAAAACAAAAGAAAAAGAAAAAAAAAACACATAACACGGCCCAATGAAACACAACCAAACAGAGAAAAAACTAACTACTATATACAACAGGTCTAGCTCGATTGAGGATTTAATCAAAGTAGTGCTTAAGGAACTGGCCATTGATGGGCAATGGTACCAGTTCTCCAGTCAATGAGCTCAATCTAAAAGTGTTTTCACCTAAGATTTCAGCTATTTGGTAAGGACCTAGCCACAATCTTTCAAATTTGTGATGATCACCTTTCTTTTCCTTGGCCTTGTCCCACAATAGGACTAGGTCAAAGATCTGAAAAGCTTTCACCTTGGCCCTTTTATCAAACCATCGCTTAACAACGGCCTGGTGCTTGGCAAAGTGTTGTAGCGTATTAATCCTTTTTTCATCAAGTCTTAATAAATTTAAGAGGCGAACCTCTACCTGATCCTCAATGTCAAGCTCTTTCATTAATTGGAGGACCGGTATTTGCAAGTTGATTGGGAAAACAGGGGTTTGGCCATAAACAAGATAATATGGGGAAGTTCCCAAGGCAGCTTTTACTCTGGTTCGATCAGCCCATAAGGCATATCTCAATTGATTATGCCAATCTCTAGGGTTCTTCTCAAGTAGCCTTAAATATGCTAGGCCAATAATACCCAGCCTTCAAGATTTGATGTGTAGTAGCATCCGCTAACCCATGACTTGTGCCATACTTGCCATGAAATTCCTCAATCATTTTACGAGCTTCTTGATGATCCAAACACCGAAGGTAGATACCTTCATAATTCTTCCTATAAAGTGTCGAATCTTTGATCATATAATTGGCATTTTTGAGCCTTAATGCTCGTCTTTGTGTGGTTGTCAACCCCTCAGGACATCTATTATTTAGCAATATAAACACTAAATCGGTGTACCAGGGGTCCTGAGTGAATGACTCCAATGTATACTGTTGGCACTGGATTTGAGGGATGTCAGTCGCCATGGCCTGAGACAATCCTTGGCCTCAGACCAATTTCATTGGATGCATCTCTAAATCAAACTCTTGCAATATCGCCATCCATTTCCCTCATCGTTCTCCCAGTTCGGACTGCATGAGTAGTGACTTTACTGCTTGGTCAGGGACAATCACATAAATTTTACTCCTCATGATGTAATGTCTAAACTTCTTGACTGCTCTTACCAATGCAAAGGCTTGTTTTTCAAGAGCAGAGTATCTAACCTCAGCACTCTTAAATGGAGAACTCATAAATGAAATAGGTTTCTCATCTCCCTCTTGCCTTTGTGTTAAAACAACGGCATTTGTATCTTTAATAATGCTTCTACCCGATCTGGGTCTATAGAGATCCCCCTCTCAAAAATTACGTGGCCAAGCAACTTTCCTTCAGACACTCCAAACACACATTTCTTGGGATTAAGGGAAATCCCATATCTCCTACACCTCTCTAACACCTTTATGAGGTGGTCTGGGTGATCTTCCCTAATTTTAGAAAATATCGTTAAATCATCCATATAAACAATAATGTAATTTCCAATCAATTCTTTGAATGTTGTGTCCATCGCTCGCTGGAAGGTTGCCCCAGCATTAATTAATCCAAATGGCATTCTTTTATATGCATACATTCCCCACTTCGTTGTAAATGTCGTCTTCATTCGATCTTCATAATTTACCAACACCTGGTTATATCCTGAATAACCGTCTAAAAATGACATCATTTGTGAACCATTCACAATTTGTAATACTTCATCCAAAGAAGGGAGTGGGTAATTATCTTTCTCAGAAGCTTTGTTGAGATTGCAAAAATCCACGCAAAGCCGTATTTCTCCATTCTTTTTTCGTACTAGTACTAGATTAGCAACCCAATTAGAATGTCGTACCGGAAAAATTATCTTAGCGGAAAGTAACTTTTGCACTTCCTTGAAGATCAAAGGTTCTATCAGTGCATTCACAGGACGTTTTTTCCTGAAGGGTTTTATGTTTGGCTTTAGGGGAATCACATGGGTGATAATCGTTGTGTCAAATGTCTTTAAATCTTCATACCTCCATGCTATTACATCGATGAATTCTTTCAATATTTGTATCAGCTTTTCTCTTTCACCTTGAGAGCAAATCTTCCCAATATACACAATTTTCTCTTGTCCTTCAGGACCAATATTATGAGGCTCGTATTTTCTAGCATCTGAATCGGTTGTTAATCTCTCTTTTACTCTCGGGTCCAAATTGAAAAGTCTCTCCAAAGTGACCATCCCTTTAGGAATAACATTGGTTGACAAATTCAAAATATCCATGTTACCCTCGTTATTGAAATCATCTGATTTATCTTCTTCATCAATTATTTGATCTTCAAAAGCCCCCGAATTGGCGAGAAAAGCTAAGATATGGGCATCGTCCAGGAAAACTTGGAAATGTTTGATATTATCAGGCACCGCAAGTGCAGAGATTAATTCCACGAAAAACTTCTTTAAAGGGGATTGGCTTACTGGTTCTAATGTACTAGTAGCTACAGCCAGTGCATCGGGTATCCCGTTTACTTTCCTAGGTACCAATTGAATGTCAAAAGCTTCAAAATCTTCAATTAGATCCCACACTCTATTCCGATATGCTGCTAACCTCTTGTCATGGCATGCATACTGGCATCGCACTTGTTTAACCACCAACTCTGAATCTCCTTGCACTCTTAAACACTTTGCTCCTTTCTTATGAAAAAAAAGTAATCCTCTAATTAAATCTTCGTACTCCGTTACGTTATTGGTACACAAGAATTGAAGTCGGTAAGAAGCTAAAAGATTTTTGCCTTTTGGGTTGGTTAACTCTATGCCTGCTCCACTGCCTTGTTTGGATCTTGACCCATCAAACTTTAAAAACCATATTTCATCTTTTGGTTTCTTCGTATTTTTCACCTTTGGGTCAATGCTGAGGTCAGATCTCAGAGAGAATTTTTGCTTCTCAAGATCAAGACCTTGTGATAATTGAGTTTGTTCAATCCCTGGTTGTATAGGCACTTCAATTGTATTCGAAACAACTTCCTGTTCAAATTGAGGTTGAAATTTGGATTGTGTTTCTTCCTTCTTAAGCTCCAGAGGAACCTCTCCCTCTTTGTTTTTAACAACCTTAACTGCAAGAACTTCGTGGTTGTATTCTTTAGGTAAGGTAATCTTGTTGACGGGCTTGATTATCTGAGACTCTGATTCGACACCTTGACCTTCCCCCATATTGTTGGCATGATCTTCTTCCTCGAACGAAACTGGATTCATCAACTTTGTGATCTCATTCCGACATGGGATACATGAAACTTCTAAGTGTTCCTCATGGTGTATCTGACACCACTTTTGTAGCAGCAATTCTTGTATCTTCATAGTATTTCCTAATAAACACATTCCTTGTTGTACTGTTGTAACGAACTCTTTCACCTGCCTTCTATATGAGGTCTTGTCGGTTTGAAATGGTTGAAGCAGGGTTGGTGTAGAAAAGGTAAGAATCTCATTGACTCTATAAACCCCTAGGCTTACCTCAGCAAATGCCACTTCATTGAGAGCACCATAGTCTGTGACCAATTTCTTCAATTTAGGCTCACTATCAATTCGGATCTGGTTGCTCAACCCTTTCCAAGGAAGCCATAAGTAGGTAAAACAAGTTGAGAAATATCCTCCCAATGTCTTGGACCAATCTCTACTGAGGAGCATCCCATATACTTCTGGAATATCTACCACTTGAATGTCAATATAGCGAGATATTCAAGGATCAATGCCCAACTGTATGTATACATCTTTCAATTCTCTAATGACATTAACCTCTATTTTGTAATTGTACTACCTTACTACTCGCCCATACTGGTTGAAGTCCAAGTTGTTGGCATATAGAGTAAGGCATTATGTTTCCTGAAGCTCCTGAGTCCACCAAATAGTTATGTAAATTCTTCCCACATATCTTCAAACTTAGTAAAAATGGTGGATTTTCTATTGCATCATTACTAACGTTAGCGTTATCTTCATTAAAATCCACCATCTTAACCTCATTACTCTGTGACTCTAACATCTCCAACTTCCTAAGAAGAGCCTTCTTTTGTTCGGGGCAATATCTCAATACTTCCATTAAGGACATAGTAGTGGTAGTCCTTTCCATCTCTTTAGTAACATCAAATGATCCTTTCAGAACATAATCTTGCCCCTGAACTTGTTTAGGGCGTGTTCCTTGGAAAGATTGAGGTGGATGAGGATTGTTGCTCACATTAGCATCCAGAGGTACAAACCCGCCTGTCGAGGGAGGTGGCTCTGTTAACGAAGCCTTGCCTTGACTTCTAAGATTATAGTTGTTCCTGGTCTGAAAGGCCTGAGCATCGTATATGCATGGTTCATCATAAGCTTCAGCTTGGAACTCTTTACACAAGAAAGTATCAACCAGCATGGTAGTATTAACCTTATCCAGTTCATCATTGGAACAATCTTTGGGTTGAGAGTTAGCTTGAGCAATTCTTATGATTTTCTCGAACTGTGCACAATTAACCTTAGAATGGGAAGCCATGTCATGCAACCTGCACCAATTTGTTAGTAGATTCATATCAGCAAGGTTAACACTTTCTGTGTGATTTGGGTTATCCCGTGCATCCGGGTGGTCATGGTTCACCCCACCGTTATTCGGACCCATATTCCATTGCCTATTATAAGGTTTATTATTGTACCTTTGGTTCTGGTTCTGGTTATCATAGTTTCATTGATTGTTGTAGGGTTGGGATTGATTATATCCTCCTGGAGGATTCATCTTTAGCTGGCTCAAGTTTGAAGTAACCTGTGAGATCATTTTCTTTAAAGCCTCTACTTCAGCAGATATATGGGATCCTTGATTCTCGGATGCCATAGTTGGAAGTTGGTTTGTTGGATGCATATTGTCAAATTGTTGATTTCCAGCTTGCGGCTGACCAGCGTACTACGTCTAAGTGGGAATGTTATTGGTACCATTTTGCCAAGTCGATGCTTGAGCTGCGAACTGTTGACTTGCTTGTGGTTGGGGTGCATAAATTGGCACAGGGTTCATTGTTGGGGCACCGACAGGTAGAGACGAGGGTATACCTAGGAGTTGATTGTAATTTCCTTGATTCACCCCTGTCGGTAGGTTATACCCAATCCCTCCTAGGGTTTGACTCAACTCTTGGTTCATGCTAATTGCTAATGTGAAGACCTTCGCTAAGGTATCCCTTTGATCTTGAGGAACACTCTTTTTAATGAACATAGCAGTCCAAGGGTCAATAGCTCTCAGATATAAGTTGATGGCTACGTTAGGTGCTACCTGGTAAGGGGCTTGAAGCCTCTTGAATGCCCTTTGGAAGTTAGTATTAAAGGTCGTTAATGGCTCATTTGGAAATTTCTTAAGAGAAGCAAACTGATGGTATAAAGACCCAGGGTCTACATACACTCGAAATTGATCAATGAAGGCCTTCTCCAAAAGATCCCAACCTGTGATGGAGTTTGCAGGTAGGGTTAAGTACCAATTGTATTCATTCTCCCCAAGTGAATATGGGAAGAGTCTACATACTACATCTTGATGTTCAATATGATTACGAACAACCGCATCTTTGAATGCTTCAATATGTTCATCAGCCATTCGTCCGCCTAGATAGTAAAATTTGCTGCAAAATTCATCAGGGTTTCTAGGTAGATCATGTATACCTCCTGGTACAGTTCCTAATGATGTAGTGTCTTGGTTGAAGTAAGCCATCGAAGGTAACAATGGTAAACACTGAGTTACGAAAGGTGTAGCAATAGGCTGAGGACTAGGGATTAGTTGGTCTCTTACATTGGGTATGGATGACTGTACTAGTGAGGATGTTGAGGGTTGTTTCTTAGCTTTGTCCTTCTTCCTCCTAGTGGCACGTCCTAATTCAACTAAGTCAAATGGTGAAGAACCACTCCTCAAGACTTGGTGGAATCTCTCAAGAGAAAAAGATGATATACGATCTAGCTTAGTACCTCAATTACCTAGAAATACCAAATACGGTTTACCTACGAGGGTTTAGTCTGGGCCCTCCCTATAGCGCCAGTTTCTATTGATAGGTGTTTTGACACACTCACCAATAGTTAGGTAGTTTACACAAACACTCACCACCTCTCCTGAAAAGTAACAGGTTCCGAAGAACTCACTACCCCAAGGTCTCTGTAGTCAAGTCTCGGCGGTGATGGATAGCTCAATGGCCGATGTAGTTATACCTGTAAAGGGGCATGCTGGTTGAAACTAAATCCCACTGGTTTATGAACAATTGTACTTTCTTTTTTTTGTATTTTGCGATTTAAGACTCTCTGGGGAAATAAAATGCGAAGCGTAAGGGAAACAAGAAAGTAACAATAAGGACCAATATAATGACAACTTAATGAGCTATCCAATTAATTCCCTGCAATCCAAGCAATTATCAAATATTATCCAAGTTAGCATTCAACAACAAACCTCCAGCAAACCTACAATATCATCGATTTTACAAGCCTATGGAAATACAAATCATCAACAATATGGCCTATTGCAATAATTCTCATACACCACTGTCGTGCGCAATATGATTCATAAAATGATAGACAAAAAGATTAAACCACATTGCTAACTCTAAATAATAGACGTTACCATATTACACAGAACAATTTGGTTGACTATAAAGTAGATCAGACAATCTACGAGCTGCTTTTCATATTAATCTCCATGAATGTATAACAGAAATAAGTCAAACTTCTTAACAATCTGAAAAAATACTCTAAAATCTCTAATTGGACCTCAAATCATCAATTCGCGGACCTCTACAAATGAATTCAACTTCTCAATTTATAGAAGTTCTTTCACCCTATTATTTAGGAAATAACTCTGCCCTAAATTAAGAACTAAGAAAAAGGAGTCGCAGTTAACTTGCAAGTTTCTGCCTGGACACTCCACTTAACAACTGCAAAACTAACACTGCATGAGCATTACGAAGACCCTGCTAGGTGAGCCACGTTTTCATAATCATGCAGGATTTCTTTCAAAATTGGGACTTGAGTGAGAGGAGTAGTTTTTAAAAAAAGCTTTGCTATCTTTAGCAATTTTGGGAATATCCTTTATTTCTTGGAAAAAGCCTTATAATTTTCAATTATACATGCAACTGCATGGGATGCAAGATTGGCCACATGCTTAATTCTAAATTTATATTTCTTCAAAGCCTCATCTGCATGTGTTCCCTATTCCTCTAACTCCTTCACTGTATCCGCCACCTCTTGACACTGAGTAATCAAATGTGTGTATCTATCCATAAGGGCGACATCGAACTAGGCGGCAGGTCTTAGGTTTTGTGCTTCATATGAATCCCATTGATTCAAAACTCATTGCTGGTCCATTATTACAGTATCGGCTATTTTGAGGCCAAAAGGCCCTAGTATATTCGTTACAAATTTCTCATATGACAAAATCTCTCTAAGAAGAGGGTCCCAAATATTAGTCATCTCCTTGATATACTGTTGATACATCTCTACTTTCAACTCCAAAATGTATATGCAAGATTGTAGATTCTCACAACTATCCCCTCCTAAAAGGTCTTCTTGTACTATCAGCTCCTCCCCTAAGCGTAGTATCCTTTTCAAAATTTAGAGTTGCTTATTAAAGGTGTTCTCTTTTTGCTCCCATTGAGTGGAGCATGTTGCCAAAGCTCCTCCCGCCTATACTGCCTTGCGGTATATTTTCATTGTATCCTGTAAAAACAATCTAATCTTGGCTGCATTTACTTCAGCCCAAGATTTGGCAGCTGCAGCTACTCGTCTCACCTCCAATAGTGCCTTTACCTTGCCTTCTGGCAGTGATGAGGTTGAAGGCAAGTCATCCATCTTACAGGAGTCCAAAGGCTTGCACATTTCTACCAAGAGATGTTTATACTGTCCAAGATGCGCTTAAGTTCTACATTTGAACTATGCTCCTTTTCCACGTGCCCTCTGACAACACGTGGCTAGCTCCAAGGTATCTAATTCTCCCCACTTGGTCTGCTTACCTAGGTTTACCTGTGATACTTGGTATTTGGGAGAAGTTTGTCCTTCGGCCTGTGATGGAACCGCCACATCTGCAATCACTTCACCAGAACTAGTTTTTGACAGGTGGTGAACTGTCTTTAACTCCTTAATCTTTGGTGGTTCCTCGATGATTGCTTGTTGTAGAGTAACCTTGGGAAACTCTGCTTTTCTCTTTTTATTTCCAAAGGTAAACTCTAACCATTCTGGTATATCCTCAGCTTTGTCACCTTGATGTAACACAATCTCAGCAGTTATAACATGGACCTCTGCCTGCTCCTCTATCTGCTCCTCTGCTTCAACTTCCATTTGGCCAGGATGTTGGAATGATGAAACTTGGCGGGCTAAGTTAACCTGCAGAGCGGCTTGGAGAGTTTGTTGTTTATGTAACTCTCCTAGCTTACCACTGACATCCTAATTGAATGCCATTTCTTCTTCACCTAGCTCCATCTCTATCTGCCTGGCTTCTATATCCTCAAGCAAATCCTCTTGGTCTTGAGGAGTTAGAATCAATCTTTCATTCAGGATATTTTTTGCTTCACCTCCTTCTTGCTCACTACCTAGAGGCCATTGTTGGTCGAGGTCCTCTTCCTCTTGGTCAGAGTCAAACTTGACGTTTCTAACTTTCACTTCCTCAATAGTGGATGTAAATCCTTGCACTCTGGGCTGCCCTTTGAAAACATTCACTGGTGGTGCGGGAGCAGTGGTGCCTAAAGGACCTGTTGTACCTGTGGAGGGTGGCTGAGTAGGTACCTCTTCGATGGCTTCTAGGTTCTCCTCTTGATCTTGAGTACCCTCTCCTTCCTTGTGGCCTATAGCAGTCCTAGGTGGGAGAACTCTAGCAAGTGGAACTGCGCCTAGCCCATCGGTCACTCCTAGGTCTGCAGCCTTCTTTAGTAGTTCAGACTCCTTCATCTTTTCTTGGAGTTTCTTCAACAAGTCCTCAGTGCTCTCTTGAGTCTTGTCTTCCTCACCTGGGTCGGTGGAGGTATTATGTCTTGATGTTGACCTCATTTTCCGATCATACTCTTTATGACCTCTCGACTGCAACACCCTTGAGGTGGATTCCTTTTGATTTGTCTTTGATGCACTGGGTCTGACCCTCTGGCTTAACCATTGCTCAGTCTTGTTGATGACTACTTGGGAAACCTTCTCTATGTTTGTATCTTCTCTTGTGGACCATTTCACTGGGGAGAGGGGCCTCTTGTCTATCCCTGATTCTTTATAAATTGGATCAAGTAACTCTCCATCATCTCTCAGCTCTTTAGAGAGGTTAGTCTCGATGACAAAGTCTCTGACCTGCGGTACAGACAACCTATTATAATTCTTCTCCCTGACTTCAAAGCTGTCGTGCAAATTGGCCCAAAAGTCTTCCAAGCTGGGCCTATGCCCCTCATATGCCTTAGGCATAGCTTTCTTAAGTTTCCCGTAGGGATCATAAAATTCCCTATTATGATTATATTCTTTCAGGTTCAAATCCTGAAGCTCTTGCTCGGCCAATTTCGCCACTTGTATTTTAGAGCAAGCGAAGTACCCAATGGACACCGAGAAATCAATTCCTGTCTTATGTTTTGATGACAAGACTGATTGGAGGCCTACGAGTTGTCTTACATATTCCAACAGGATCACCCTATCGTTGCAATAACGAGGCAGCAGCATTGGATTCCCTATGAATCCGCTAACTCTGATGTAAGTTGAACGTGGGTTCTGGATGAACCAACACACCCACTCCTGGATGATAGCCATAGCCTCGGGGTTAATCCGGTATCCTGCATCTCCAGTCAACTTAATGATTATAGGGAAGACAAAAGAATCATTAACCCTCTTAAAGTGTGTCTTTGCATTTGTTAGAGTGAGCTGGGAATAATATTCCCATATCTTCTTCTGTCCTTCTTTCTTTCCTAACTGCCCGTCCACTTGTAGGCCTGGGAATTTTTCAGCTCTGGTAGCTACCCAAATGACATATGATGTGAAGAAGAATTTATTTGTTTGTTGCACTTCTTTCATTTGCCTACAGATATTGTCAGAGAGGATCTGTGGCCAGTCAAAGTATTGTTTCCCTATCAGAATGGTGGTCATAAACTAGAACATCCAGGGATGGAAGTGTTTGCAGTCTGGCTTGTCGAAGGCCTTGCTGAGCATAATAATCAAGTCCCTTTGAGGCTCTTTCAAGTCTGCCCTTAGGACCTCTGTAGCTTTGAGCCCTATTTTTCTCTCTTCTTCCAGCCAGTTGGTATTCATCTATCTTTTGTTGGCTGACACCTTGTCATTCCATGCCTTCAAAGCTTCTTCTTCTGTTAATAAGAATGCATCTTCCCTAGTTGGGATTCTGAAGACAAACCCTAGCATATCTGGTGACGGGTCAATAACAGTCTTTCCATGTGCATCAGTGCACTTTCTAGTGTCTGGATTGTAGAATGGGGCAATGGTCATTATAAACTCTGGTGCTTGCAGGGACTGCGGGAACACAGTAGCTTCCACAAGACCCGACCTCTTTATTCTTCGGTGGAGAGAATCTAGGTTTGGTTTATCCAGTTGGGTTGCAATATCCCCAATCTCTATGTGTCCCACCTCGGTGTCTGTGACCTATCTAATTTGATCATCCAGCTTTGAAACATGAACCTGTCCTTGATATTGGTACTTCATAGTGGCTGGAAGTCTGTCAATTTCTTTGCCCCTCTTGTTGGCGGATGTGTGACCCATCTAATCACTGGAACCTACAGGCAAAACACAAGTCTTAGTCCTCAATGCTAAACAGAAATCTTAATCTAGTTCAGGACTTCAGGGTCACAGGGTCCCGGGGTGGGATGACAATGAAACCCAGAACTCCAGGGACCCTGGGTTCCGAGGTGAAATGGAAGAGAAACTCGAAACTCCGGGGACCCGGGGTTCCGAGGTGAAATGGAAGAGAAACTCGGAATTTTGAGGACCCGGGGTTCCGAGGTGGATCAGTCGATGAAACCCAGAACTCCAGGGACCCTGGGTTCTGAGGTGATAAGGTGATGAAACCCAGAACTCTGGGGACTCGGGGTTCTGAGGTGATAAGGCGATGAGACCCGAAACTTCAAGGACCCGGGGTTCCAAGGTGGAATGGCTATGAAACCTGGAACTCCAGGGACCCGGGGTTCTGAGGTGGAATGGAAGTGAATCCCGGAACTCCGGGGACCCGGGGTTATGAGGTGACACTAGGGCATGCCCAACTACAAAACACGAAAGGAAAACAACAAAAACAAAAACAAAAAAACAACCAAACAAGAAAAACACGCAAGGAGGGAAGATTCACCAACCTGGTGAATCGAAAAACCAACAAACGCCGAGAGAGAGAGAGAGAGAGAGAGAGAGAGAGCTTCAGAAGACCGGAGGTTCGCGACTTGGAACTAAGGAGGAGAAGGTCGATTGCACAAATGAACTTAAAAGTTCATTAACTCATATATATAGCTTCCTGAAAACCCATCCGTACGAAAAGCATAAACACGACCCTAGAACTCCGGGGTCCCGGGGTTCCAAGGCCAAAAGAAAGGAAAAACAAAACAACCTCAGAAATCCGGGAGTTCCGAGGTCAAATGACCCAAGACCTCGGGACTCTGACACTTCGAAGTTCTGAGGTCGGAACAAACAAAGAAGACCTCGAGACTCCGGAGTTCCGAGGTAAAAAAAAAAAGGGACTCCGGGACTCCGGGACTCCGGGACTCCGGAGTTCCGATGTAAAACAAAAAAGAAAGAAAAACAAAACAAGAAAGGGGGGCCACATTTTGACTCAAGGAGACCAAATGGGGAAACAGATATGCTAGCCATAACACTACCTACCCTTTTTTATTATTGAGCCACATGTCATGTTTGTGTTCTCACATATCCATATAGCCTTGCCTATATAAGGAGGCTCATATTCATTGTATGTAACGATCGCTTGATGATCCAGTTGATCAGTATTTTCATCTTAATAGAATACATTTTATTTCTATCATATATTTTGTCTCTCTTATTTGTGCTTTCCATTGCCTCTTGATCTTGGCAAAATCTCACATGGTATCAGTGTTGGTCCATGTCTCACATGCTATCAGAGCCATTAGAGTGTCATTGGTTTGCTAATTAAGAGAAATTTGATGTTATTTGGGGTTTGCATTTTGGAGTTTTCTATTTCAGGTTATTATTGAAGCTTGATGGGTCAAATCTAAGGTTACCATTGGATTTAGAAGGTCCAAGAAAGTAATTTTTGCCTTTTGTTTCATCCAAATCAGACTTCGGAGGCCAAATCTAGAGGCATTTGAAGTTTGACGCTGCGGTGGAAATTTTCCAGAAATTATAATTTTGCAGACATTTTTCAAATAGCGATATCTCACTCATCCAGACTCATTTTTTCGAGCAATTTTTTTTGTTTTGGGGTATAATTTTGGGATCTATACAGTGGTGCAGGAGTTTTCTAATTTCCGGATACAGGTTTTTCAGAAATCATGAATTCCCAATTTTTACAACTTTGGAGGCTTCGTTTGGGCTCATATGGACTCATTTTTAGGTGCCATTTTTTTTGAAAGTGAATATTTTTTCATCTACTTTCATAATCTGCCATCTGTTTGCAGTGATTTTAAGTAGAAATTGTACTTTTAGTATTTGGCCATTTTTGGCATATTTGGTACTTGCATTTTGCTTGGATCTCAGTTTAGATCACTAGTAGTATTTGTTGAAGTCTCTTAGATCTCATTTTGAGAAATTGTAAATTGAAATCAGAAGTCCACTTTGCCTTGTTTTGCAAGTGGCCCATTGTATACGCACTAAGTATAAAGTGCCAAAATCACCATTTTGGGGGGATTTCTTGATTGAGTATTTTGGGGGGTGTCTTGTGTGATTATGTCTCTCTCTATCTTGTGTTTTTTCATTTTAGTGCTATGGGTTCTCCTAAATTTCCACTTTTAACTCCTCATAATTATGCATCATGGAAAATAAAGGCATGGAGTAAACTAATGGAAAAATGACTCATTCATTATGTAAATGAAACTATAACAGCACCACCTAATCCTAAGGCTGATCCTAATGCTCAAATTGAATGGCTTACTAAGAATCCTATGGCACTTGGAACTCTTAGAAAGGGCTACAAGCTTGATAGTGAACTCACAATTTTGGATCCCAAGGATTTTGATACAATCCAAGATTATGTCACAAAGGCAACTGAGTTAAGAGCAAAGCTAAAGGATTGTGGAATTGACAAAAAGGATGCTCAATTGGTTAATAACTTGTTGGACAAGCTTCCTTCAGAGTATGCAGCCTTTGTATCTAGCTTTCACACCCATAGGTTAGCTCAAGGTTCCTCATACACTTCTCCCTCATTTGATTCATTCACAGAGATGTTGATACTTGAGCAATCTAAGTTGACCACGATGGAGATTCTCAAATCCTCAAAGTCACAAGCTTTGGTGGCTAACAAAGGGAATCAAAGTAATCAAGGAAAATGCAAGATTCAAAAGAAACTTAAGTCAAAACCACAACAAGATGGAGCACAATCTTCCTCTCCACAACAAGGTGATACACCATTCTCACCTAAGAAGAAATCATATAAGGATAATCTTTTTTGTGGATATTGCAAGAAGTCGGGACATGATGAACATCATTGTTATAAGAAGGATATTGATGAGTTGAAGAATCTTCTTGAGAAGAATAGAATCAACCTACCTTCTAGAATTTCTACATTGGCTTCTTCTTCCAAGGATAAAGGAAAGGATCACTCTTTTGGGACAGATAAAGGAAAGCGATAATCTCATTGTGCTACTACAAGTCATGATTCAGGGAGATGGCTTCTAGGTTCAGGGGCTTCTCATCATATGGCATCTTCGCAGTCTATGTTTTCTACATTTGAGCCTTGCCACATGCCGCAAATTTTGATGGGCAATCATACATACATGGATGTGATTGGGAAAGGATCTATTGCCATTGGGGATAACTCCTTCAATGATGTGTTGCGTGTACCCCACTTGACAAATAATCTTCTTTCCATCTATCAAATCACACATGGGGCAACTAGGAAAATTGTGGAGTTCACACCTGATTCAGTTATCATTAGAGACTTGGAGAGTGGAGCTATCATTGCGACTGGGTTGGTTGATCATGCATCTCATTTGTACTCTTTTTCAGATTTTGGTCCTATTGATAAGGTTGGTTCTTCCTATGTTGATGATTCAGATTTTGAGGAGAACTTTGGGGATTTGAACTTGGGGATTCTCACATGTGACCCTGTTCTTGAGCCTTGCATTTCATCTCCTTCTATTGATATCACACCACCTATTACACTTGATGATGTAGCTAGTGCGACAGTTTTGCCTTCTTATGATTTAGTGCAGCAAGATATTTCATGTCTTCCAGCTTCAGTTGATTGGGATGCCTACTTGACAGACATTGCAGGTTTGTTTGTGGACTCGTACATTGCAAATTTGGGAGACACCATTCATGACATTCATCTTCTCTTTGATGAAGATGATCCTTCTTTGATTGTTGCAAGGGATCACTCTGACCCTCTTGTGCATTCTCTACATGATCAATCTTTAGAGGTTGACATGGTTGTGGATACTTTTGTACAACACTTGGAGGAGGTATCTTTATCTTTTGAGGAGACATATGAGTCTTTGGATATTGTTCTACATTCATCTCCACTAGATCTTGGAGTGCCTTTTTCAGTAGTGTGGAACAGTTTACAACCTTTGGAGGGGGTACCTTTCAGCATCGACATGGGGACACTTGAGCAATTTTCAGAGATTCCTTTCATCATGAGTATTTTTGCTTCATCTTCCCTTCATGGTTGGGGAGACTTCATGGATACACCTTTGGTTTTGTTTCTTCCTAAGGGGAGGAACGTGGTTCGACATTCATGGAGCAATTTCTTCATTCATCTTCGAGCTTCTATCATTGGTGCAGATTCCAGATTGAGGGGGGGCTTCCTAGTCTCTCTTCTTCTTCTGTCATATGGGGGGGACTTTTTCCTCACATGGGGTTTTGTCCTTCACATACTTCTATGAGAGTTCTTTGTATCTAGTTTTCATCTCTTTTTTGGGAGAGGGTTTTTTCCCATTGGGTTTTTCTCTCTTTCCCCACTTTGTGAGAGATTTCCTTGCATTGGTTTTCATGCATTTGCATTATTACATGGGTACCTAACATGGCCTCATAGCCAAGACCCATCTTGCATTGCTTAGTTGCATTGTAGACTTAAGTGCATTCCCTTAAGTTGCACTTAAGGGGGGGTGTTGGAGTAAATAATTATTCATCTTTGATGTAAATAATTATTCATCTTGGATATTATTACACCTTACTTAAGTTTACTTAGGAAATGCATTTCATAGTAGTTTGGGTATGAGACACTTGGGTGTTTGTGCCAAATTGGGATAGCGTGTGTAGGAGAATTTCTACCTTTTATGGTGTGATCTTGTTGTTACACTCCACATTCAGTGGGTGATCCACCTCATGTGGAATATTATATTATTTCTCCTACCTACCCACACCTATTTCCTACCTACCCTTTATTCTTATTGAGCCACATGTCATGTTTGTGTTCTCACATATCCATATAGTCTTGCCTATATAAGGACACTCATATTCATTGTATGTAATGATCGCTTGATGATCCAGTTGATCAGTATTTTCATCTTGATAGAATACAATTTATTTCTATCATATATTTTGTCTCTCTTATTTGTGCTTTCCATTGCCTCTTGATCTTGGCAAAATCTCACATCAGGGAGTATTTTTTCTCCAGATCTAGGTCGTACGGCCATGGCACGTAGTTCGAGAAAAAAATTCAAAAAAAAAATTTGCCTTTTTAAGGCATGCAGGCCGGAATTTTGATTATTTAAAAAAAAAATCTTCAAAAAAACAAAAAACAAAAAAAGAGGGCGTAAGTTTTTTCAAAAGCAAGGGTTTGTTTTTAGGGTACCGGTGCTGACAGTCCGACCGTCATACGGCGACCGGACCTGTTTGTTCGGACCCCTGCCAGACCAGCCCCTGTCGGCCTTAGACTTTGGCCCCTACCGGCACCGGCCCCCGGCCCCATTGACCCGGCCTCCTCCAGCCCCCTGCCAGCACCGACCCCTCGGCCCCGCCGCCCACTGGCCCCACCACCCTGTATTCCCTGACGGTTCTGCTGCCCCCGGCCCCTGGCCCTCTGCTCTACCAGGCAGCCCCTAACCTCCCTGCCTCCCTCTGACCCCACCAACAGCTCCCTGTGGCCCCGCCGCCTAGGCCCTCCACTGCTTCACTCCGCCCGACCACCCTGGCTCCGCCTGCCGATTCCCCTGCCCGCCGAAAACTGCCCGGCTACCAGCCGGCCACTGCCCAGCATCGGAGCTCCACCCGGCTACCGGCTTGCCAAGCCCAGCCACTAGGGCACCACCCACCCGCCATCGGAGCGCCACTGCCTGGCCTCCTCCACCTAAACAGCCACCAAACTACCCCTTCCTCTTGTTTTGAAGGGGGGTTTGGTTTTTGGGCCATATCTTGGGCACACAGAGTCATTTTTTCAAAAACGAATAGGCGTCGAAAAGATGGTTCTGAGCCGGACCTCGTCATGTTGGTAATTTTTTTCCAATTTTGCTGTTTGACTGTGTTTTTTTCCAGTCAAAGTGGGGTCTCAGTTTTGCACTCTGGGAGTCATAGAATGAGCATCCGAAGTCCATTTTTTGAAAAATTTATATCATTGGAAATCTTCTTCTGTGTACTTTCCAGCCATATGAGTTTTCTTTCTAGATTCAACTCCATGCATATTTTATTCATTTTTTTGCTTTTCAGCACTCTGGTGGATATCTTGGTTGTTTCAGGTCCTGGAATCTCTTATCTGAGTAGGATGTCTTAGTTTTGGCTCTTCTGTTTATTTCTAGTCTTGTTATCACTGTAGCTTCTTTTATGCAAACGTACTAAGATAAAGTGCCATTATGTATTGTTTACTTGGGATCTTGTACATCGTGTGCCTTATTGTACATGCACTACTTATAAAGTGCCATGGGGGGGTTGATGTTTGCCTTGTTTGCCATCTTCCTTTGTCAAGTGAGTGTTCATTCCATGACATTCACCTCATGTTGTGTGTCAAGTGAGTGTTCCTTCCATGACACTATGTACTTTCTCAGAATCTTTGATGTTCTTGGTTCTTTGTCGTGTAGTTCTTGTTGATTGTTCTTTTCAGTGTACCTGTCCCTCTCCCTCTTCAGCATTATGGGGAGGTTTGTCCTCTTGGTTCTAATGCTTCTATGGTTTGATTGATCAGCTCTTTAGGCTTTGGTTTCTCATGCCATCTGTATCTTTGAGTTCAGTTGTTTACCTTTGTTTGCCTTATGATTCGAGTAGTGTCATTTGAGGGCACTCATACAAATTACAGTCTTATCTACCTAGTCATGTTCTATTTTAGTGGAGGTTCTTCAGATCAGCAGTTATTCTTCGACAGAGTTTGCAGGTTCTTCATGCTTCAGTGGTTTTTTTTTCCATCTCTTTTTGGAGTAGAGTTTTGTTCCCACGTGGTTTTCTCTATTTCTTCAGTTCATAGAGATTTCATTGTATTTGGGTACCTGATCAGGCCTTGTTGTCAGGACCCATCTTTCTTGCTTTCAGTAGTTGTTCTAATTTTAGCTTCTCCCTAAGTCTATCTTAAGGGGGGGTGTTAGAGTATTCGAGTATTTACTTGATTAATTAAACATTATTTTTTTAATTATTTAAGTTCCCTTTATCTCTTGTACACTTAAACTAACTTTAGGTGCATAATAATTAATTATTATGTGCAAACCTAGGTTTCCTTTTTAGGGTTTCTTGACCTATTAAAGGCTGAGTTCTTTCTTTTCATTGTAAGAAGAAGGATTATTATTACATTACACATTTTGTGAATATTGAGCTCTCTCTTTTTGAGCATATTTTCTATGTATTGTTCCTTCCGTGATTTGCTTCCTTGCTTCTCCTTGTAACAGGTTTTTCAGCTTGCAGAGATCATTTGGGCTCCTGTGGTGTTGTATTTCCTCAACTCCAACAAGCTTGTGGTCACAGATTTTGTTAGTGCTTCGTCCCTCACCCTCACTACTGGTGAGGCTCTCAATGAAGCTCTTGCGATAGTCCCTCTCTAAGCTCATCCTTCTTCTCCCTATGATCTAGATTGGGAGGATGATGATCTCCTAAGGGATAACCTTTAGGATGTTTATCTTTTATCTCCATCTTTTTGCATTTGAGCTTTAAATTGTGTTCCCCTGTGCTTGCTTTTATATGTTTGTGCTCTCCTAAAGGACCTGAGTTACTCCATAGGTGCTTGGATACGGGAGATTTTTCTGTCGTGCACCTTCTTCCATTTGTCTCTCTACTTCTATTTGTCGTATCTTTCTTTGCGATATTCGGGAACGATGCAAAGCATTGGGGGCATCTTTAGCCTTCTTCCATGTTGACCCGAATTGAATTTTATCTTTATCTTCATGTGCTCTTCTTCAGATCCAAGAACTTTGGCACTATGACGATATACCCATCTCGTAGTTGTATTACATCTTTTTTCTCACTACTATGGGTTCTGACGCCAAACTATCGGATTCCCCTATCCTCTTGCATTCATCATTGATGTTGTGGACATTTATGTGTCACAAGTTAATGGTGGCATTCCACGGAAAATATCTTGCTATGTTGGCATGCCATAAGTTCATGCATATCATTCTAAGGGGGGGGGCATCACATCTGCATTTTTTATATAGCCTCTTGCATTTATCTCTCTTTTTGATCGCTCTATCGTGCTTGCCCAAGTGGGGGCCAAACCACTTGATCTTTTTCTTTATCATGCTTGCTCAGGTGGAGGCCAAACCACTTGATCTTTTTCTTTATCATATTTTGCCTAGGTGGGGGCCAAACCATTTGATCTCTTTCACCCAAGTAGGGGCCAATCTACTACTTATCAAATCTAACTTTGATCACCCAATCAAATGGCTACCTAGCATATTGCTACCCATACCAACGAAATCTTGCCCTATCGTATGGTTACCCATACTGGCATCATCTCGTAAACATCATCACCCTATTGTATGGCTATCTAGGATAACACACTTTGCTATTTATACTGGCACATCTCATATCACAACGGTCGCTTATCTTGTATCTTTTTGTAATAAGGGGTTTACCTCCAAGCAAGATTTTTCTTTGTTACGCTATCTTATTTATCATCCATCTTAATCTATCATTTATCCTATCATCTAACATGTTACTTTGCAACTAGCATGTTTGCAATGTGTCAGTTAGCAATATCTATTTCAAACTTCATCTTTATCTCGTTGGGGGCAACCTCGTCTGATCAATGAAATTTTGCCTCCCTGACGTAACTTTCTTCTTTATCTTCCTCTACTTTAGCTTCCCATCTCTCAGCAAAGACATGCTTTCTAAAGTGGGGACAAAATGTGATTTAAAAAATCACACCTTGTACAATTCAGTGCAACAAATGGCACCTTCCTCCACGTCGTCGAAGGTCGTGTACTATCACTTTTGTCTTTTTGTCCACCTAGATCGCTTTGTCAGCTCCAGAATGAAATACTACCAACTTTGTCAACTTGTCATCATCAGGACACTAGCACGACGTAGAGATGTTTGTGCGATATGCTACGTCCCATGAATCTAACAATTCGCAAGTAGCCATTTGAGCATTACGCTTGCGCCTGGAAGGAATCATAGCGCCTCTACATGTTCCCACTAGCATCAGTTTTCCTTCCAGGGCCTATCTCTCTCCCATTTAAAGGCATTTTGGGGATTCTGAATCATTTTTCTTGTAGGTTGAAGCTTTTGGCGATCTTCTTGAGCAATATTCACAGGTTTTCACAAGATTACCATTGTTGCAATCTCTCAAACAACTCACAGTTTTGTCTTCACAAATCTTGGAAGGGGAGTTCACTTACTTTCCTTGATTTTATTGCATATTCATAATATTTTACTTCAATATATGTATTGTTTCTGTATATGGTGAAAATGGATAACAATAATAACAATATTGAAAGGCTAAATGAATTCAACCACAAAACCGTAGCCTAACAATCAACAAGGATCCACCATAACATATGAAGATTACCTAAGACAATGCAAATCACATGAAATCACAAAGATTATACCATCACATGTCCAATAGGGTTTTGATCTCCATTCTTCCTATCTCCATTGATCTTGCTTGATATATTTGCTCTCAGATTTTATATGCACAAGAGCTGAACAAAGAACGGAATGTGGTTGCAAGTAGGATCGTAGTGTAGTCAATTGATCAAGTCATTAGGATGCATCATTAGGGTTTGATAATGAAGAAAGCATCTCCTTATATAGAAGACACAATATGAAATGGAGGGATAAGATTGAGAGGTGTAAAAGGAGGTCGGCTATGATTAGAGGGTAGGTAAAAGAAATAATAAAATAATGAAAGGGGTAGGTAGTGTATGAATTAAGAGATGAATGACATGTGTCATGGGTAGAAAAGGCTAATGAATTAATTAAATAAATAAAGATTTATTTAATTAATAGAAGAAGTGGGATAATTAAATAAATAAGAATATTTATTTAATTTAGGAAAAGGATAATTTAAATAAATAAATGTATTTATTTAAATGAGAAATAAGGCTAGAAGAGGATAAACGAATTAATTAAATAAATAAAGATTTATTTAATTAATAGAAGAATTAGGCTTAGATAATTAAATAAGACATGACAATTTTAGGTGTCTACAGTTTCAATCGTGTTTCTTTTGTCTTTATCATTCCATTTCACCATTTCTATTATTCGGGTTGTCCATGGAGGTGGAAACACCAAAACAAGGGTCTGACTGAGGCTGACTCCAAAACACAATGCCCAACATTTTGCTTCTTACTTGTGTGCAGGTTTTATAGTCATGGGAAGGAAGTCATCTTGCACGAGGCTTCAAACGTGGACTGGTTGTGAGTTTCCCTCATTCCTTTTTTCCTATTTCATTCTAGTATTTTGTATTCTATATTGTTAGCTTAGCTTTTGTCATTTTATGTATTTATTTAATATTATGTGCACAAAAGTGTGACCATCAAATAATCAAAATGTTAGTGACACACCAATGAAACATTACATATAAAAGGATAAATTGACACAACAAGTTAAACAACTATCCCTTTTAAAACCGTTCCATTGCCCTCTATCTCCAAGGATTCCTCAAGTCATGATTTTTGCTCTCAAATCATTGAGAAATTGACTCTTAGAATTACAACTCAAAGGGTCAGTGCTATAATAAAATGATCTATATGGTCATGCAACTAAGATCTATATGATAATGTCAAAAGCTTGCTATAATGAAGACTTTATGCTATTGATAATGAAACTAAGATGCTAACATAATATGAAAATGAAACTAACATGATAACATGGATAATTGCTATGAAAATAATTTGATCATGTGTAGCCTTGATAATTAGAGCACAATGTATGTAGCCTCTTGATAATGAGCAAATAAGACCTATTTATAGAATAATTGAGAAATTGGATGGCTAAGATGGATTTGGCTTAGCCAGGGCTAGGATTGCATGAGGAGGGCTTGATCCTCAATCCATGTTTGCAACTTCCACCAATGCAATGGTGACAAGTGGCATCATGGGAGGGCTTGAGAGGAGAGGAAAAAGGCATTAAATGCCCGAAGAGACATGATGGTTACCCTAGGGGGTTTGGTTAGGGTTAGGTTAGTGGATAAAGGTTTTATCAAAGGGATAAATGAATGTGCACGGGTTAAAGGGTAACCTTAGTCAAGGCATTAAATACTTGAGGAGACTTGAAAGTTACTTTGGATGGTTGAGTTAGGGAATAAGTCTCTAACCCAGAGTCAAAAGGTGGGTTAGCTTGTTGGAAGAGAAAAAGGCTTTAATGTTTGTAAGAGCTTTAAATGCTTTTGGGAGACTTTGGGGGCTAACTCATGGAAGAAAAAGGCTTTTAATGTTATGTAAGAGCCTTAATTGTTTTTGAGAAGTGACTCCTTCCTAATCCTTAGTTTAGGAATATGCAAATGTTTAGAAGGGGATTGGGCTAATTTAGAAGAGTTTAGAAGAAAATTAGTGAGCAAGTGGATATTGTAGGAGAATACAAGTGGGTGAGGATAAATAGGATTTAAATAAATGTTATTTATTTAAATGTGCATGTGAATTTTGGATTTTATTTAAATAAAACATAATTTATTTAAATGAGAAGAAGGGGGATAAAGCATTAAATGTTTGAAGACTTGAAGGAAGTCATTAAAGGCTTAAGTGGACTTTAGAAGGAAGCCATTAAAGGCTTGAAGACTTTGGGGGAAACCATTAAAGGCTTGAGAATACTATAGATTGAAACCATTAAAGGTTTGAAGACTTTAAAGAAAGCCATTAAAGGCTTGAAGACTCTAGAAGAAAACCATTAAAGGCTTGAAGACTTTAAAGAAAGCCATTAAAGGTTTGAGTTGATGGGTTTTGGGTTAACCTTTGGTTTAGGAGTGTGCAAACCATTAAAGGGTGATTAGGATAATAATAGGGGTTTAGACATGATTAGGAGGAAGGTTAACTTGCAACTTGCATTTTCTAGAAAGTGCAAGTGGGGGAGGGATTTTAAGAATTTAAATAAATATTAATTTATTTAAATGTGAGAAAAGGGATTTAAATAAACATTAATTTATTTAAATGTGAGAGATGGGATTTGAGGATTTTAAATAAATATTAATTTATTTAAATGTGAATGGGGATTTAATTAAATAAATATGATTTATTTATTTAATTAATGGTCTGAATTTGCTTAAGTGAATTCACAAATAAATTAAATAATTTATTTAATTAATAAGAGAAGAGGTTTGGGATGAATTAATTAAATATTAATTTAATTAATAGTTGGAAAAGGGGAAAGGATTAATTAAATGTGAATTTAATTAATAGTTGGGTGAATGATAATTAAACAAATATAATTAATCAAGTGGACAGAAATAGTTGTCTACAAATATTATAGTCACGTCTGTTGCTTTTCATACAACTTTTGTACCTCGTCCATATAGGACGACAACACATCACACTAGTGTCCCAGTTCCACGTGCTTGTCCTCTGGACAGAGGCTTAGCAAAGTCATTCGAAAACTCTGCTCATTAGTCATTTACCTTATTTTGTACTTAGTTTCACATTTTCATCCCCTGGCTCACCCTTAGCGCTAGTTTAAGTGAGGTACTGGAGGGCCAATTTGTTCTCTCAGATCCATCATCCTTGAGGTAACATGTTTCCTCCACTACACAAGGACAAGCTCAGATATAAGATCAGGGATGGGATGCCCCACAGGAGAATGACAAAGGAGAGGAGAGGGCAAAGGTTGCAAGGAGAGAGGATGAGAGGGATGAGAGGGATGAGAGGGATGAGATCATTGAGGGATAGGTGGACAAGGTAAGGCAAGAGCTACAGGAGGCCTGGGATGAGCGAGACAAGGCCATCGAGTGACACTATCACCAAGGAGGCTATCAAGATAGCTAGGGCCACACAGCAGGCAAATAGTGGGCCAGGTTAGGAATATTTTCTCGGAGTTGGGGATGAGATCAACTATTGGAGGAACCTCTGTGAGACAAAGGTTCCTCCTCACCTCAAAGAAAGGAGCTATATGTAGGCATCTTATACTACCACCAGGAGGGATAGGTAGAGTAGTGGTGAAGTCATGGGTCCACCACCACCACCAGGGTCAGCAGGAGGGGAGTGATGAGACGATCCAAGGGTTGGACCTTCGAGAGCTCAGATTTCATCGAAACCCACCGACTCTGAGGGAGGGAGTTCATCATAGATCTCTCGAGTCCATTTTTTTATTAGTTGATTTTGTATGATGATGTAGACACCTCCGGGTGATTTTTTTGTCATGTGGTTTTTGGACATCATTGTATCATGACACTATTTTTTATATATATGCAAGATGATATGTTTTGGCGGTGACTATATGCATGTGATGTTTTGTGAAGCATTTATGATTTATGATTCTATATGTTTATGATGTCTATCATGACGATGCATTTTGTTTATGATGTTCTTGTGATGCAATATGATGCTTATGAGATGCATTTTATTTATGATGTTCCTATGATGCAATATGATGTACCAAAATGCATTTATGATCCTATATGGTTACATCATGTAATGTTTCTATTCATGATGGTGTAGTTATTCTATACTATAATGATATATGATACATGCATGTATGACCATTATGCTTATATGATGTCCTAACAAGTGGTGTGTGCAAGATGTGATCTTATGATATGCAAAATGGATGCAAATATGATCTATTTACAATATCTATGATGCATACTAATATATGATGATGCAGATGGATAGTACATGAAATACAAATGTTTTTGGTGTGTCATTATACTCAATCATATGATTTAGGACTACATGGGGAAGGATGATGGATTACATATGGGAAAGGGGGATGGAAGGTAGAAGATATGGAGGTGAATGAGCTTCTTGCGTTATTATCCCCATTGAGCTTATTATGTAAAATGTATTGTGACCATCCAGATATAGATTCGACCTAGATAATCATCATATCATTTGCATGGAGATCAAATAGTCATAAAAAAGGAATGCCCTAGTTCATAATAGACACAACGTCCTCATATCCTTGGAATAGTCATAGTATTACTACAGTCCACAAACAACAATAGGTGAACATACCCCATCCTCACCTTTCTAGTCAAAGACATCCTGGAGATAAAATCTCTAGCTAGAGACATCCTGGAAAAGCTAAAAGACATGTCACCGCTAAAGATAAAATTAAAAGAAAATCAAAGACTTGACACCAACATAAACTGAAATCTTCAAGTTATAAGTGTATCTTTCCACATGTGTTAACATGTTTGATTTGGTCACAATGTTGTCATCTTGATAAAGGACACATAATGTTGAAAAACCCTGTTGTAGTCAAACTCTACCAAAAGATTGATTTGTTGAAAGCTCACTACTACTTGTGTTTCATCTAAAACTAACTTACTCCTTGAAACCCGATACTTTATTACAGAGAAGAGTAAACACTTTATTACGGATCAAAAATGCAAGTGATCTTTTTAGTGTGGATTGTGCGCGAAAAGAAGTAAGAAATGAAAAGATGATGCCCCTCCAAACATGTGATGCCAAGGTTCCACTTCCATCACTAGGTTTAAGATTTTCCCCCGATTATAGATAGGACCTGATTTATTATGGGTGAAAACAAAGGGGTGGAAAGGGTTTATTATGGATGGAGAACCAATCTTAGGTAGATCAATAACAAGACATGATGGGGATGGGCAGGTTTATTATAGAAT
The DNA here is from genome assembly GCF_030272615.1 of Cryptomeria japonica. Taxonomy (NCBI): domain Eukaryota; kingdom Viridiplantae; phylum Streptophyta; class Pinopsida; order Cupressales; family Cupressaceae; genus Cryptomeria; species Cryptomeria japonica. The sequence continues at coordinate 678,897,536 of NC_081415.1, read as the reverse complement.
GATAGGTTATGAGTACGTGTGCAAAGTAAAAGGACAAAACTAAAACCTAAAGAAGGGAGGAGCAAGAGTCTCTACACATGGTGTCGGTAACCCATTTTTCACCATGGTACTTGCCCAAGGTGCCACTGAAGTTGTTTTCACCATTGGACGAATTTATTTCACTTTAATTTTTGCATTTTTCAATTTATTTATTTTTTGTAATTTTGATACTTTTTTAATTTTTTTGTATTTTTTATTAGGATACTCTTAAAAGCTATGTGTAAAAATTGTGAAGGTGCATGTTGTTAATAGGATCATCCAATGGTTCTCCTTCTAGTGTTGATAATTGATATGCACTTGATCCATAAACTGTTGTGATGACATAAGGCCCAAGCCAATTTAGTTTAAACTTGCCCCTTTTCTCTCTGTCCTACTAATTTTTAGGGTTTTCTATTAAGACCAAGTCACCCAACTCAAACGTGCAAGCTTTTACCCTGTGATTGTAACTGCGACTCATACATTGTCGATATATTTTGAGATGATTGAATGTCGTTTGTCAACGCTCATCTAACAATTCCAAATCTTGCAAGTGGGGACCCTATAGTCTTCATCATTGATAAGATCGTGTAAGGAGACCCATAAAGATGGTAACTCAACCTCAATGGGTGGGATGGCTTCAACACCATAGACAAGTGAATAGGGGGTAGCTCTAATAGGTATACGGACACTTGTGCAATAGGCTCATAATGCGGGATTAAGTTGGATATGCCTGTTGCGGCCAGTGTCATCGACTATTTTTTTAAGGATTTTGAGGATAGTTTTGTTAAACACTTCAGCTTGACCATTACCTTTGGGGTAGTATGGAGTAGAAAAAGTGGTGATGGATATGGAATCAGTCACAAAGCTCATGAACATCCTAATTCTTGAATGAATGACCATTCTTTATGATGATGGAAAGGGGAACACCATATCGACAAATGATATAATTGAGGATGAAAGTTGCAATTTTCTTACCAGTGACTTGGGTGAGATGAACAACCTTAATCCACTTTGTGAAATACTTAGTGGTTGTGATTGTAGACACCTAAAATTGTCCTATCTAATTAAATAAATATCTTTATTTATTTAATTATTTTAAGCCTAATTCTTCTATTAATTAAATAAATCCTTATTTATGTAATTAATTCATTTATCCTCTTCTAGCCTTATTTCTCATTTAAATAAATACTTTTATTTATTTAAATTATCCTTTTCTTAAATTAAATAAATAATTTTATTTATTTAATTGATCCCACTTTCTCTATTAATTAAATGAATCTTTATTTATTGTCATTCATCTCTTAATTCCTACACTACCTACCCTTTCATTATTTTCTTATTTTCTTTACCTACCCTCTAATCCTAGTCGACCATTTATCTTTTACACCTCTCAATCGTATCCCTCAATTTCTTATAGTGTCTTCTATATAAGGCGATACTTCCTTCATTATCAACCCTGACTCCTCGACTAGCATTCGAACTTTCATATGCGATCAAGCCTACTTGCAACCACACTTCTATTCTTTGTTGAGCTCTTGTGCACAATATAAAATCTGAGAGCAAATATATCAAGCAAGATAAATGGAGATAGGAATAATGGAGATTCAAACCCTATTGGACATGTGATGGTATAATTTTTGTGATTTCATTTGATTTGCATTGTCTTAGGTAATCTTCATATGTTATGGTGGATCTTTGTTGATTGTTAGGCTAGGGTTTTGTGGTTGAATCTATTTAGTCTTTCAATATTGTTGTTTCCATTTTCATCGTATACATTTTGGCATGCCCAATGGGACTCTTGTCCCTTTTGCATTTAACATCTTGGTTGCAGATTTTATGCTTTTGAAGTTGCAAATCTAACATTTCTGACAAAATTTTGACATTTTCGTGTCTGTGCATTTTGAGATCGTGTTTTTGCATTTATGTTGCCTCTGTGTCCTTTAGAATTGCGTCTGCGTCTTTGAAATTATTTCACTTTTTTACAGATTATAGGGTCGCGGTTGTGCATCTTTCAATCACATATGTGTTTTATATATGTGTCTGTGATGCCAAAACGTGTCTGCGAGGGTTTAAGGCGTGTTTGTATCGTTTAACCGTGTCTATGTATGGTTTAATCATGTCTGTGTTTCCAATTTTGCAATTTTTGGTTTACATTCTAGTTTTGAGACTTTATTTCGTCATTGGGATTCCAGATCTGGTTTATTTTGGGCTAACACCTTGTGATCTAGCTAACAAAATTGGTGCAGCTTGTCTTTGAAGTGAATCATCTTGTCGAAGGCCCCTTTTCACAAAGTCTTTTGGATCTAAAACTAACCTAACTTGTGTGCTTGCAGGAGGGGTATTATTGCAAAACTACTAACAAATCTTTGTTACAGATTTTTGGCAAGGGTTTTTTATCTTTATTGTGTGCCTTGTTTTTCATAGACTAGCAAATACTTCAATTGGTGCACTAAATTTGAACTAGTGTCTTTTGTGTCTTGAGCAATAGGCTCTTTTTGTTTAATCTCTAGAGGGCTTGTCTCCCCATGTGTTCAATAGGACTACTAGTGAGGAGAGAACGACCCAAGTGGTAGCGAGGAAAACCCACCTCTTCCGAACCACTATAAATAATTGTATCCATGGTGAAAGCCATGGGTAACGTGTGTTGATTAGTTCATATCGACACTATGTCTCCCCATAAACTCGTTTGATCAAATTTATTTGATCAGTTGTAAGGCGTAACCCCTACCGGCTGGGAGCCTTCTGTATTTATAGAGCTGAAAGTGCCACATGTATGGCCACATGAGCAGATGCCCTTACTAGCACCTTTTTGTTTTAGAAAGCCAAAATCCTTCTAGTTGTTGGGGCAGGAGGTCGGACCTCTAGAGCAACCCACACACATACGGTTCTTAGTAGAGATACAAAGTTTGCCACGAGGAGTTTTCATGGGGACTAATGCTTGGCTTCCCCAAGAAGTGAGTGTCAAGGGTGGAGCCAGTGGGGTCAAGCATCTAATTATCTTCTCTAAATAGCGTAGCCTTAGGGGAAACCCCATGTGGGATCAACAACTATTGTCCTAGCCAACCATAAGAATTGTCCTTGTCTTCTTTTGAACATTCGAACATTCAAGACCAAACATCAAAACATTGTGTCTTTTATGTCTTCAAGTGTATGTAAAACATTTTTACATCAAACAACACACTTTATTTTGAGTCATTTTGAGTCTAGACACTCGCAAAAATTGAGTTCTCAACAACATTGTGTCCTCTTGTCATGAAAAATAGTCAAAATTTCAGATTTGGTCACAACAAGCAACTTCACAAAACTGGAAAAATTGCACTTAGTTTCTGGAAACGCGTTTGTGTCTGATAGAACCACGTCTGTGTCATTTAGCTATGTCTGTGAAGGGCATAAATGCATTTGTGTTTTTTTAAGCAACATTACATTCATAAAATCTCAGAAACGCATCTGTGTCGAATAGAACAACATCTGTGTTATTTAACCGCGCATGTGAAGTATACAAGCACGTCTGTGTTCAGAATTGAAAAACTTGCAGTCCAACAAAACAAGAGCAGTTAGTTTCAAACTCATTGAGCTTCCTAGGTTATCTCTTCAGGTTTTCATTTAGCATTCAGTCTATTTCTGGGTCTCACAAAGTCCATCATTGCTTTACATCTTGCATTACATTCACATTTGTCTAAACTTGAGTCAAAAAGTTACTTGCTTGTCCTCATCTTGCTTTGTCAACATACTACATACAACAACATTTTGCTAAGTGGTCCCTCATCAAGGTCTATCACCTTTGGGTCTCATTTGGTCTTACTTAGAGTCAAGGTCAACTTAAACTATCATCTCTTTGGAAGTCACACCTACTCTACTACATACATACTTGGTCTTACACTTTGGACATTGCAAGTACACTTCAGATTCATTTACGTTCCATCCAAACTCTTGGTCTTCCATACTTTTCCATCTTCATCTAGTCTCACAATCTTGGTCAAGACCTAGTTTATGGTTGAAACTCGTTCCCAAAAATCTAGGAGAGAAGCTAAAGAAGCTCAAGAGTCCGCAAACATGAGTGCTTATGAGTATGACAATGTTTTTTTTTAATTCTGATCATACCACATAACCTTACTCATTCCCATCATGGCTTGTTATTGATCTACCTAAGATTGGTTAGTCATTCATAATAATCCCTCCTTTTCACCCTTTCCATTCATAATAAATCAGCTCCTATCTGTGGCTAAGGCAAATCCTACATCTAGTGATGGGTGTGGAACTGAGAGCATCACACGTTCCAAGGAGTATAGTTTCTTCCAGTTTTCTTCAGTCTATCCACTCACAATCCACAATAAAGCAACACTTGCATCACAGATCCGCAATAAAGTATCATTTTCATGGATTCAGTTAGTTTTAGATGCGACACAAGCAGTAATGGGCTTCAACAAATCAAATCTTTCAACAGACTCAGACAACATTATGGTTCAGTGCTATTTATCCTTTTGTGAAAGTAAACATTGTGACCATAATCAAATAGACTTATCCAAGTGACAAGAGACACTAAACTTGAGGACTACAATGGATGTTGGTATCGAGTCTTGGTTTTCTTTTGATTTTATCTTTTTGGTGACATGTCTTTTAGCTTTTCTGGGATGTCTCTGACTAGAGATTTTATCTCCAGGATGTCTTTGAATAGAAAGGAAAGGATGGGGTATCGTCATCTATTTTTCTTTGCTATATGTGGATTGTCTCTTAGTAATGCTATGACTTGTCCAAGGATATGAGGACACTATGAGTCTAGTATGAACTGGGGCATTCTTTGTTTGCGACTGTCTGATCTCCATGAAAATGGGTACAATGACTTTCTGGGTTGAACATGTGCCTTGATGGTCATAACCTATTTTCCATAATAAATCTTAATGATGATAATAGCACAAGTGTTGGCATTATAACAGACAATGAGAGATTGTTGGCATTCCAATTACAATGAGAGATTGTTGGCATTTCAATAAGGATATTGAGAAGGTTGTTGATGATTATGGATATAACTGATTAAGGATGTTTACTGTCTTAATATTATTATTTTGTCATTGATGTCAAGAAATTGATTTTCTAATTTAGTATGATGTTGCCATATCTTAAGAAGTATGATTTGGTGAGTATAAAGATGTCGGTAAAAGACACAAAAAGAATGTGATGAATAATGGGGAGAAATAAGTTATTCAATGGGCAACTATTACCGAGTTAGACAATGATGAGATCATGATGTTTAGATTATTTTGATATCCTACATATGCTATTGTTTATAAGGTTAATACTATACTATGTTACCGAGCAAAGAACCTAGTCAATAAACCCTAAGGAACCTAGTCGGTAAACCCTAAGGTTATCGCTATCGGTTAATGAAGGCGGAATGTCTACCGAGTGAAGTTTAGTATTTATCGAGTTGCAACCAAGTAATAATAGAATGCATTGAATGATTAAAAGCATTATTTAATGAAGGAATCTGATGAGCTGGAACTGATTAAATGATTGGTATGTTGTGCATGAAGTTTGATAAAAAAATCTATGCCAAAGGAAACTCGGCAGGAAGATCGACAGCTCAGATTGAACCGCAATAACCTAGCACAAGTTCCAAGAAATGTCTGCAAGTTCCAAGGCGGGGTAAAATGTTTTCAGATCAAAGGATACATTAAACCTAGTCAAGTTTGAAGATATGATGGCTATGATTGATCATGGGATATGTGATCAAGGAGATTAAGTGGTTGGAAAATTGTTTATAAATAAGGAACTGTTGATAAACAATGTATGCGGGCAAGTGTATGCACAGGGATGCTACGTAGTGATTACCGAGCACAGAAGCTTGAAGACCTATTTTAATAATAGAGCATAGAGCCCAGCAGATGGACAAGATAAGTCCTATGACTAGATTGTATTGAGAAAATAAGAATCTACTTTAGCATTTTAGATGTGAAGTTGCAGATAGATTTTTATTACTATTATTTTGTAAAGTGACAGAAAATATCTTAACTAAGTGGACTTAACAGTCTTATTTGTAAAACCCTCTAGCAAGGTGACATTCTGATTGAGTGTTTGAAATCCTTTAACAAGGTCACTTCTAACAAGGTGAAGATCCTAACATATCTGAGGGAAATCCCTTAACCGGGTCACATCTAGCAATGTGTTTGTAATCTTTAACAGGATTTGCTTTTAACCGAGCATACTCTAGAAGAGTATATTTATTAGTGGGTCCAAAATCCCATAGTGGTTTTTCCATATTTGTGTTTCCACGTTAAATCTGGTGTTATGAGTGTTATGATGTTTATATGCTTATGAGTTTGCATGTTTAGCAGTTTTGGTTATATTGCTAAAGTATATGTTACCGAGGTTGAATCTGTTGTTTTTATGGAAGATTAAGTTTGTATGATTTCCCCCCCCCCCCCCTCTCATCTTATTAGCTTGGCATCTGTACTTAACATTAAGTATCAGAACTATCAACAAGAAGCTCTTTCACTTTCATATCTTCTATCTTCCATCCCCCTTTCTTGGTTGACCTCCATCGTCCCTGAGTCTGTGTAGCCTGTTATCATATGACTGAGTATAATGACACGCCAAAAAATATTTTCATTTCATATAGATTGCACCTGCATTACCACATATTAGTTTTTCATACATACATATAGATATCACAATTGCATCACATCTTGTACACAAAACATGATAGCACATTTTACGTTCTCATCAAGTAAATAATCATTTGCATTATCATATTCATCTACATTTCATACATTCACATATGCATAACATATAAATAATAGAAAAAGAACAAAAATATTGCATTTTCATCATTTGCATCCATATCATATAGAAAAATACATCACATAGAAGCAACATCACATAGGTACACATGCATATAGCTTCCGCAAGGATGAATCATCTCATATATATATATATATATATATATATATATATATATATATCAAAAAGCATAAGTGTCATGATAAAATGATGTCAAAATCATATGGCTACAATCACCCAAAGGTGTCTACATCATCATACAAAATGGTACAAAACTGATACATAGGGAGCCCTCTAAGGCTATGATGAACTCCCTCCCTCGGAGCCAGCTAGCCTCGACGGAGTCTGAGCCCTAGAAGGACCTGCCCCAGAAACATCTCTTATGCTCCTTCTATCTGGTGGTGGTGGAGCACCCATGACCCCGCCGCTAGACGCTTGCCTCTTGTCTCTCCCTCTAGAGGTCATCGTAGTCTGCGATGGTCATCAGAAGCTCCTATCCCACTAATCTGGTGCCACTGCTCCATAGTATAGGTCTCTCCAGTAGGCTATCTCCTCCCCTGCCCGCAGAACATAGGCGTATCCAACCTCTGTGTCCTTTCCTTCCTATCTCTCTACCCTTAGTGTTGTCTCAGCCTCTGTACAGCACTAAATAGCCTGATCCCTCTCCCGCTCAGTGTCCCTTAGCTGTCTCCTAAGCCTAGTCGTATCCCTCTCAAGATCCTAGATCTCATCTGCCTTCCCTTAGTATATCTCCCTCAAAGATAGTAGCTCATCCTCCTCCTCTCCCCCCTCACCATGTCCCTGTGGCTTCTCCTATGGTTACTCCTGTCCCTATCCCCATCCCTATCCCTGTTTGGGAACCTATGCTACTGGCACTTGTAATGAAATCCACCTCTACCCCTCACTACATGAGCCTGTTGAGCCTGTCTCTCCTCTCTGCCCTCTCTCCTCTGAGCCACCCTCCTCTCTGCCACTGCGCTCTACCTCCGTCGTCAGCCTCTACCTCCACTATCCCCACTATCATCTCCATCACCTCCACCATCTCCATTGAGCGGATCCCTTGGATCTGTCAGCCGTGGAAATGGATGCTCTACCCAATATGCACTGTACTCTGCATCCATCCCTACATCCTCCACATCTGCCCATATATCCCAAGGCATTGGAACCATCTCCAGCATTTGTGTCACAGCCTGATCATACGAAAGTAATGACCCTAAATGCACCTGATCCCTCACTATCCATACATACATCCCTGAACCTTGTGGTATCCATTGTATCCTATCGAACTACCTACATACCTTGTCAATCAACTACCTCTCAATAATATATGGTGTTCGACCTATCAGATATCTACTCCAAAATACATATGGCAGCTCCACTGCGTCATCCTCCCACTCCTCACAATCCAGGTATGGCCTCCATACCACATTATCTATCTCATCCATAAACCCACACCAATACTCTAGCCTCCCAATCTGTGGCTATGAAGTAATCATATCATACAAATGAACATAGCTATGCCCATGTCCTCTGTCCCTTAAGTGTATCGGATGTGTAACTGGCAGAAGCTCATATGCCCATACCTGCAGCAATGTCACTCTGCATCCTAATCTTGCTAATACATGGTACACAAACTGATGCAGCTCATAATACAAGTGTGCCAGCAGACATGACCCTCATGCAAACCTAGTGTGCTTAGTCACCAATGTCTCCAAAGTCCTCCCCCATCCCACTGCCAACCCTCGTGTCGCCCTTTCCAGACATAGGAACCCATTGATAACTCCTGCCAGCACCGTCGATAGCGCCAATCCTGTCTGTGTCATGGTGTCCCAAGCCACATGTCCTACCCTCATCTCCAGTCCTAGATCCTGAAATGCTCATCTCAGTGCATCCCTGTCTCCCTCTCGATCGTAAGGAACTGACTCCCCAATGATTCGTGTCCTCAGTATCCTATACACATCCTCTAAGGTGACTGTCATCTCACCCATCGACAAATGAAAAGTGCATGTCTCGAAGTGCCATCTCTCAGCTAATGCAATCAGCAATCCCATGTTCACCCAAAACTCAGGCACATACATAATATATCACAGGCCCATAGCCTCCACTGTTGCTCTATCCTCTAATGTCAGCTCTGATCACAAACTCTGAGTCGAAGGGAATCTCTCCCATGACTCCAGCATAGGTAGGTCCTCCTGCAGTCAAGAAATCAACGATGTCAATCCTAGTAGTACTCCCTATTCATCACAAAGTGCTTCTTTTTATCCTAGTGCTTATATCTATCATATGACACTCTATCCTAGTGGTACTCCCTATTCATCACAAAGTGTTGCTTTCTATCCTAGTGGTACTCCTCGTTCATCACAAAGTGTTGCTTTCTATCCTAGTGGTACTCCCTGTTCATCACAAAGTGTTGCTTTCTATCTTAGTGGCATTCCCTGCTCATCACAAATTGCTTCTTTGATCCTATCTTTAGGGCACCTACTTGAGTGTATCCTCTTGAGTAGTTTCCTGATTGACAACGTATGTTCTATCACAGAATTGTCAATTCTAGCCTAGTCCAATTGGCAATGTATGTTCTATCACAGAATTGTCAATTTCTCTGGTACTCCCTATTCATCACAAAGTGCCTCACTCTATCCTATCCTAGGGCCTCTACTTGAGTGTATCCTCTTGAGTAGTTTCCTGATTGGTAACGTATGTTCTATCATAGAATTGTCAATCCTAGCCCTATCTGCTATCCTAGTCTTCCCTAGAGGACCTTCTTGAGTGTATCCTCTCAGCAACTTATCCAATCGACAGCATGTGTTTATCACAGAACTGTTGATTTGCCCTTGAAGACATAAATGCACATTCATGACACAAATGCGCTTGCATACTTCATAGACATTTATGCATTTCACAGACGCGCCTACATCACATAGACGTGCCTCTGTTCTACACAGATGCGCCTACCCAACATAAATGCGCCTGCATTTCACAGACGCACTCACACTTGATAAAGACGCTTTTTAAACCATAGACATGCCTAGCCTACCCAGACACGCCTGGCACCAACGCTGATGTGCCTTAACATTTTTTCCCTGCTTGACATTTTTCCTAGACCTACCTAAGATGCATTTATTGCCTACCTAAGATGCATTTATGGCAACAATTAATTCAAATCAAGGTACAAGGAGGTTTTGTGGTACTGGTCGGCTCTCTTGCATCTGCTAGCCTCTGATATTGGTGAACACGATCGAATCTATGCACCAATGCCATCGCTGTTGACTCCTGACTTCTCTCTGCTCTCTCTACACTTTGATCTCTTCGATGTGTGGATGACAATGAGGATGGTTTCCCTCGTAGTCTATCTTATAGACTACCCTAGCCCTAGTCTCCCGTGTCAGTCATCTTTATCCCATGACTCTGTCACTCTATCCTATCTGATCATTCCTTTCTCACCTTTCTTTCTTATCGAGAGATTTTTAGCGATCTTTTCAGACATTTTCATCCAATCTCTTGAGGGGGCATATCATTCCCATCTTAGGGCAACTTCATATCAGTTCATCTTATCTTCTTTGAAACAATGCAACAAGCTACATTGTCTCAAAAAGGGGCAAAATGTAGACACCTAAAATGTCCTATCTAATTAAATAAATATCTTTATTTATTTAATTATTTTAAGCCTAATTCTTCTATTAATTAAATAAATCTTTATTTATTTAATTAATTCATTTATCCTCTTCTAGCCTTATTTCTCATTTAAATAAATACTTTTATTTATTTAAATTATCCTTTTCCTAAATTAAATAAATACTTTTATTTATTTAATTGATCCCACTTCTTCTATTAATTAAATGAATCTTTATTTATTTAATTCATTCATTAGCCTTTTCTACCCTTGACACATGGCATTCATCTCTTAATTCCTACACTACCTACCCTTTCATTATTTTCTTATTTTCTTTACCTACCCTCTAATCCTAGCCGACCATTTATCTTTTACACCTCTCAATCTTATCCCTCCATTTCATATAATGTCTTCTATATGAGGAGATACTTCCTTCATTATCAACCCTGACTCCTCAACTAGCATTCGAACTTTCATATGCGATCAAGCCTACTGGTAACCACACTTCCGTTCTTTGTTGAGCTCTTGTGCATAATATAAAATCTGAGAGCAAATATATCAAGCAAGATCAATGGAGATAGGAAGAATGGAGATTCAAACCCTATTGGACATGTGATGGTATAATCTTTGTGATTTCATTTGATTTGCATTGTCTTAGGTAATCTTCATATGTTATGGTGGATCTTTGTTGATTGTTAGGCTAGGGTTTTGTGGTTTAATCTATTTAGTCTTTCAATATTGTTGTTTCCATTTTCACTGTATATAGTGATAATGAATTTATGACCGTTCGAAGATGGAGGGTGACACTTGCCCATGATATTGTGTCTTGGGATTGACAAAAGGGCCATGGAGTAGCGATCAATTGAAGTTCCTGTGCCGATGCACAAATTAGCTCTCCATGAATCTGACACTGCTTGCATTTCCTAACAAACTGATATGACTCCTTCTCCATTGTAGGCCAATAGTAACCAGTCCTCATAAGTTTCTTAGCTAAGGTTGGACCACTAGAGTGAGCCCCACATATACCTTCATGGATTTCACACAATGCAATTTGAGCTTCGTCACTCTCTAAACATCTAAGAAGAGTACCAAAATGTATATGGTGAAAATGGAATGCTAAACTATTGTAAAACCAAACAAAGATCCAACAACGTAAAACCTTAGTTCTACAATTAAGATCCACCATACACCAATGAAGAACCTAAAACAAGCAAAATATCAAAAACATAAAAGATTTACCATTCACATGCTTAGTAGGGTTTTATCTCCATTTTTTACTCTCTATTGATCTTGTTTTGATATGGTTTCTCTCAAATGTTGTATTGTGCACAAGAGCTCAACAAAGAACGAATTGTGGTTGTGTAGATGCTTGATTGCTTGATCACTATGAAAGGTCACATGAAGATTAATTTTCTTGTTAGGGATATGATTACATTAGTTGGGATTAGGGTTTGATAAGGATGGAAGGATCCTCTTATATAGAGATCACCTTAGAAATGGAGCGATGGGATTAAGAAGTGGAGGGATAAATGGTCGGCTAAGATTAAAGGGTGAGTATGGAAAATGATAAAATATGAAGAGGTAGTTAGGATAAAATCAACAGATGAATGATAAGTGTCATGGAGGGAAAAAGCTAATGAATTAATTAAATAAATAAAGATCTATTTAATCAATAGAAGTGGGACCAATTAACCAAATAAAATATTTATTTAATTTAGGGGAAGGATAATTTAAATAAATAAAAATATTTATTTAAAGAGGGGGAGGCTAGAAGAGGATAAGTAAATTAATTAAATAAATAAAAATCTATTTAATTAATAGAAGGCTTAGGATAATTTATAATTAAATAAATAAAACTATTTATTTAATTATGCTAGGACAATTTTAGGAGTTTACAGAACCTGTTCATCACTATCGACACTGTCGAAATTCTTGCGTACAACTCCTGCGCCTATTTCTTGCACAGAAAGAGAAGGAAAGATGTTGGGAATAGAGGTTTTCCTTGGGAAAAACCTCTATTTTGGAATTCACCATGAAATTGAATTGATAAATGTAATGAAAGACTATAATAAAATACTTTCCTTTCGAGGGAAATGTTGAAATGCTTGAAACAATAATGTGTACCTTGATGAAGTTTTGTTTGACCTTCACACAAAGGTTTCAGGGTTTCATGTCGAATGTCTTCATAAAACATTGATCATGGATACTATCCTCAATACTTGAATTTGACTTCACTTCTACTCCAATGCTTGATTAATGATTAATTGCTTGCTCACTTGAATTGAATTCTACCAAAGTGTAACTGAAATCATAGAAGATTGATTTGTTAGGTTTCAAATGAGAGGGGTAAACCTCCTTTTATACGTGACCATCTGAAAACAAATTGAATTTTCAGAACAGGCCGACACGAGATCAAATTTCTCGCTCAAATGAAATAACCATTGTGAGGTTCCAATTTAGGGCCTAGTTAGGAGGACTAGGGTTTCTAATTCCTTGGTATTGAAAAATAGGACTTCGGAATGAGGGGAGAGATGGAAGGGTGATCAAAATGTGAGTTTGGAATGTGGTGTGAGCATAATCAACACTATAATTAGGAATCAAAAGTCGAAATGCCAAAGTGAGGTCTAGGTGAGGACGAAATTGTAAGCGACTACAATTTATGACACTACATTTAACCCCCACTTTAGTGAGAGTATGAGAATACACATACTCATGGTAAAGCACAAAGTTGCATTGTAAAACTTTCACCAAGATATCAAGAGACAAGACACACTAAGCCCCTGGGGACTTTAGGATCTTACTACCCTAACATTGAGATAAAAGGGACAACATAAGAAAGGAGAAGAGAGAGAACATGACTATGCTAGCCTAGTAATATTCACTTACTATGAGTCATAAAAAAAGAAAATACCAAATTACAAGGAAAAAGGCTCAGTTTGCAAAGTAACTTGAGTATCAAAAACATGTCATGGTGTGTGCATAAAGTGTAACATTGAGCGGAATGTATGCCCCCATGTTAAAGAGATTGCAAAAGCCTTATCAAGAGCAATTGCTTTAAGGTAGCATGCATCCAAAATAAAATCATGTTGCCACAATGAGATACCCCCAAGAAAGGACAAATCAAAGGATAATGATCATAAACATATATGGAAAAGCACATAAGGGATCCACTAACTATGGGGTCAGTATGATCTTATAATAAATAATGTATATCAAAATATTTGTATTGAATTGATCTCATCCCCCAAAGGTAGTGAAACTGCAAACACAATGGAAAAAGAGCACAAGTGTCTTTTTTAGTCAACATGGAAGAGACCGAAAAAGAGATCTCAACGATTTGCATTGTCCCCGAGTAGAAAACACAAGGCACAACATATAGAATAAAGGAGATACAAATAGAAGAATGTCACAACGGAATTGACCTCTTTATCACCTTACACCAATAGAGTAACAAGGGTAATCCAAAGAGAACCTAACATAACACAAAAACATATCAAGTAGCACATCATGGGGGAAGCACATTACAAATAGGCAAACACACAAAAGAGAATCTACAACACAAAAGAAGCTAGTCAAGCAAATCATCTGCCTCCCAATCTTGTTGAACATCATTTAGGGATGGTGGACATGATGCAAGAAGAGACACTTCAATCACATAATATGGAGCTCCTGAAAGTTCCAAACAAGGACCAAGCTCTAATGATGACTCATTTTGTTTGTCACTAGGAGCTAGGGTTAATGCTTTTGAAAAATGTTAAGATAAATCACAATTAACATCAATGAGCTCACACATATCATCAGAATCATTAGAATCAACATTGTTAGCATGAACAACATCATCATCCATATCATCGTCTAGATTAATAAAAATAAGATCTCTAATACGAAAAGATCTTGAACCATCATTTTTCTTAAGCATTTTTAATCTTGGTGATTTGAGTTGATGAACTTCCTCCCTAGGGTTAGGCAAAGGCTGGACAAATGGTATCAAGTCAACAATTGGTGTCTTCAGGGAGGAAATGGTTTGGGAAGCAATCTCATGAACCTTGGAATGATATCTTTGTCATAATTCTCTTGCACAATGGTTCCTTTTATTTTTAGTCGAGGGTTGTGAAGGTTGAGGATCAATGGATATAGGCTTCTTTTCTTCCTTAAAGGGGGAGGAATGAAAGAAACCCCACTAGGTTGAGATATAGAAGATGCCAAGTGATTTCCTTTGTAATATGTAGGAGGTGGAACTTAGGCATATATATAGGAGGAATAGAAGGAGTAGGAAGAATACCATATCCATTATGAGGAGGAAGAATATACATAGGTCTAGGATCTCTAGGCTTACTCAAGGACATGATCATCTCATTTTTCCACCTATGATGAGATAAGAAAAAGATGTCACTTCGAGGCTTAAGAGGTTTATGTTGTTTAGGCCAAAATTAATCAACGGTGAAATTTTCATGCTTTGTTGTGGGTTGGTAAAGGCTATGATTAATTGTTATGATAGTACCATTATGAGGGAATTTCAAATATTTATGGATTGTATAAGGAATAGATTTCATGCAAGAGATCCAAGGATGTCCCAACTTTACACAAAATTGATCTAGTGCAGGAATAATAGCAAAAGCGACATCTAAGCACTTAATGCCAACCTCAACAGGGAGGGTAGTAGAACCAATAGTATGATAAGAGAAACCATCATACACCTTGACCACAACATCAGATTTATAATATGTAACTTGACACAGTTGTAAATTATAAAGATATTCTTCAATAATCACATTCACCATACACAGTGGATCAATAAGCACCCCTCGTGAGATTTTGTCCTTGACCTTCATAGTGATATATAATGGGCCACCAGGTGCAACAATAGTCTCACTAGGATAAAAAGTAATGCACGGGTCTTTGGGAGGTGTAGGTTTATCAATAAGATTCATAATATTGTTAGATTCCATACCAAGATCACCGTGAGAAAAGGAAAGAGACTCAGAACCAACAACATTGGTAGAGTGAGAAGGCAAGGTATTGGTGAATATTTGGAGATTTTGATTAGGAGGAGATACAAACTTGTTTCCTTTGTCATTTGCACCAGCTATAGATATATTCCTCAACATATAACATTTCTTGGTATCATGGCCAAGTTGACGATGATATTGATAAAAGGTTTTGGGATCATGGTAGGGTGGTAGTGGTTTAGAAGTGTCAATTGGCTTGATGGGAGGAATTTTCAACACATTAGCATTTATCAACCTCAACATTATACTACGCAAAGACTCAAAAAGAGGTGTTAATTATTTTTTAAAGTATTTGGATAAAGGAGCCAGACCTAATGTTGTGGCTGCCACTTCAGTCTTGTTGTTGTCATTTATCTTAATGTAACCTTTATTGGGTTTAAACTTCACAAATTATTGTTGAGCACCCTCATTCTTATCGACCGTACCCATTGAAGAAGATGATTCAAATTGACTCACTTGAAGTTGATAATTATGAAGCACAACACACAATTGTGTAAAGGAAGGAAATCATAAAATAGAAGCTTATCTCTAATGTATTTTTGCAAATTAGCTATAAAAAATCTTTAAACATCATGATTAGGCACATGATAAGCAATTTAAGAATGAAAATGTTTGTATATACCAATAAAATCAATCACTTTTTCTTGAACTCCTTGCTTACAATGTAAGAATATTGATTAATAGGATTCCCCCCATGACTAACATGTGTAGGATTAATATTTTGTGTGGAAGTAGTCATGATGGAAGATGTAAATGTAGGCATAAGAATGGAATAATTGACTTGGCTAGTTGGTTGAGAGTAACGTAGGACTTTAGCGCAACTTTTTATTGGCATGATATTAGTGTCAACAATATGAGCAAGGCCATGCTATAAATCAACACCAATTTGATCACTTTGCACCATTACTTTTAATCCTTCAAGCAAAGGGATTTCCTTGCTTTTCGGGCATTGTTGACTCATTCGTTGTTGAATATTTTCAAATTCATTGTCAATCTTCTCCAATTGGTCAATAGTAACCCTAGTTAGTGATTCATCCACATCATGAGAAGTATGAGGAGAATAAGGATAAATGATCTCATTTATTGGATTATAGGAAACACCAACATTCTCATGGAACAAGTGATCCAATTGAGGCTCCACATCCTTAGTGTTTAAACCTTGGGAAGCCCTAAGTCTACAACTTCTTCTCATGGGAATATTATGTGTAGGACTAATGGTAACAAAACTCAAGCACAAAGGAGAGAAATTTGAATGCCAAAATTGAAAACTATGATTAAGTAATGCAATTTGTTTTAAAAATGATTGATTAAACAATAAATTAAGCAATTTGAATTATGATTTTGAACAATAAAATGCCTTTAAATCATAACATAACATGTCATAATAATCAAATCTAAAAATACACTTGAAAAATTACAAAACCCACAAGTTAATTTTATAATAATAAAGTAGGGTTTTTGTGATTTCAACCTCTAAATTTATGTAATTCAATTGAAAATAGTAACTATGAGTGCAAATTTGAATTCTAAAATGCATACAAAATCAGATCTAAGACAATAAATCAAAACTAAGCATGAAAGATGTCAATTCACCAAAATGTAATGTGAATATTAGGAATTAGTGTTTCACCAAGTAAATCCACTAAATAGCCCAATTAACACAACATACATTAAAAGAGGAGTGAACCCAATAGATCTAGGCTCAAACATAATGGAAAAAGAGATGAAATTCTAATCGGATTCATTGGTTGGAATTGATTATCCTCTTTCTTAGTTGAATTTGGAATGCAATTGTAAAATTAGAATAAAAGTATGAATAATTGAAGTAAATCATCACAAACGGACTACTACAAATATCCCATAGAACCACAAATTGAGATCTAGGCAAATGAAGATGTTTAGAACTTGTTCCTAGAAGTTTGACCTATTTTTTCAGGACCAGGTAGCACAAATTTGCCTTGGTCCTTTGAATTTTTCGTCATCAAAAGCTGAACTTGTTCATCATTGTCAACATTGCCAAAATTCTTGAGTACAACTCTTGCACATGTTTCTTGCACACAAAAAGAGAGGGAAATATGTTGGTAATTGGGATTTACCTTAGGTCAAACCCCAATTTTGGAATCAACCATGAAATCGAATTGATAAATGTAATGAAATATTGTAATAAAATACTTTTCTTTTAAGGGAAAGTTTGAAATGCTTGAAACAGTAATGTATAACTTGATGAAGTTTTGTTTAACCTTCACACAAAGGTTTTAGGGTTCCATGTAGGACGTCTTCATAAAACATTGATCGTGGATTCCATCTTCAATACTTGAACTTGACTTCACTTCTGCTCCAATACTTGATGAATGACTGATTGCTTACTCACTTGAATTGAATTTCGCCAAAGTGTAATTTAGATCACGGAAGATTGATTTTTTAGGTTTCAAATGAGAGGGGTATACCTCCTTTTGTAATTGACCATCTAAAAAAAATTGAATTTTTAGAACAAGCTGATACATGATGAATTTTCTTGCTCAAATGAAATGATCATTGTGAGGCCTCAATTTAAGGCCTGGATTAGGAGGACCAAGATGCCCAATGCCTTGGTCCTAAAAATTAGGACTTTAGAATGAGGGGGAGATGGAGAGGTGATGAAAATGTGAGTTTGTAATGTGGTGTGAGTAGAATCAACACTATAATTAGGCATTGGAAGCCGAAATTACAAAGTGAGGCCTAGGTGAGGATGAAATTGTAAGCGAGTATAATTTATGATGCTACACTTTGCATAGGACCATGAAAATTTGATCTATGTGTCTTTGAGAAATGTTGTGATATTCTACTTTTCTTGAGTGCTAAGAGTTTTAGCAATGAAATTATTCTTTTGATTTTGATTGGTCCCCAAGTCGATTGTCTTTGTTTCTTCAATCAAGATAGATGATTTCTTTCATAATGGGAGAACTATGGTAGGCAAGTCAATTCCCTCATCCTCTAGTGCTTGGTCCAAGTTTTCACTAGCAGTTACATCATTTATTTTTACTTTTTCATCGTCTAATATCACCTCATTGAGGTTTTCACTAAGGGACTTATGATATATTTTCCTTTTCTTGACTAAGGGAGTTAACTTGACTACTAAAGTATGCATGCCTATTGAGTTGGATGCAATAAACACTAGTGTGAACTTCTAGGTTTTTCATGTCTAAAAGTGCCAAGAGGGCCTTATCATCAACACATATGTCAAGAGTAGGTTGTCCTTGTTGGTCCCAATCAATAAGGTCGGATGATGCGAAGGTGGTAATGGTATAGATGTGGGTCTTGAAGAAAAGGTCATCAAGTTATTCGAAGGGCACTTCATAAAATTCCTCTTCATCAAAATTGTTGGCATCAAAAGGAGGAGTTTTTATAGCACTTGCAAGGGTTAACTTATGTTTAGGGGTGTAACCCAATCCTCTGTTATGCTTGTAGGAGATAGGTGCAATAGGATATTTTCTTCCTTCCTCTTTAGGCCCTAGGCCATGTCCTTGATATCCCATTTTTTCCATAATGGTTGATGCTTAAGGATATTTGTCTTTTGGGATATTGGTTGGCTCTTCATTTTCTTCTCTATGGATCAATGAAGCGATGTTTGCATGAATATTTTATTCATCTAATGGAACCCACTACTAGAAGATAGTATTTTCACATTAAATGGTGGGATTTTTTTGAATCTTATTCTTTTTTAGGTCTCCCATAGAACTTAGTGGAGGTAGGGAGATGTCCCATCTAAAATGTATTTTGAAGATTATATTCTCCACATCCATTGTCAATAATCTTATCCTTGATCTCGGTTTGGGCGGAAATGGAGGTAGAGGCAATGTTAGGGTGATCAATAGGTGGTGTGGAAGCAGGGATGTTGAGAGGGAAATGATGGGCATGTTTTCCCTCAAGGAGTTTGCAATATTGGAAGGGGTGTGGATTGTCAAGAATTATGATTTCCCCACCATTATATGGAAATTTAAAGCATTGATGGTAAGTGGAGGGAACTACTTGGATGGAATGAATCCAACAATGTCCAAGGAGGATTTTGTATGATATATCAATGTCTAAGACTTGACATGTTGTTTCCACTACTATAAGGACCACTTGAAGGGGTAATGTGATTGTGCCTTTGGAGACTCTTTTTGCATCATCATATGGCTTGATTTTGATTTTTCCTTTTGAATCAATAATGTCCTTGAGGTATCCCAATTGTTTTATTAACTTATATGTACATAGATTCAGACTGGATCCTTTATCTATAAGGACCCTTTTGATTTTATGCTTATGTACAATGGCATCAATATGAAGGTTTTTATAATGAGATGGATCATTAGATGGAATGTCTTTGGAGGTGAAGACAAGATGATGTTGGTTGGCAAGATTTCCTATCAAACCTTGAAATTGTGAGGCATTGATATTATCGGGGACAGATGATTCAAGTAAAGATTTTTCAAAGATTTCTTTATGAACAGGTTATGACTTGAGAAGCTCAATGAAGTAATTTTGTGTAGAAGTTTTGCCAAGGTGATCAAGGATATTGTAACGAGATGAGGATGAAACAATTGTAGACAAAGGGGGATAATGAAGATCCCCTTGAATAGTGACTCTTCCTCTGTGGGTGGTTACATTGCAATCAAAGGGAGAGGAAGATGTTGCTTGTATAACAACTCCACCTCTTTAGGTTGTGGTAGGATTAACAACTCCCTTGATGGAGATGGTGTTAACATAGTCATCGGCTGCTTCTATTTGGCCAACAAGGGATGCAAAGGATGACATGATATTGGAATAATCATAAGGTACAAAATGAGATGATGAGGCTTTTCCTTTATCATGCTTAAGGAAGGGATCCTAATAAATCTTGAGCTTTTCATTGGATGCACTTGATTTGGCCCCTTCAACTTAAACCTTAGCTCCATCAATAAGGTCTTGCGTATAGTTCTTTAACTTCATACACTTTTTAGTTTCATGACCTTTAATGCGGTGGTATTCACAATATTTGTTGTCATTGTACCATGTAGGTTTAGGTTGATTCCCATCATAGGGTCATGTGATAGGGTATTGAACCATGTTGGCCTTGACTAGTTGTTGAAAAACAACATCAATAGTTTGAGAGAGAGAGGTGTACTCACATTTGGATTGATTATTGGACTGTGGTGGCTTATGAGTAACAAAAAAGTTAGGGTTGGTTTTGGTTTAATTTTGGTGAGGTGGAGGACTATGAGGCAAATTGGATTTGGGAGACATAATGGATGGTACATGAATTGTTTGGACATATTTGGCATCTATGATACCTTCATTTACCACTTTCTTTTTTAAGCCAAAAACTTAGGTTTGCCATTAGAGGATGAACCTTGGGATTCCTTTTGATAATGTTTAATGACACCTTGTTCAATTAATGCTCTTTCTAGGCCTAAGCCTTTATTAGTGACTTCTTCATAGTCAAAAAGACATTTCAGGAACAAGATTATGAATAAATAATTCTACTTGGTGTGTTGAACAGGGATCTCCCAAGGGAATCTCTTAACAAGGTGATGTGATCTTTGCAAGAAGTTGGAAAAGTCTCTCCATTTCTTCACTTAGTATTACATAGGTCCATCATGGATGCTTTTATCTCAATGTTATACCTATAATGGGCCACAAATTTTTTAGCTAGATCTAGAAATGAAGTGATTGATCCATGTAGAAAATTAGAGAACCATGTGAGAGAAGGCCCCCCTAGACTCTTTGGGAATAGTCTCCTTATGTATAGATCAATATAAGAGACCTCTTGACAAGCTATGAAGAACTACTTGACATGTGCTCTAGGATCTCCCTTTCCTTTATATTTGTCAAATTTCAAAGCTGGGACGATAGGGTACCACGAAATTCGATTTATCAAAAGGATATGGACATATCTCTTCAAATGTATATGATTTCTTTTGATGTTTACCCTTTAGGCCCTTAAGTAAATTTTTCATGTCTTGAAGTTATTTTTTCCAAATTGCTAAGTTGAGGACCATTGGATTGTTGATGGTGAAGGGGACGATATTGATGATGTGGATTAGATGTAGATGGATGGTAGGTAGAAGTGGGGGGAATGCTAGAACCAATATATTGGTAGGAAAATGTAGTAGAAAAAATAGGAGGGTATATTTGAGTGGTACTTGGAGGTGGAAAGCTCATGTGGATGAAGTTGGCCATGTTGTTCAAGGATGTAGAAGTGATGGGTGGAGTAGTGGTTGAGTTGGTGGTAGTGAATGGTACAAAATCATGTGGTGATTGGTTAAGAATGAAATTAAGGATGGGTTGGGTGATGTGAAGGAACTCATCAATTGCAGGAGTGGTGAGCATGAACATGTGAAAATTTGTTGGGGGGGGGGGGGGGGGGGGGGGAGTCCAGCCCCATGTCAAATGAGGTCCAACAAAAGGCACTTAGATTAGCCTTGATAAAAATTTCTAACATTTTTTTGGCCATAAAAATAATTGAGGAAAGAGGACAATCGTGGGGATACATTAGGTTGATCTACTAGTACCTCTTATTCTTGGTTTGATTCTTTCACCCCATAATGGCTGCAACTAAACTGGCTCCAAAACCTCACGTCAATAACACAAAAAATTTCAAAAATTATAGATCGTTGATAGCGATCAGTAGAATTAGCTGCAACTTTGATTTTTCAATTTTTTTTGAAAAAGTCAATAACACGAGTTTTGTAACGTCGTTTTGAAGCCAATTTAGTTGCATACCCCATAATGGAGGTTTGAATCAAGGAGCTTACTAGTATGAGAATTCATTAGATTTTTCTTTTGAGCTCACGTGTGGACCATACAAGGGCAAACCTTTTAAAGTGATGAAAAGTGAAAGAGGATGAATGTGGATGGATTGGATACAAGGTTTTGGACTTGAATTAAATGGAAAAGATTTGGATGACCTTTGGACTCAATGCTTGTTTTTTATTAGACTGGATGAGTTAGGTTGATTTGAATTTGATTTTATTTTGGATTTGGATTTGATTGAATTAATTGGTTTTGGATTTGGATTAGATCAAAGTTTGATTTGAATACAATTTGTTTTGGATTTGGATTAAGGTCAAGACAAAAACTAGGTAAATCTAGATCCTTACTGAAGAACCTTGATTTGGCTTGTATCTTTTATTACTTAGGATAGGAAAAGTTACAAAGAAAAATTGGATAGGGATTTTTAACCTAATGATTAGGGTTAATTAAGTGTGATACTTAAGTTAGGCAAGTTCTTAAGCACTACAATAATTAAGGCTCACAAAGGATTAAGGATCTTAGACAAACTTTGTTTAGTTTGACCTTGGATGAGGATTTGGATTGATGGTGATGAATTGGATCAAAGTATTGATTAGGATTAGTTTTACTAAGTCCAGAAAGGATAATAAGGGATTGATTTTAGAATGGGTGGAATGAAAGTGGATAATGAGGATAATGATGTGGAAGATGATTAGGATGATGGGTTTATCTGGTTTGTAGGTCTATTTGGATTATCTATGGTCAAGGTTTTGTTATTTCTAATGTTAGAGTTCTATTGTTAGTTGATGTGTCAAGCAATGACGTTTTTAGTTTTATAACAGTGTAGATGGCAAAGTCTAGGTGGAGACGATGTTTCTGAAGCCCAAACGCCAAAAGGCAGAGACAGGGTTCCAGATGTGTAGATGCTGAAACAAAGGCACACACACCAAAGGGAAGTGAAATTTTGGTCAATCTCTTGGCAAGAAATATCAATCACAAATATACATTGACCAAGTTTTTAAGTGATTAAGGTATGATGCGAAAGGCTTCTCAAAGCCAATTTCCACTAGTCTTAACACAAATGAAAACACTTCAAGCACTTTTGAAAATCTTAAGGTCAAAGCTCATTGCAATAGTATTAGGCCCGCAAACTTGGAATCTTTGTTGACCCAAGTGTGAAATTGCCTTAAGGGCTGGTGGACACTTCTGATCTTTTTGAGAGAGGACAACTAGGGGACTAGAAGAATGACCCAATCACCCTCTCCCTAGAAAGATACAAGTAGCTTATGCTAAGTTGGGGACTTCTATCTCATCTCAAGGGAGATATGTGATGAGTAACTTTAGGGAACAATGTTATTACCTTGCACCAACACCAACACAATGTTTAGTTAAAAAGAGGGTGGCTTCTATGTACAAAGGTTTTTAGTCATTTTTTGGGATCTTAATACCTTGTTGACACCCAACAATCCACTTAAGGCTTTAACAAATCCTACTTGGAGACTTATATACCTCACATAAATGTGGGTACTTTCCCTTTTAGATTGCCATTGCCAACAAGGATTTCGCTAGTTAGACCTTGGCTTTTGTCTTAATAATTTATATAGCGATAGAAAGAAATACCAAAAGCACTCTCCAAGGGTAGGCCCTCTAAAAAAGCAAAGACTGGTGAGTTCTCTTGCACCCAAGTTCCACAAGGGCAAGGGGAGAAGATACTTTCACCATTGTTTGAGGGTGCCTAAACTAAACACTAAGGAGGTAGGTATGGCTTTTGATCCCCAAGTTTGCACAAGGGGAGAGCATATGCCTACTACCTCAAGACACAATAAACAAGATAAGTTAAACCTCTAATTAAACTATGTGCAACTAGATTATCAAAAATGGTGATCAAACATCCAATTTTAACTATTATCCTACAAAACCATAATCAATAGCTTTTAGAATTTGGTCTTGGACATACGAGACAAGCTATAGAAACTGGTTAGTGTTAGCATAAAATTGAAAAACCTGCACACAGGAGGAGACATCGAAGTGTAGGCGTAAACGTCGAACAACAAAGACGTTGAACTAAGTAGACGTCAAATAACAAAGACACTGAACTCCACGGATGCTGGTTTATGAAAAATAGAAAAAACAACTACTTATGTAGGTGCACTTGAGTAGTACTAAGATGGGTGACGTCCCAGGAAGGCCCAATGCTTCACCTCTGTGAGCATCACCTAGATGCAATGAGTGCTAAGTGTTCCATTCATTCTCATGAGAGATGAATTATTGTGAACTACTACTCATGAATCATGGGTCGATGAGTTTGACTCAAAAAACTACACAATTGAATCCTGATAGCAATATCACAATTTGACTTGATGTGGAAAATATATTCTACTCATCGATTGATGAGCTAAAGGGGATCTATAATGAATGGTTCATAAGGCACAATACTTGTTGAAGGTTTTCAAAATGGGGTTGCAAGCTAAGTGTGAAAGGAAAGCAGAGTGCGAAAACACTTTCCAGAATGTCAATTTCTTAAAGTAGAGAAGTAGGGATGTATTTCAATTTCAATTATAGTAATGAAGATGCACAACAAAGAAATAATAAAGTAAACAAACAAGTTTCACAATAATAGAGTTGACACCAAAATTCACGTGGGAAAACCCTTACGGGTGAAAAATCCACACACCAAAGCAGTATGTCTTATATTACAGTAAAAACAATTTACATACAAGTTACAAATTTAAGTGTTTTGTTCTAGTCTCTATTCAAGCAACATTACAAAAGATTATATTTGTTGAAATGTGGCTACTGATCAGCAAAGTACTGTACACTAAACATAATTGTTTTGGGTTTTTTTTGTTTTTGTTGATGAAAACCGACATTGTAATAAAACCCTAAAAAGGCAGACTTTGTTTTTGCCCTAAAACGCATGTTATAAGCGGCTGGGATGCTTAAGGCATTGTAAGGTTGATGTACTGTTTTTGCTGGATAATAAGAAAAATTGGACGGCTGTGTATGGTGGACGTAACCCATTCTGAGTGAACCACGTTAAATCTTTGTGTTATCTGTGTCTTGTTTTATTTCTTTATCTTTTGTATTTAAATTTGCATATAATTGTTAGTTCATATTTGCTTCGAATCTGCTTGAAACCATAACAATTGGTATCAAAGCGAGGTTTTATGTAAATTGGCAGCACTCTCAAATTTGAGTGGGAGAAATGGAGGATTCCAAATTCAAGGTCGAAAAGTTTAATGGCCAGAACTATCAGTTATGGAAAATGCAGATGGAGGATTACCTGTATCAAAAAGATTTGTGGCGGTCATTGGAAGGAAAGGGAAAGAAAGCGACCACAATGTTAGATGAAGAGTGGGACATTTTAGATAGAAAGGCACTGGGATCCATTCGATTGTGCCTTGCACTGTCTGTAGCATTCAATATAACAGAAGCAAAAATGACTGTAGAATTGATGGCGACAATGGCTAAGTTGTATGAGAAGCCCTCGGCTTCGAATAAGGTATTTCTTATGAAGTGTTTGTTTAATTTGAAAATGAGTAAGGGAGGATCTGTAGCGGAGCACTTAAATGAATTTAATACAATTACCAGTCAATTGTCTTTGGTAAAAATTACCTTTGCAGAAGAGGTTAGGGCTCTCTTGATTTTATGTTCTTTGCCAGAAAGCTAGAATAGCTTGGCTATAGTTGTAAGTAACTCTGTCTCTGATAAAAATACTTTGGTATTTAATGATATTGTTGGTGTTATCCTAAGCGAGGAAATGCAAAGGAAAAGCACGGGTGAGACTCCAACATCATCAGGTAGTGTTTTGAATGTGGAGAATAGAGGAAGATCAAAGGAAAGAGGAAAAGGCCCTGGGAATGAGAAGTCATGAGGGAAGTCAAAGAAAGGACGCTCTCAATCTAGAGGAAAGAAAGATTGTTGGTACTGCGGAAAGCCTAGTCATCTAAAGAAAGACTGTTGGTCTCAGAAAAACAAAGAAGGAGACAAAAATGAAAATGACAGTAAGGAAGCTAATATTGCAAGTAATACTTTACAAGATGCTTTAATCTTATGTTTAGATAATGTTAATGATTCCTGGGTAATAGATTATGGGGCTTCATTTCATGCTACACCCCATAGAAATTATTTTCTAGATTATGTTCAAGGTGATTTTGGATAGGTATATTTGGGTGATGATGAGCCCTGTCAAATTGTTGGAAAAGGAAAGATAAAAATCAAGTTGCAGAATGGAAATGACTAGTTTCTGCAGGAGGTAAGACATGTTCCTAATTTAAGAAGAAATTTAATTTCTACAGGGCAACTAGGTAGTGAAGGTTGCATAGTTACCTTCTCAGACAGTATGTGGAAGGTCACTAAAGGATCATTAGTAGTAGCTAAAGGTGCGAAGGTAGGCACATTATATCTATGTACTGGTAACACTTACTCTACCCTAGCTTCTACAGATAAAGTTATTGCAGGGACAACAACAATAGATGTTGCAAGAACAGATTCGATAATGTGGCACCATAGGCTTGGGCACATGAGTGAGAAAGGGATGAAAATCCTTCACTCAAAAATCTGTTGCCAGGACTAAAGAAGATTGATTTAGAGTTTTGTGAAAATTGTGTTTATGGTAAACAAAAAAGAGTCAGGTTTCTCAAGGTTGGGAAAGAGAAGAAGAGTGAGAAGTTAGAGCTTGTGCATTCAGATGTATGGGGATCGGCTCGGGTATCATCTCTTGGTGGCTCTTGTTATTATGTTATTTTTATTGATGACTCAACCAGAAAAACATGGGTATATTTCCTAAAACAAAATTCAGATGTTTTTGAAACTTTTAAGAAATGGAAAGCTTTGCTTGAGAATGAGACAGGGAAAAAGTTGAAGTGTCTTAGATTGGATAATGGAGGTGAGTATTGCAGCAAAGCATTTGAAGATTACAGCTCCTTAAATGGGATTTGAAAGCAGAAGACAATTCCAAGAACTCCATAGGAAAATGGTGTGTCAAAGAGAATGAATAGGACTATCATGGAACGCGCGAGGAGCATGAGATTGCATGCTGGATTGCCCTTACATTTTTGGGCAGATGCTATACATATTGTTGTCTATTTGATAAATAGAGGACCTTCAACCCCTTTGGATGGTGGTATTCCAAAGGAGGCATGAACTGGTAAAAAGGTAAATTATTCTTTTTTGAAAACTTTTGGTTGTGAAGCTTTTGTCCATGTTGATAAAGAAAATAGAACCAAGCTTGATGCTAAATCTCATAAATGTACCTTCAGTGGATATGGGATAGATGAATATGGCTATCGATTTTGGGATTTTGAAAATAAGAAAATAATTAGAAGTAGAGATGTTATATTCAATGAGAATGTTATGTATAAAGAACAGATGCAGGAAAAGAAGCATGAACAGGACAAACAAGAATATGTGGTATTGGATGAGATTCCTGAAAATGAAATGCCACAGGTACCTGATGCTCAGCAACAACAGATTGTCCCACAAACTCCTGCAAGTGTTAGACATTCTACAAGGTCAAGTAGACCCCCTGAAAGATTTTCTCCTTCTTTGTATTCTATTTTATTAACTGATTCTGGTGAACCAGGAGAATATGAAGAAGCAATGTAGGTGGATGCCAAACAACAGTGGGAGCTAGGCATGAAAGAAGAGATGGACTCCTTGATGAAAAATAAGACTTGGGACTTAGTCCCTTTACCTATAGAAAAAAGAACCTTGCCTAACAAATGGGTTTATAGGCTGAAGGAGGAGGAAGGAGGTCAGAAAAGATATAAGGTCAGACTTGTGGTAAAAGGTTTTGCATAGAAAAAGGGTATAGATTACGATGAAATATTTTCTCCTGTTGTAAAAATGACTTCAATTAGAATTGTACTTAGTCTTGTCGCTGCAGATGATTTACATCTTGAACAATTAGATGTCAAAACAACTTTTCTCCATGGAGATTTGGAGGAGGAAATTTACATGTTGCAACCACAAGGATATGAGGTCAAAGGTAAGGAGAACTTGGTGTGCAGGTTGAAGAAAAGTTTGTATGGCCTAAAGCAAGCACCTCGACAATGGTATTTAAAATTTGATAGTTTCATGGTTGAAGATGGTTATCATAGATGTCATTCTGATCATTGTATATATTTTAAGAGATTGGATAATGGCAGTTATAGTATCTTGTTGCTTTATGTTGATGACATGCTTGTTGTTGGGTCTAACATGCAACACATAAATGATCTTAAACAGAAATTAGCCAGGTCATTTGCTATGAAGGATTTGGGTGCAACTAAGCAAATTATCAGTATGAGGATTACATGGGACAGGAAAAATAGAACCTTGAATTTGTCCCAAAGCGAATATATAAAGAAGGTGTTGAAAATATTTAACATGCAGGATGCAAAAGCAGTTAGTACACCTTTGGCTAGTCATTTCAAATTGACTAAGGAGATATGCCCAAAGGCACAGGAAGAGGTAAATAAAATGTCTAACATCCCGTATTCATCAGCTATTGGCAGTCTAATGTATGCAATGGTATGCACAAGGCCAGACATTGCACATGCAGTGGGAGTTGTGAGTAGGTTTATGAGTAATCCGGGTATGGAACATTGGAATGTTGTGAAATGGATTCTTTGGTATTTGAAAGGAACTACTATGAAGGCATTATGTTTCAAAGGATCTAATGCTGCTCTGAGTAGATTTTTTGACTCTAATCTGGCAGGTGATATTGATTCATGGAGGAGTACTACAGGGTATGTTTTTACTATAGGGGGAACAGCAGTCAGTTGGATTTCTAGGCTGCAAAAGGTTGTTGCACTTTCAACCACTGAAGCTGAGTATGTTGCTACTACAGAAGCCAACAAGGAGATGATTTGATTACAATGTTTTATGGAGGAATTGGGTCAGACACAGGAGGATCACCCATTATATACTGATAGCCAGAGTGCCATTCATCTTGCGAAGAACTCTGCTTTTCATTCAAGGACAAAGCACATTTAGCTTAGGTACCACTTCATCCGGACTATTTTGGAGGAGGGTCAGTTACGGCTTGAGAAGATTCACACAAGTGAGAATCCTGTCAATATGTTCACGAAGGCAGTTCCACAGGAGAAGCTGATTTCTTCATCAGTTTCTGTTGGTCTTCTTGATTGATAATTATGGATGTAGTCACCTAAATCTGTCTATTTTAATTAAATGAATATTTGCTATTTATTTGATTAAAAATCGACTAGCCATCAGTTAATTAAATTAATATTTAATTAATTCATCTTCAAAATATTCTCCTATTAATTAAATAAATTATTCAATTTATTTTAATTTTCATTAAACCAAATTCGCAATCAATTAAATGAATAAATCCTATTTATTTAATTTAACCCCCTCTTTCCTCTTTTAAATAAATTAAATTAAACATTTATTTAAATCATTTACCACCCCCCCCCCTCCACTTGTATTTTCCTACAAATGCAACTTGCACACATTTATTGAAATAAATTAATTTTTATTTTAAATAAAATCATATTTTCCCTCACCCACCAAATCCACTTGCACTCCTAAATCCCTTCTAAATTCTTTTAAATCCTTCCTAATTAACCTAATCCATTCCCTAATTATTGTCACATTCCTAAGCAACTTGGAGTCACTTCTCAAAGACTTCAAAGTCTTTGAAAAGCATTTAATGTTTTATGTGTTCAACAATTTAACCTCCAAAGTCTTCCAAAACCACTAATGGCTCTTACATGACCATTAATGGCTCTTACATAACCATTTATGGTTAATTCAACTTGCACTCATGGGTCTCCTCAAGCATTTAATGCTTTGACTATGGTTATCCCTTTAACCTTTGCACAAGAGTTTATCCATTGAATAAAGGCTTTATTCTTTGAATAAAGAATTTATTCATTCAACCTAACCTTGACTTTAACTCCCAAGTTAACCTTCAGGTCATGTCAAGCATTTAATGCTTATTCCCTCTCCTCTCAACCTATCTCACATTGACACTTGTAATCCTGGGATTGAGTTGAAAGCCATCACATGGATTGAATATCATTCAATCCTGACCCTTGTTGAGATTACTCAATCTCAACCATCCATTGCTTCATTTTTCCTATAAATAGATCTCACATTCCTCATTTTCAAATCCTCAAGCATTTAGCATTCTTAGCCATAATCCTGAAAACTTGTATGCATTTAAGCTATAGTGAAATTCTAGAGAGCATTTAGCATAAATCACTAATATCTTGTCATTTTGGTTTAAAATAAATCATTTTAATATTAATAGCATCTAGTATTAGCTTTTTATTCACATTTAGAGCAAATACTTCAATCTCAAACCTCCATAAGCATCCATAGTGCAAAAAGCTGTTGAGAGCTACACTATTTTGGAACTTGGAGAGGAGAGGAACAAGGGAGAAGGAGCTAAGAGCATGTTAGGAGGCATTTGGAGATGTCTCATCATATTTACTTTCCTAGTTAAATATTCTCTCATGTTTTTGGTATCTCTTTTGATATGCTTGTGTAGGAAGTATTTTGTTTATGATTTCTGACACTAACAATTTGGTTTTTCTTCTTGTTTGTGTTTTGTTATCATTGACTAACCTTCCCTTTTTGCAGAGCATCATTTGGTGAACCCGACGTGAATACAAACACTTAAAAAACATTTTTTTTATCCAACTAACAAGTTTGAATGTTGAAATTGACACACAGGTCGCGCTTTAGCGCTTTTGATCACGTTGTAGTGCTATTGCAACTTGTTATTCTAGCGCTATTGTCTCAAGTTTGGCACTATTGACTTTGTTTTAGCGCTTTTGTGCCTGTTTTAGCACTTTTGTGCTTACTCTAGTGCTTTTGCATTTGCTGTCAAGTTTTTCTTTTAGCGTTTTTGTCTTTGTAATAACGTGTTTTTGTTAAATAGCGCTTTTGTTTTAGCACAGACTAGCGCTATTGTAACAGAACATTGTAAGAAAATTCCTTATAACTGAAAACCATAAATTTTTAGGCTTGTAGAAGCCCACCAAAACATGTGGATTTTTCTAACTAATTATCTTTTGTGCAGGTTTTAACTAACCCCTACAATAGGATTTTTTTTTTTAATTTTAGCTTAGGAAATAAATTTGTTCATATTGCTAGCTTTGTCTTTCAAGTTAGGATAAAATAAATTCATTTTCCTTTTGGGTTAAAATCAACTACACTTTCATTTAGACTGTTAAAAAGAACCACATCTTTCATTTAGAGCTCTAAAAAGAATCACACTTGTTCAAAGTTAAAAAGAATCACAAAAACAAACCCACAAAATTATTTTTTTGCAAAGTTAGGAACAAATTCTTTTGGTGCTTAAAATCAACAAGGCAAATTTTATTTCTTGCATCAAACTAAAATTTACAATCAACACTTCATTTTGTGCAAGTTAAAAATAATCCCCAATTTGTCAAAGTTGTTCTCAAATTGATTTACTTCAAGCAAAATGTGCTCTTAATTCAGTTGACCAGGATTTCCAATTCCTAGATTACAACACATTTTTCCATTGAAGTTAAAAAGAACACCATGATTGTTGGAGCAACATCTCCAAATAGTTAAAACACATTGCAATGACAAGTTAAAAGGAACAAGTGAATTTCATGTTTGGCACACTTGTGTAAAAGATTTTATTGAGTGGTCCTACTTCTAACACACACTATCCTCTCCCTTGGCTCTCGTGGTCCTAGGTGCAAGAGAAAAGTGTTAGTAACACTCAAATTTTTATCTTTTAAGAGAGGCCTGCCAAGGGATTGTTACTCTTGGGAACGACCTCGCACGGTAAATCCTTCGAATTGCTATAGAAATCAGGTGTGAGCGAAAGTTGTAGCCTTGGGTATAGTTGTTCCTACAATGTAACTTGCCGAAAGGACAAATGGGCCCCACCACAAGTTACAAGGCTCTTAAGTGAGTCACTGCAAAATGAACTTATATTCAAAGACATCAAAAATTACTAAACACCTTTAAGTAGTAGCCCACCCATTCTATTGATTGAGGATATTTGTGATATAATTCAGTGCAAGAGCATAGATGGTTTTGCTCCCAAAATACTCACCATACATATTTCCTTGAGTAAAAACATAGCTTTTTGAAAAGTCACTTGTGGCTTAATGAAAGTGGTGACTCCCCCATCATAGGGATCATCTATTTGTTGTGCTCATGCAAAACTTAGTATATCACATCCTTACCTACCACGGAAGGATTCATAAGATATGTAGTACCAAAGTTGAAGAAATATCAAGATGTAGGCTAAATTTATCGCAACTGGCCATTTGACCTTAGGGATAAAAAGTGTTTGAAGTGTTTTCGTTTTAGTCAAGACCAAGTGCAAATTGAGCCGACTTCAGGCTTTGGAAAGAAAAACACCTAAAATACACTTAAAGGAAAGGGTCATAAAGAGTCCAAAGATTGGGTTGATCTAGACCCACACTCATTTGTGCCTTTTGTGGCAACATTCTTGTGTTTGTGTGCTTGCTTTGTTTTCTTGTCAAAGAAACATCATAAAAATCCAAAATTCAGAAGAAATATTCATCCAACACCAAACATTTTTCAAACAACCAAAAAGACCAAAAACAAAAGAGAAAAGTATCAAACTATACGACCATTCTTCACATCTTGAGAAAGAAGAATCTTCATCAAAACATAAACTTGAAAAGAAGGCCATTGAGCTCAAAGGTTGTAATCAAAAGACATAAATTCTTCTATCTAAATAGACAAATCTTTGTCTCTCATAGAACTTTTCTACATCACATGCGCCTTTATCTTCAAAGAAAATCAAACGAATTTGATCCTGAGTCATTGAACCGCAGAGCTTTTATGCAATATAGAGCTTTGAGTTATCACAAAAACCAAGGAGGAAAGATCAATCCCAACTTCTTCCCAGACATTTGTATCACATACAACATAGCTTGAAAAGAACCACCAACCCCTGAATAAGAAGAGGAAGAATTTGTTCCATTTGTGACACAAAGCTTTTATTGAAGTTAAACATTTCATCCATTTCTCACCTTCACTTCATCACTTCATTTCAACTCTCAAAATATTAAGAGGTTCTTGTCCTAAGTTCTCTTTTGGATATTGCTTGAATCAAACACAACAAATCACTTTTTAGATTGTTTCTACATCTAGGATAAGCTCATCCTAAGAGACATATCTACGCGGGTTAAAACTAGTGTATGAGTGAATCCTCTCATTACTAGGTAGTTAAATCTGTAACACATCTCAGATTTCTCTAAACCTTATCACATCAAACCTTATCAAACACAACAAGCAATTCAAGAAAGAATTTTGGTCACATCTACCTTAAAGTGTTAAGAGATCCATATGCAAAACACTTCACCAAACATCAATCTTTCATTTCATCAACAACTCATCATCATTTTCACCCAACTTCAACGAAAACTTATAGACAAAATGGCTCAAACCAGATCTAGAATTAGACAACTTGAGATCGAAGAGGAAGAGGAGGAAAATATCATTGAATTCCAAGAAGCTGTTGGAGGCAACACAAATGACAAAAATCCAAGTACTCCTACTCCTACGGCAATAGAAAGGGCACAACACAACCCTTTCTTTAATCGAATTTTTGATGAAATACTCAAGAGCAATGCTGATGCTCACTTTTGAGACTTTCTCAAGAGGGAGCCAAACTACCCTCTGACTTTGATGTTGCACAACTAAGACAAGCATCAGAATGACAAAATCACAATGAGGAAGAAAGAGGTAGAGATCACATCAGAATTAACATTCCTCAAGGCAACCCACCACCACCACCTCCTCCTCCAAATGAAATAGAAATGTTGCGGCAACAAGTTGAGAATCTCGCCCAACAACTTCATAGTGATGTAAAAAATTATCAATTCTCACTCAATGAAATTTGTCCCTATCCCTTTGATAGGAATCTTCATATGCCACCTTTTCCACGAGGGTTTGAAACACCCAAGTTTGAAAAGTATAGAGGAAAAGGAGATCCTTGTGATCATGTTAGAGAATTCCATTCAGCTTGCCTCGAAGTGGCATACGAGGATACATATTTAATGCACCTTTTTCCCCAAAGCTTGGGAGGAACAACCACATCATGGTTTTCCTGATTACCAGGTGGCATTAGGATATTTGAGAAACTCATCCAGAAGTTCCTAGCACATTACTCGCATAACATTGAACGTGATATCACCATGGAAGATATGTTTAACACTAAACAAAAACCAGGTGAACTATTCTCAGTCTTCCTGCAACAATGGCGTCAGATGTCTAGCAGACGTTCTCTTCAGTTACCTGAACAAGAACTAGTGGAAATATTTATTTCCAACTTAAACGAAGAAATGGAAATTTCACCTAGACGTAAAAGACACAGATTCTTTCAATGATATGATCACTAAAGGATTAAAGTGTGAGCGGGCCCTCATCAAGAAAGGACTTATCAAAATCTACAATGAACCAAAGGATGGCCCTCATCCACACTTCAATAGTGACAAACCAAACTTCTGGAACAAAAACAAAAATGTCGTCAACGACGGGGTTGTGGATGCAAGAACTATCAAAAGTGCACAACCTATGGTCCGATTTGCAGGACAGAATCCCCCACCTAAGACTAACACAATTGCTCCTCCAAATCAAGGTCATATCACATCCAAAGATGAACCCAGATAGCATCAACAGAAACCAAAGCAAACATACACTCCCTTAGGGGAACCCATCAAAACAGTGTTACAACAGTTAGTTTCTCAAAATCTGGTAACTCTACCCAAAATGTCAAACTATGAACCTCAAGTCAAACCATCATGGTGGAGAGATACTGAACATTGTGATTTCCCTCAAGGGAAAGGGCATAAGACAAGCAATTGTCACAAATTGAAAGATCTTATTGACCGGGGTAAAATAGAAATCGAAGGACATGACCCAAAGACAACAAACAATGATCATCTCATGTTTAAAAATCCACTTCCATCACATGATCAAAGGGGTCCTTCCACTTCAAGGAGAAACACAGACACCACTAATTATACGCAAGCAACATATAACTACATGTGAATCACCTTTACGATACCAGTGAACAAATTGCAACCATTACTATCAAAAATCCTAGCTCCACTTGCAATGTTGTTACTCGTCGTAACAAAATTACCATCAAAGTAGCTCCACAAGGTACCACATCAATCCCAAAGCAGTATAACCTTGTGGACCAATTAGACAAAACGCCTGCACTGATATCTATCTTAGAGCTATTGAGTCTTTCTCCATCTCATAAAACAATCTTGGATCAAGCTCTCCAAGAGGCGTTAGTCCCAGCTAACTTGAATACAGATCAGTTCCAAGACATGGTTGGAAATCTAAGGTCATCACCTTGCCTTACTTTCTCTGAAAGTGACAACACATCCTTCCAGCAACCTCATAACGCCTCACTACATATTGAAGGGTTTATCAACCAGCATAGAATCAAGCGAGACTTGATCAATAATGGAGCGGACCTGAATATTTGTACACTGCAATTAGTCATAGCTTTGGGATATGCCATTGAATCAGTGGATCCCTGCAAGAAGATCACTATCAAATCTTATGATGATGCAGAGTGTTTGTCCAAAGGAGCTATTGTACTACCCATCCGAGTGGGTCCTGTGGTGAAGCACATCATTTTTCAGGTTCTGGACCTTCCTTTGCCATACAATTTGTTATTAAGAAGACCTTGGATACATGCCATGCAAGCCATTCCATCCACTTACCATCAGTGTATCAAATTCCCACATAATGGTGTAGAATCACGATCTTGGGTGATGCAAACCCCTTTGCATATTGTCATAACATAAGTCATCGACCAAAGATTATTGTTCCCAACAATAGAGAAGCCATCTCCTCCACGTCATATGTCAGTCCAGCTTCCCTTTCTAGTTCAAACACTATTATACCCAAGCAAGAGAAGCTCAAAATGAAAATAGCAAAGGAAGGTCCTGGGGAATACAATTTGAGCCAACTCTTTTATGTTGGACAAATGCCCACTTCTCCTAAAACACATGGCAAACCTCAACAGATACTTCAAACAGCACTGGTTAAACCAGCATGTGCATTGACACCTTTCATCCTTGGAAAGAGCCAAGAAGAGGAAACCAAAGATGAAGACATAGCAGAATGGATCTATAAGGATCCTATCACCACCAACATTCTGCCAGCTAAGCTTCCCACAAATCAATATGGAAAAGGTCTTCTCATTATGCAAAGGATGGGATATGATGGTCAAAGTGCTTTGGAGTATTGTAAGCAAGGGAGACATGAGCCGCTGCAGCCGAAATTAAAACCCAAAGATAACACAGGCTTAGGCTTTCAAAAGGAGATCTTTCCTAAGCTTAGATTCAAAGGAAAACCCAGCAAACCGCTATGTCAACCTACTACAAAGAGGCCACCTTTGATTATAAAAGCAGCACCCCAGAATGTAACAACTGTCCCATTGAAGCTACAGATCCTAGCAAAATCATCTGTCACACCGGTGGTCCCATCAATCAAATCAACAACGCCATTAGCACAAAACAATAACATCAAAGACACCCCTAGTAGCAGCAACTATACCCGAACCCACCGCAGTATCTATGACATCAGCAGTTCCAATAGAAGCAGCAGAGTCAACACTACCAATGCTACCCGTATCGGATTCATTGATCCCCATAATCCTTCCTACAGCACCGAACATACCTGCAGTTTTTAACTCAAAGGATATCCCAATACGGTACAGTAACCGGTTACTAGAAAGTGACTCAGAAACTGACTCGCATGAGTGGGAATTTGATTGAGTGCAACTTAACACTTCAGATGAGGAAGACACATCACTACCTCCACCCCGCAAAGACATCCATGTTTACGGAGAAGCACATATAAAGACTTCTTGGGTTCCTGAGCTAGAAACTTCTTCCATAGACCCTACGTCGCATCCTACGCCTGATTCTGATAGGGAGAGTACCATCAACGACCTTCACCACAACGTCTTAACCCTCACTAATACATCTAACGAACTTAACCTAATCGATGAAGTAATGCCCATTATTCATCCTGAACTCATCAAATGGAACCAACCTAATCCCCCATGTCTTGACCACTTCCAAAAGGATGAGGCAATCATTGACTTCTTGGACTTATGGGATAACATACCAAGCGGGGATCACAAAGCTGGATACACCATAGAACTTAATAATGCAACATACTTTGGGGCAGATGCCAAACCTTTCAACTGCAAAAATATAACAATAAAACATGGATCTTCTAGTGAAAACCACACTGTGGCACTGTTTGATCCCGCAAAAGTAAAAAGAAAGAGCGTATCCAATGGTGAAAACCTCTCTGAGGCACCTGAGGATGAAAGGTTTGACATCCTACCCTCTAGTACGCAGTAGGAACGATCAACGATTCTCATCGAGGAAACAAAAGAATATAATGTGGGGACTCTTGAAACTCCTCACTACATACACCTGGCATCTCTTTTGACTTCAGAGGAACAGCCCAAGTTTGTCAAATTCTTTCAGAAGCACCAGATCAACTTCACATGGTCATATGCAGACATGCCTGGTCTTGATCTAGATTTAGTCATGCATCACCTCACAGTAGCAGAAGGAGCCAAACCTATCAAGCAGAAGCTTTGCAAGATGCATCCTCAGATTGTAGTATTAGTCAAAACTGAACTTAAGAAACTTTTGGATGTTGGTTTCATTAGACCCATTGACTATGCGGATTGGATATCCAACATTGTGCTTGTTGGTAAACCAAAAGGGGGCATCCACATTTGTACTAACTTCAGAGATCTGAACAAGGCATGTCCTAAGGATGACTTCCCCCTACCAAATACCGACATCATAGTAGACCTAATAGCAGAACATGCCATGCTTTCACTCATGGATGGCTTTTCAGGATATAATCAGATAAAAATCGCACCAGAGGATCATCATAAGACAGCCTTCACATGTCCATGGGGCACATACTGCTGGAATGTAATGCCTTTGGTCTAAAGAATGCAGGAGCGACCTATCAGCGAGCAATAACCACCATCTTCCATGACATGATGCATACTATAATTGAAGATTATGTTGATGACTTACTGGCAAAATCAATCACAAGAGAAGGTCATCTAGAAATCTTAGAGAAAATCTTTGACAGACTGGAACAATATCGTGTTCGACTCAACCCAAAGAAATGTGTCTTTGGAGTAACCTCAGGGAAGCTTCTAGGATACATTGTCTCAAGCAAAGGCATTGAGGTTGATCCAGCAAAGGTCAAAGCAATCATGGACATGCCACCACCAAAGAATATCAGTTAGCTAAGGACATTACAAGGGCGGCTACAATCCATCCAAAGATTCATCGCACAATTGGCAGATAAGTGTCACCCATTTACACATGTGCTACACAAAAACATTCGCTTTCAGTGGGATGCCAGATGCCAGCAAGCATTCCAGATGCTTAAAGAATATCTCATGAATACACCATTGTTGATCCCAGCAGAGCCAAGTAGACCTCTATTACTCTATATATCAGCAACAAGTACAGCATTGGGTGTACTACTGGCACAACATAATGCAGAAGGGAAAGAGTATGCTATTTACTACATCTCTCGCACATTGGTCGGCTATGAACTCAATTACACACCTATTGAGTGCACTTGCCTAGCAGTAATCTTGGCAGCCACTAAACTGAGGCACTATTTGTTAACACACAAAGTACAGCTCATTGCAAAGATCAATCCACTAAAGTACTTACTCAGCAAAGCAGCCTTAACAGGCCACTTGGCCAAATGGGTGATGATTCTAAGTGAATTTGACATCGAGCATGTGGACCGTAAAGCAATCAAAGGACAAGTTATTGCAGATCAGTTGGCCGATGCACCACTCATAGGCAATCATCCTCTCATTTCCAATTTTCTAGATGAAGAGATATTCATGATCACAACAGCACAACCGTGGAAGCTATACTTTTATGGTTCATACACTAGGCATGGCTTGGGGGCAAGCATTTTGTTTATCACACCTCAAGGTGACAGCATCCTAAAGTCTTACAGGCTCACATTTCCATGCACAAACAACATAGCAGAATATGAGGCCTTGATCACAGGACTCAGGCTAGCTATACAATGGAAGTTGCAAGAACTACAAGTATGGCGACACCCAACTGGTCATTCGACAATCAACAGATGAATATCAGACCAAGGATGATAAACTCATGCCATACAAGCAAATGGTGGATAGTCTAAAGGCCTCATTTACTACTATAACCTTTGAGAAGATACCAAGAGATCAGAATCAAGTTGTTGACACTATGGCTACTATCGCATCTCTTCTAGATCTTCCACTTAATTCAACACGCTACAAGTTCTTGGTGGAATAACTTTGGATTCCCGCTTATGATATCCCTAAATCTGAGATGATATGTCACCTTGTCGGTTCTGAATCCCCATGGTACAGTGAGTTTTACACCTACCTCCGCGATCATACACTTCCTCCTAACCAATCAAATAACCAACATAAAACCTTCATTCGCCAAACTACTCGATATACCATTATTATTGAAACCCTATACCGACGCAGTCTTGATGGTACTCTCCTTAGATGCCTGGAACAAGATGAGATAACAAAGGCCTTGGAAGAGGTATATGAAGGAATTTGTGGGACTCACTCAAGTGGCTCGTCACTAGCCAAGAAGATCATACGAGCTGGATACTATTGGCCATCTATGAAAAAAGACTCATACTACTTTTTCAGAAAGTGCAAGAAATGCCAAGTTCATGGAGACTCGATACATGCACTAGCATGGGAACTCCAACCAATCACAACACCATGGCCTTTTTGTCAATGGGGACTTGACCTTGTGGGTAAAATCCATCCATCTTCATCCAACGACCACAAATTCATTATTACCGTCACTGAGTATTTCACAAAGTGGATCGAAGTTGTTCCACTTACCCAAGTCACTGGCAAGTAGATCACCTCATTCATCCTTAATTACATCATCTGCCGGTATGGTGTACCCATGTCCATCATCACAGATAATGGTCTTCCATTCAAGAATCGGGATGTTCGTGAACTCTGTGAGAAGTTTCACATCCAACACCGCTTTTCCACTCCCTATTACCCATAAGGCAATGGTCAAGTTGAAGCATCAAACAAAAACATATTGAGAATCCTCAAGAAAATAGTCAATGATGTCGGTCGTGATTGGCATGTTCAATTGAATCCAGCACTCTGGGCATATCGAACTAGCATTCGAACCCCTACAGGCGCAACTCCTTACTCAATAGTCTATGGTGCAGAAGCTATCTTACCTATTGAGGTTGAGATACCATCACTATGGGTTTCCTTGCATAATCAAATAGATGATGAAGCATACAGGGTACCCCGTCTTTAGGACTTAGAGTTACTTGATGAGAAACGATGAGAAACGACAAGCTGCATACAACCATCTCAAAGCCTATCAGCAGCGCATGAGCAGAAGCTACAGTCACCGAGTTAGACCTCGTACATTTGAGGTAGGTGACCTTGTTCACTGAGAGAATCCTCGAAACCAACCCAACCAAGAACATCAGGGAAAGTTTGAATCAATCTAGCTGGGTCCATATGTTATCACTATTGTATTTGGGTTTGGGGCATATCAGTTGGCTACTTCAGAAGGAGAACCGCTAGCAAATACGATTAACACCATGCACCTCAAAAGGTTCTATGCATGAGCTGCACAGAGCATCAGGCTCCCATACATACTAGCAAAAACACCAATAACATTCAGATAAATGTCCTAAAGAAAATACAAAAACATCAAAAAAAGTAAAGAAAAATCATGCATCCAAACGGTGAACGACCACTCTGGTGGCACCTTGGGTAAGTGCAATGGTGAAAACCTGGCAAACAGGCTCCACTCATAAAGGCTATGGCTCCATTGTCTTTTAGGCTTGTTGCGATTGCATTCATTTCGTCCACTCATCCATCTGTCCAAAGTCATGGCTGGTTATTAATCTGCAATCCAAGAGAGTCCTTCACGCGTCTTATATCCCGCTTTTTCATCATCATCTCTAAACTGGGGGCAATGCCCTTAACCTTTTTGATGGAAGTGGATTGTGCATTACTTATGATTCATTGAGTTCTTCATTCAAAACCATCTCACAAAATCCAAAAACATTCAAAACAATTTTAAAAAATACCAAAAACATTGGAAAACTATCTCACCAAAATCCAAAAACATTAGAAAACATCAAAAATCAATCAAAAGCATGGCAACACCCTGTACATACATTTTTCAACGCAGATACCAAACAAAATTGTGACATACTCCAAACAATGACCACTTATCAATCAAACCAAACAATCAACATCAACACTCAAAACTGTCTTCAACAAGGATGCATCCTTCCTTACCAAAACAAAGACAAAATGACTTTTTCTTTGACAAGAAAATTATGTTTTAAGCTATCAAATACTTGGTTGATTTGTGGGTTATTTATTCATATCAGGTTCTTACAGCATTGTTTGTGTATCTTCTGCGAATTAATCCGATGAAGTACTGGGGCATGTACTAATGGTGTCTACATGAGAAGTTCACTAAGCTACGTGATCACAGGCAAAATACAATCATAGATCACTACGGCTTGCTGACTACAGCATATACCTCTACCATATGAGCATGAACCATTATCAAGGATCCATATTCTTTATTCTTTATTCTTTGTATATGTTGTTTGTTTGCAAGTACGAATGCTCTTTCTTTGGTTCCTCCTACCTCATCCAACTGGATAAAGGTTTTATCTCTTAGTATAGTATGAACTTGTCTCAGGATATGATCAGCCTAAGATCAAGGAGGACGATCCAAGTCATGCATGAAAGGAGATAATCCTTGTCTATTTCGCAAGCAATACTCAGGTCGACTTGACCCTTATATCAAGTTGTTTGTATTAACTTGCTATATCAAATCCATGTAAGGAATACTCTGGTCATCTTAAATCATTATGTCAAGTTGCTTGTATTTTCTTACAACATTTTAAAGCTCAATGATGAAAATAGAGCACTATGGATCATCATTTCATCTCATTTGTTTATATATTGCATTTTGTTGCATCTCGCCCATTCATTTACTCATTCATATACGTGATTTTATATGCAAATATGAGCAAAGTTAATCTGAACAATTATGAGAAAATTGAGCTGGTCTTGGATAAAATCACGATAGAGTACTTTGATACATCATCAGTGCATCATGCAAAGTCTAAACAGCCTTGCATTCATTTATCATGATCATATCCATCATCATTTAGTTGCATTCAGTACATTTCATATCATTATTAATTGCATTAATTACATATAGTTCATTATCATTTATTGATATTAGTTTGCTTATATCATTTCATCATTGCATGATCATGATGTTTAGATTCATTCATATGATAAAATTGTCATTGATTGTATTAGCAATTTATTATACATTCATTTAGTGTCAGTTACCAATCATCATTTTTCATCATTTATCACCATTTATCATTTATCATTGAATACATTTATCTATCCATTAGTTAAAAAGTGCATTCATTCATCCATTTTAAAAGTGTCTTATTATACTCATTTTATTTTCCTTAGGATTCATTTAGATTGCATTCATTATCTCTTTTTAATTGCATTAAGGTGCAGTTATTAACCATAAGTTGCATTATCATCACATTATCATTTTACTTCATCATATTTGGGCATTTAGAATCATACAAACCATTTGTTTCCAACATTGGTTCATACATTATCAACATATACATTCATTTAGAAATCATCATTTAAACATTTAAACTTAACATTTGTTTATCCATGATACATTCATTCTTTTTCAAACATATACATGCATACATCCATAAAAGAATCATTCATTCAAAAAAGCATTGCATTAACATCATTGCATATCATTATCTCATCCTTGTATTAATATAAAGTACAAGATACTATCTATCATTTTGCATACATAATCATCATAGCATTACATACATAAGGCATTACATCACCCAACACATCATGCACACATATATAAACCTGCATTCACATGATTAGTATCCAACATCATAAATCATCAAAAAAATAGCATATAGGAATCATCTCATAAATGCATACATATATGCATATCCATCTAAGCATAAACTCATAAATCATC
Organism: Cryptomeria japonica; assembly: GCF_030272615.1. Taxonomy (NCBI): domain Eukaryota; kingdom Viridiplantae; phylum Streptophyta; class Pinopsida; order Cupressales; family Cupressaceae; genus Cryptomeria; species Cryptomeria japonica. The sequence goes on along the minus strand of NC_081415.1, from coordinate 678,854,256 downwards.
ATCCTGCATCACATGCATACATATCAACATGCATATCATAAATGGGATCTCCTCATATATATATATATTAGCTCATGTATCAGAGTACAATGAAGTCCAAAAAATTGGCTACCAAAAGCCATCCAAGACACAGTCCAAAATAAAAAAATATCAAAATACATGCCAAATGCTCTCTCAGATGCCACTCTAACCAGATGTTGCACCACCATCACCACCTGCTCCCCTGCTAGTCCCTGCACCATCTGATCTATCTCCCCATGGAGGACTCATCAAACCCCCACTAACTCCTGCTCTATCTCTCTGTGGTGGACCCATCACACCCCCACTGCTTTGCATCCTCTGAGACCGCTCTGACCTGGTCTACCGCATGTGTGAATAGCTTAGTGCTCGCTGACTAGCTAGCACCACCTGCTCATATAATCCCCGCCAATACTCTATCTCAACCTGTACCCTTCCAAACTGTCTCATCACCTCCCTAGTTGGACCCTGCGCTCCTACTCCAACCCGGACTCTCTCCTGCAACTCTGCTAATCTCTCCACTGCACTATCCCTCTCCCGCAGCACTACAGTCAGCTTTGACTCCCGTACAAATAGCTGCAAAACTCTAGCTGCAACCTCTGCCTCTAGATTCTCTACCTGTGTCTCGGCTGTTGTTAGTCGAGTCTGCAAATATACTAGCATATGATCTTGCATATCTCCAGTAGCTCCCTCCCCTATATCCATCGATGCCTCACCTGTAGCTCCCTTGCCCATGGCTCCCTCTCGATACCTCATCCACCTAATCTAACTCCTCCTGACATCAACGACCCCTGTGATATCAGCAATGGCAATCCACCTATCCCTCTCCGCCGAACCCAACTAACTAAAAAGACACCTCCACCATCCCCTCCTCCTCCTGCACCACCTCCACCATGCCCTCTCCCTCCTCCACCTCCTATCGGTCCTCGACATCCTCCTCTCCTCCGTCTCCGTCCCCTATCATCCTCAAAATCGGGAATCGGCTCTGCTGGATCTGATATTTGCGGAATCCGATGAGCCTCCATATACTACGTATACTCCTCCGACACTCTTGCATCTACCACCCTCAGCCATATATCCCATGGCCTCGCCTGCAGCATCTGAAACTCCGCCAATGCCTGATCATATGGAAGTACTGGCCCCCATGCATATCTCTCTCGGACCACTCTTGCGTACTCTCTTGATCCCCTCGGCAATCCCTGTCGGCGTCCAAACTGTCTCATCACTCTGCCCGACACCTGTCTCTCTACATCGTAGGATGTCCTCCCAATGAGGAATCGGGTCATGAATACATATGGAAATGCCTCTGCATCATCCTCCCAGGGCTCGCACTCAATATAAGGTTGCCAAATCACTGCATCAAGATCATCCAATGCCCGCCGCCACCACTCTAACTTCCCCAGGTGGGGCTAACTCATCATACCACTGTACATAAAAACATAGGGCTGGTCAACTGCCCGAAATCTCAGACTCACTGATCGGGTCACCGGTAAGTGCTCCCACGCCCAAATATGTAGCAGCGTCACTCCCACTGCCAATGAGCCCCTCCCGCGGTATACCACCTCATGTAGCTCCTGATATAGGTGCACTAACATGCACGGTCCCCATGCGAATCGGGTCCCCTCGGTCATCATCTGCTCGATCACCTGTCCCCAACCAACGGCCAGACCATGTGATCGTCTATCTGGACATAGTAGCCCTCCCACGATCCCTACCAAAACTACTGGTAATGGCTCGTACAAAACAACGATATCCTCCCAGGCTATCGACCATCATCAATGTACACGTCCTCATCGAAGAATCTCTGACATGCTAGCGTCCCCCATGATCTATCATATGTAACCAGCTCCCCCCAAATCAGAATATGTAGGATGTACCACACATCCTCTAGTGTCACAGTCATCTCCCCCTGCGCTAAGTGAAACGTGCAGGTCTCACTGTGCCAGCACTCTGCCAATTCTGTCATCAAACCGTGATTCATCTGAATCACGAGCATGTGCATCACATCATACAACCCTGTCGCTGCAATGCAATCCACCTCAGCCTCTGTCAGCCGATCACATAGCCCCTGTGTAGCCAGATGTCTCTCACGCAACTATAAGACATGTAGATCCACCTACACAAGTGCATCAACCATCATCATCAGTTGTTTTGTTTCAAACTTTCTTAAGTTTAAACCTAGACTATCAACAGATACTTTAATCAAGTATCTTCGGGTCTCAAGAGATAAGTAATCATGGCACACCTAGACTTCATCAGGCATTTATCCTAATGACCTAAGTCTCATCAGGGCTACTATGGTTCAAAACAACTCTCCCTTCACATCGCCATCCATCCATCATTGGCATCCAGAGATTTTTGTTCACACAAACTGGGGCATCTATTATCCTATCACAAAAGTGCTATCTTTCACACAATAGCGCTAATCCTATCACAAAAGCGCTATCTTGCACACAATAGCACTAATCCCCTAACAATAGCGCTAAACCCCTAACAAAAATGCTTAATCAACCATGCAAAGGTGCTCAAACTACAAAAGCACTACAACATTTATACAATAGTGCTCCTTAAAAACAAAAGCACTCAATGAACCCATCAATAGCGTTGAACAAACAATAGCACTCAAACATGCATACAAAAGCGCTAACAATTTCACAAGCCCTCAAACAACAGCACAATAGCGCCATTGCGGCACAATAGCGCTAGTTAATTGGACAAAAACGCCAAAACATAGTTTTAGCGGTATTGTCTTGACTCAACTTGGACTCAGCAAAAAACATGACCAAAATGCATAAAATTCAAAATTTCAAATTTGCCTACCACTAGTCCGTAGTCCTCTGGCCGCTGGAATCGTCGGATTCGCTCAAATCGGTGCTCTGCAATGGGTACCGGCATCCCGACTACTGCTCGCTCCTCTCAAACATCACTATCAGAGCTGTGGTTTCACTATGGTCGCGGTTACAAATAACCCTATTTTCACCCATTTCTCCCCATATGAACCCTTCGCCATAATTCTAAATTTCCCCCGCTCGCCGCCGTGGTCCCCGTGACCTTCCCGAGCCTCCCATTTCTCCATCTTATCTCTGATTTCTTCTATTTTTCACCTGCATTGCTAACTTCTTCTCTTCTCTCACCCTGCCAATTTCCATTCTTTTTCGAGAGATCGCCCAATTTTTTGAAATTTTTGGCCCATCTCTCGAGGGGGCATACCACCCATTAAATTAACATTTTATGGGGTATTTCTTCACACCTATTTTTCTTTCTTTGAAACAACACGATAAACTGCACCATCTCAAAGAGGGGCAAATGTAGTCACATAAATCTATCTATTTTAATTAAATGAATATTTGTTATTTATTTGATTAAAAATCCACTAGCCATCAGTTAATTAAATTAATATTTAATTAATTCATGTTCAAAATATTCTCCTATTAATTAAATAAATTAGTCAATTTATTTTAATTAATTCATTAAACCAAATTCACAATCAATTAAATAAATAAATCCTATTTATTTAATTTAACCCCCTCTTTCCTCTTTTAAATAAATTAAATTAAATATTTATTTAAATCATTATCCCCCCCCCACTTGCATCTTCCTACAAATGCAACTTGCACACATTTATTGAAATAAATTAATTTTTATTTTAAATAAAATCATATTTTCCCTCACCCACCAAATCCACTTGCACTCCTAAATCCCTTCTAGATTCTTCTAAACCCTTCCTAATTAACCCAATCCATTCCCTAATTATTGTCACATTCCTAAGCAACTTGGAGTCACTTCTCAAAGACTTCAGAGTCTTTGAAAAGCATTTAATGTTTTATGTGTTCAACAATTTAACCTCCAAAGTCTTCCAAAACCACTAATGGCTCTTACATAACCATTAATGGCTCTTACATAACCATTTATGGTTAATTCAACTTGCACTCGTGGGTCTCCTCAAGCATTTATTGTTTTGACCATGGTTATCCCTTTAACCTTTGCACAAGAGTTTTATCCATTGGATAAAGGCTTTATTCTTTGAATAAAGAATTTATTCATTCAACCTAACCTTGACTTTAACTCCCAAGTTAACCTTCAGGTCATGTCAAGCATTTAATGTTTATTCCCTCTCCTCTCAACCTATCTCACATTGATACTTGTCATCCTGGGATTGGGTTGAAAGCCATCACATGGATTGAATATCATTCAATCCTGACCCTTGTTGAGATTTCTCAATCTCAACCATCCATTGCTCCATTTTTCCTATAAATAGAGCTCACATTCCTTACTTTCAAATCCTCAAGCATTTAGCATTCTTAGTCATAATCCTGAAAACTTGTATGCATTTAAGCTATAGTGAAATTCTAGAGAGCATTTAGCATAAATCCCTAATATCTTGTCATTTTGGTTTAAAATAAATCATTTTAATATTAATAGCATCTAGTATTAGCTTTTTATTCACATTTAGAGCAAATACTTCAATCTCAAACCTCCATAAGCATCCATAGTGCAAAAAATTGCTAAGAGCTACACTATTTTAGAACTTGGAGAGGAGAGGAACAAAGCAGAAGGAGCTAAGAGCATGGTAGGAGGCATTTGGAGATGTCTCATCATATTTACTTTCCTAGTTAAATATTCTCTCATGCTTTTGGTATCTCTTTTGATATGCTTGTGTAGGAAATTATTTTGTTTATGATTTTTGACACTAACAATTTGGCTTTTCTTCTTGTTTGTGTTTTGTTATCATTGACTAACCTTCCCTTTTTGCAAAGCATCAATGGAATTTATACCAGTCGAGTCCTAGTGTTTTATCCAGTGGATATTGCATGTACAGTGGTGTCGTGTAGTATCAGTCTCCAAGTGGGAGATTGTTCGGTGTGGAGCCTGATCAGTCTCCAAGTGGGAGATTGTTGAAATGTGGCGACTGATCAACAAAGTACTATACACTAAACATAATTTTTTTTGGGAATTTTTTTTGTTGTTGATGAAAACCGACATTGTAATAAAACCCTAAAAAGGCCAACTTTGTTTTTCCCTAAAAATGCATGTTATAAGCGGCTAGGATGCTTAAGGCATTGTAAGGTTGATGTACTATTTTTGCTGGATAATAAGAAAGATTGGATGGTTGTATATGGTGGACGTAACCCATTATGGGTGAACGACGTTAAATCTTTGTGTTATCTGTGTCCTGTTTTATTTCTTTATCTTTTGTATTTAAATCTGCATATAATTGTTAGTTCATATTTGTTTCGGATCTGCTTGAAACCCTAACAATATTCACAATTGGACTAAAGTTCATCATCCAATAGAATCATAAATCAATCATCAATAATAATCACAACCGTTTTCCAAATGTTTATATCTCTATCAAAAACAATTTGTTTCAATTTCTATGGCTTCCAATTGCTGACGAAGAGACACAGAGAACTCACAACGAATTCCCAATCCTCATGAATCACCAATAGACAACTCAATGAGTCAAAATAGGTCATCGTGGTCCCCACTAAGTTTCACAAAATATCGACAAGAGTTGCTGCTTCGACAATGCCTTAGAAATCCCTTATTTATCTCCATTATCTCATTGAAATCAACTGTGTCACCCAGACAACTCTCATATCTTATCAATATTGGATATTGGCTTTTTCGGCATGGACTATGGCTTCGGCTTCTTCCTCGAAATATCTTACCGAATATTGAAGTCTCACCGAAAGCAATTACTCATCGCCAAGACTCAACAATTGTCTCAACAACATGGTCTTATTAGTATGAGGTGTGACTTCGGCTTCCAGTTAGACGAGTCTTACCGACCTCTTAATGTCACACTGAACTCCTGACTTTGCCAATACTTAGCAACATCTCATTGAAACCAACTTATCCCCTAGACAAAGCACTTCGGCTACGAGCTCAACAAGTCTTAGCGAACACTGATGTTACCTCAAACTTCCTTCGTGTCGCCAAGACATCAACAACATCTCATCGATATGACTTTCATCGGTAAGAAATAAGGCTTCTACGAACTGCTTGTAGGTGTTGGAATCAAGGAACACTAAGAGGGGAGGTGAATCAATGTTCTGCAATTTTTAATCTTATCAAACTGATCCTTCAAGAACTTAATGCAAATTAACAAAACAGAGACGCAAACACATGAAATAAGTATCCACAACACCATAACACTAAGATTTTTATACGTGGAAACTTGGTTAAGGGAAAAACCACGGTGGGGATGAACCCACAAGATAATTATACTCTGTTAAAAATATTACAAGGGAATGCACATGCATTCAGGCACACTGCCCAGAGCTCACTGCTCAATTCACAAAGCAAGGAGGGCTACAACCCTTGGGAAGGCTCACTACCTTGAAAAAAATTACAAAGATAACAAGTGTAAAATGAACTAATGAATAGCATCTACCAATGCCAAATTATAGTTTCAGTTAAGCTCATTATACATACTACACACACTTCAACTCATATTGCTCTGTTCTATTGTTTTGCATTATTCCAAAGCGTAAATCCTTCACTTGCACACGTGAAACTATGCACACTCGATCAAAACCACTTTCCACACCTCTACCGATCTCCAAAATGATCATATCCATCAATCTTATTTATCCACAACATGATATTAGGTCGTCTACATGTCGGTTTCAAGAACACTATATAAATAATGAAACGTGCATACATAGTTGGCTCAATCCAAACTCCAATGCATATGCGGACCAAAAAGAATTGTCCACGTGCTTCCCATATGTCGGCTAAACATCCTCAATCACATAAACAATCACCAAAATTACTCTATCAATTCCTCACAATGATCAATTATCTAAGTTGGCCATACCACACTGTTCAACCCAAAAACCTGTACACCAGATCTTCTAACTCATACAACAATCATCATCGGAAGCTAAGATTTTGGAATAGAGTCCTCCAGACATCTAACTATCTTCCTCTAGCTCCGCAACACAAAATATTCAACTAAAATGAAATGCCAACCAAAATACTACATTATGTCGGATGCACTGTTCTAACTCACTAGACTTAATCAAATCTTCATTCTGACTTCCGGTAGGATCAAATCATACATTGTGGATGGAATATCTGACTTGGGTTGCCAACACCGGATGACCTGGACAATGTTTCTTGCCAACAATAGGGTCTTACCGAACCTGGGTGTTACACCCATATCCACAGCTCGTCGTCAAGACCATTCCACCGTCACATCGAAACATAAGCTAATTGGAGAAAGAAGTGACTTCAGCTAGTTGCTCAACCAGTCTTGGCGAAGACTAAAGTTACACTGAAATCCTTTTATGCTCGGCTTCGCCAAGACACAAAAGGAGTCACATCAAAATCCTTGAAGAGACTAATCTTCCATGACAGGTTCCAACCAGTAAGTTTGAGGCATACTTCCTCATACTTCCTCAACAAAGTGGGCTTAACCTTGGAGGAAACACCATGGTTAGGTACACTTGAGTTGGAGTAGTACTGGGATAGGTGACCTCTCGGGAAGGCCCAATGCTTAACCTTTGTGAGCATCACCTAGATGCAATGAGTGACAAGTGTTCTATTCATTCTCACAAGAGATAGGTTCTTGTGAACCACCACTCATGAATCATGGGTTAATGAGTTTGACTAAAAAAACTACACAACTGAATCCCGATAGCAAAATTACAACTACTTTAAAAAAAACAAAAAAACTAGGATTTTTTATTTTTAAAAATTTTAAAAAAAATTTTAATAGAAACAACAATGGAAATACTAAACTGTTAAAAATTTGACATGCAAAAAATATACTTGCGAAGATGGTATTCTGCAAACACAGACACTGAACAATGCATACGTTGTTCTACAGGCAAAGATGTCAAATGACAATCCTGAAAAAGACAGTTAATTTTAAAACCTACAAAATAACTCTAAGATAGATTAAAAAATGATTAGAGGGAGCAAATATGCCAAAACAAAAGAACAGATACCGAACCAAGAGCTTACATGTTGAACCGCAATCTATGACTTGTGACTTCACAAAATTCAAATTTGTAAGTTAACATTTAGGGATTTGGGTACCACCGAGCATGTCGAAATGAAGACAATCAAATGTGTAATGCTAAGTAAACATTTAGACATGAAATACAATTCAAAACTAAGTAGAAAGCATTATACCTTCATTTGCTCCTTGGATTGAACTTGAAGTAGAAGTACCCACACTCTACTTGATTTGTTCTTGATGTTGATGGTATGTGGATTTCTCTCTTTTGTTGCACAACAATACGCAAATTTAGCAGCATAAGGGTAGCATGAAATTGTGATATGGATATGAGGGAGGAGGCTCCAATTTATATATTTTTGGAAAGCAAAATGGGCAGTTGAGATCAAGAGTTGATGAAGGGCTAGGATTGAAGGGGAAGAGGTGAGTTGGATTGAAGGTTTAGTTCTGTGACAAGTGTCACAAGGGTGGGGATATTGGGAAGAATACTTGACATGGGGAAGAGGGCAAAGCCTGTTCACACATCTTGGGAAGAACAAGAGAATGACAAGTGGAGACAAAAATGGCAAAATAGAAGAGGTGTAGGAAGAGGGAAATGACAAACTAATGGAAAGAGGAAAGTGTAGGGTGGCTCTATTAGGAAGAGCATTATCACACGTGTAAGCACCCTTGGCCAAAAAGTGAGGTGGAGACTTGAAAATGACTTGTGCATGTAAGTTCATTTAAGAGGGGTGTCACATGTGGACTTGGGTAGGTGTGAAAAATTTAAATTTGGGAGAAATGGTAATTGAGGGTTAGTTAACCTAAATCATTAATTAATTAAGTATTAATTAATGAGTTTAGTGGGAGGGTTTGTAGGAATCAAGGGTATTAGTTAATTAATTAACTACTTTGGATTAGAGGAATATTTGGCTAATGGGCTAAAGTAGGATTTGATTTATTAAAATAAATCAAATCTTTGGGAGGACAGAGGGATATAATTAATTGATAAAATAATTATATTAAACGGGGGCATAATTAATTAAATATAATTTAATTAATTGTTTTGGAAGGATAAAGGGGCTAACATGATTAATAAAATTAACCATGTTATAAAGGATAATTAACTAAATCAAATTTAATTAATTTTGGGTGTCTACACCCCTATTGCCCTAGGGTTCATTTGGGGAGAATCCATCCTTCTCCAAATAAACTAGATCTCATAGAGACAAAAATATCATCTAACAGAAAATGACCTACCATCCATAGGGCTATGTGAGAGGTTCATATTTCCTCACTACTATCTATAGGTCCCTAACCTTTCCCCTTCCCTCCTTATTGGTCTCCCTCCAAGTATTAAGAGAGGGGCAGTTGGTCCACTATATAGAGAAATGTCCCTAGCATGGATGGGAGGAGGAACTAATGCAAGATTTGTTGTCTATCTTCAAGTATTAGGCCCTTCTGATGTAAAGGTAGCTACCCCTCTATCCAAGCCTCCACACCTCGACCAACCTTCACGTCCTTCTCCTTAGGCTCCACCCCCTCTCACCCCCTTACTACCAATAGTTTCAATAGGTAGGGCTAGAATGTTGACATGCCTAGGTCCACTCTCCCCCTACCTAGGTCCTCCCTCTTTTCACCCCTCTCCCCTTCTATAACTAACTATAATAGGGGGTGGTAGGGTGAGTCTATTTTAATAAATAAAATAACATATATATTTAATGAAATAACTTATTTTAAAAAAATTTGACATTTATTTAAATAATGAATATTCTAGAAAATAATTTGTTAAAATACATATAATCTTAAATACATCTCTTTATAAAAATGAAGAGATATTATATTTTTTTAAGATCCTTTAAATAAATAAATATTTTTGATAAATAAATTGCGCTCATAAAAATGCAATTATATAGTTATAATTTATAATTTGTTTTTTAATTTATATAGTGTGAAATTTCCAAACTAATTAGCATTTTGCCTTGCAATGAATAAAGATTTAAATAAATATATTAATAATCTATCTCTTCACATTTTTTAAATATGTGTATTTAAGATATATATGCTAATTTTTATTAAAACTTTAAAACAAGTCCCACCCTAAATACACTATTTAATGCCTTTGAAGATTGATATACATTTTTCTGGTACAAGGAAGGACTTGTTGGCAATATTGCAATATAGCAGACAATGAAAGATTGTTGGCATTTCATTAAGGATATTGAGAAGGTTGTTGATGATTATGGATATAACTGATTAAAGATGTTTACTGTCTTGATATTATTATTTTGTCATTGATGTCAAGAAATTGATTTTCTAATTCAGTATGATGTTGTCATATCTTGAGAAGTATGATATGAAGATTATAAAGATGTCGGTAAAAGACACAGGAAAGAATATGATGAATAAGGGAATGAATAAGGTATTCAATGGGCAACTAGTACTGAGTCAGACAATGATGAGATCATGATGTTTTAGATTGATTTTAACATCATACATATGTTGTAAAATGTAAAGGTTAATACTATACTATGTTATCAAGCAAAGAACCTAGTCGGTAAACCCTAAGGTTATCGCTATCGGTTAATGAAGGCGGAATGTCTACCGAGTGAAGTTTAGTATTCACTGAGTTGTTACCAAGTTGTAACCAAGCTATAACAGAATGCATTAAATGTTTACATGCGTTATTTAATGAACGAAGCTAATGAGCTGGAACTGATCAATGATTGGTGAGCTGTAGAAGAAGTTTGTTAACGAATCTAAGGCAATGGAAAGTCGGCATGAAGATCTACAGCTCAGATTGAACCACAATACCCTGGCACAAGTTCCAAGACTAATATGCAAGTTCCAAGGTGGGGTATATGTTTTCAGATTGAAAGATGCATTGAACCTGGACAAGATAGAAGATCTGATGGTTATGATTGATCATGGGAAATATGATCAAGGAGATTAAGCGGTTACCGAATTGTTTATAAATAGGAAACTGTTGATAAACAATGTATGCGGGCAAGTGTATGCACAGGGATGCAATATAGTGATTACCGAGCACAGAAGCTTGAAGACCTGTTTGAATAACAGAGTATAGAAGCCCAGCAGATAGGCAAGATTAGTTCTATGTCTAGATTGTATTGAACAAATAGGATTCTGCTTTAGCATTTTAGATGTGAAGTTGCAAATAGATTTTATTACTGTTATTTTGTGAAAGCGACAAAAAATCTCTTAACCGAGTGGACTTAACAGTCTTATTTGTAAAACCCTCTAGCAAGGTGACATTCTGATTGAGTGTTTGAAATCCATTAACAAGGTCACTTCTAACAAAGTGAAGATCCTAACAGATCTGAGGGAAATCCCTTAACCGGGTCACATCTAGCAATGTGTTTGTAATCTTTAACATGATTTTCTTTTAACCGAGCATACTCTAGAAGAGTATATTTCTTAGTGGGTCCAAAATCCCACAGTGGTTTTTCCCTATTTGGGTTTCCACGTTAAATCTGGTGTTATGAGGTTTATGATGTTTATGTGCTTTTGAGTTTGCATGTTTAACAGTTTTGGTTATATTACTGAAATATATGTTACCGAGGTTGAATCTGATGTTTTTATGGATGATTAAGTTTGTATGATTCACCCGCCCCCCCCCGCCCCTCTCATCTTGTTGGTTATTGGATTTGTACCTATATTAAGTATCAGAACTATCAATTGGTATCAGAGCTTTGGACTCTGGAAGGAAAGTTTAAAGGCACTTGAGTTAAAGATCCAAAGATGTATAAGAGGGATGCACCAAAGCTGAACAAGTCAAGTTTCTCTACATGGCAGAAAAGGATGAAGCTACATCTATCAGGAGTTGGAGAATATGTTGTATACTATCTGGAGAATGATTTTGTCACACCAAGAACCTATCCATTGACTATGGAAGAGATAAAGGCAAAGCAAGAACATATTCAAGCAATGATTGAAATAACATCTGCATTGACCGACTCAGAGTTTAATGATCTAGAAGGCTGCAATGATGCAAAGGCAATGTGGGATAAGCTCATATCAGTATATGGAGGAGATGAACATGTTCAAAGAGAAAAAGTAGATAGTCTAAGAGGACAACTTGAATCTATGAGGATGAATGAAGGTGAGAACATAACTCAGTACAATACAAGACTAAAGGAGATTGTCAATCAAATCAAAGGAGCAGGTGGAACTATTGAAGAAAAGGATATAACAAGTAAGTTGTTGAGAACCCTTCTACCAGCTTATGAAATCCGAGTCTCTGCAATCAATGAATTGAGGTTTGTACCTAATATGCCAGTTTCTTTAGATGCTACTATTGGTAAGCTACATACATTTGAGTTAAGTAACTTTGATAACAGTGGATCTTCGGTAAATAAAGTTGAATCTGCATTTAGTTCTTTTCATCTTGATGAATCTAATGATTTCAATGAAAGAAAGTATAAGTACTCTGAAGGAGATCATAGTGGATCAAGTGAAAGATTTCGTAAGAATATGGAGGCAGTACACAAATTATATGAGGAAATCAGAAAGCAAGAAGAGTTTGAAGCACTATTAGCCAAAAGGTTACCGAGAGGCAAAGGTAAGTATTAAGGAAAGCTACCTTCGAAATGTTTCAATTGTGATAAGATAGAACATATGGCTTCTAATTGTCCTGTCAAAGATTTTACTGAAAAGAGAGATTACCGAAATGATAGACAGAAAGATAATCATTACAGAGGACACCAAGACTTCAGAAGAAGAGATAGAAAGACATGCCTAATAGCTGATGAGGAATCCAATGATGATAAATCGGATGAGACTGATACAGAGGAAGTAGTTTATCTGGCTATCAAAGATGGATCAGATGAAGAAAGGTATGAAGAAAAATCCCTAATATCTCACATAAACACTAATGATTCTTGGATTATAGATAGTGGATGCTCACATCATATGACAGGAGATAAACACAAGTTTGTTATGTTAGAAGATTATGATGGAGGCTATGTCAGATTTGGTAATGATGCACCATGTCCGGTGAAAGGTAAAGGATTTATAACACTTCTTGATAATGCAAGATGCAATGATGTTTATTAGGTTGAAGGTTTGAAATATAATTTGTCGAGTGTAGCACAGCTAAACAACACAGGTTACCGAATAGAATTTCAGAAAGGAATTGTCAAAGTTCATGACAAAAATGGAAAGTTAGCTGCTACCAGGACACAAACAAAAGGTAACACATTTCACCTTAACTCAACTTGTAACAAGTGTTTGTATGCAAAGATAGATGATACCTGGTTATGGCATAAAAGGTTTTGTCATGTCAATTTTGATAATCTCATCAAAATAAGCAAGAAGCACCGAGTAAGAGGTCTACCGAGTCTTGAAAAAACTAAGAATGCTATGTGTCGAGGATGCCAGATGGGTAAGATGACAAGATCAAGCTTTACAAGTAAGTCTTACACGTCTAAGGGAATTTTAGATCTAGTGCACACTAATCTTTGTGGTCCTATGAAAGTTCAAAGTTATTATGGTGATAAATATTTCATATTATTTGTGGATGACTATTCAAGGATGATGTCAGTAATGTTTCTAAAAGAAAAATCAGAAGCTTTTCAAATGTTTAAATGGTACAAGGCAAGAGTTGAAAATGAAACAGGAAGACAACTGAAATGTCTTAGATCAGATAGAGGAGGAGAGTTCACATCTGATGAGTTCAACTTATTTTGCAATGATCATAGTATTAAAAGACAAGTCTCAGCACTGAGAACTCTACAGCAGAATGAAATAGCTGAGAGAAGAAACAGATCTATTGTGGATTGTGCTAAAACACTAATGATTGAAAAGAAGGTGCCACAAACATTTTGGAGAGAAGCAATAAGCACAACAGTTTACACCTTGAACCGAGTTCAATTGAAGAAAGGTACTTTGAAGACACCATATGAAATATGGTATGATAAGAAACCTAATGTAAGTTATTTTAAAATCTTTGGAAGTAGATGCTATGTTCATAAAGATGATAGAAATGGCAAGTTTGATCAGAAAAGTGAAGAAGGAACATTTCTAGGTTATTCTTCTAGAAGCAAAGCATTTAAATGTCTGATCAAATCATCTAACAAAATAGTAGAAAGTGCAAATGTGAAAATTGATGAATTTGCAGAAAGAAATGATGAAGGAAATGCCAAGGAACCAGAAGACTATGATGAATTTGTCTATGTTCAACCGAGAAGTCCTACCGAGAAAACTGTTGAAGAAAATGAAGAGAATATCCAGTTATCGAGTGATGAAGAAGATCATACAGAGCCTACCGAGCCTGTATTAGCCAAGTATGTCAGAAGACATCATGCACCAAGTCAGATTATAGGAGATAAGGATGATCCAGTGATGACAAGGAACAAACTGAGACAGAACACATGTCTGATATCTGAATTTGAACCGAGAATAGTGAAAGAGGCATTTAACAGTGAAGATTGGATAAATGCTATGACAGGAGAGATTGATCAAATCAAGAAGAATGACACATGGACACTAATCCCAAGACCGAAGGACAAAAATGTAATTGGTACAAAGTCAATTTTCAGAGACAAGCTAAATGAAAAAGGAGAGGTCATTCGAAACAAAGCAAGACTAGTTTGCAAAGGTTATGCTCAAGAAGAAGGAATTGATTATGGTGAAACTTTTGCACCTGTTGCTAGACTTGAAGGAGTAAGAACATTGTTGGCCTATGCCGCTTTCAAAAACTTCAAGGTATATCAAATGGATGTCAAATCTGCATTTCTGAATGGAATATTAGAAGAAGTTTTTATTGAACAACCTGAAGGATTTGTTGAAGACAATAATAAAGATCAGGTATGTAAATTGAACAAAGCTTTATATGGTTTGAAACAAGCACCTAGAGCATGGTATGAAAGATTGCACTCTTATTTGATTAAGATTGGTTTTATAAGGACAAGTGAGAATAGCAACATGTACATGAAGAATGATGAAAATGGAATACTGATCTCAGTCATATTTGTTGATGATATTATATTTTGTGGAAATGACTCTTTATGCAAGAACTTTGGAAATGAAATGAGAAAAGAATTTGAGATGTCATTAATCGGTGAGATAAAGTATTTTATAGGTTTACAGATATTGCAAGTGAAAAATGAGATTTTCATTACACAATCCAAGTACATAAAGGAAATCTTGAAGAAATTTGGAATGGAGGATTCAAAACCAGTAAGTACTCCTATGAATACCAATTGTAAATTGTCAAAGAATGATGAATCTGCATCTGTTGATGAGACACTTTACCGATCCATGATTGGAAAGCTACAATATGTTGTTCACAGCAAACTAGACATAGCACATGCAGTAGGTATAGTTGCAAGATTCTCTGCAGATCCTAAGGAAACACACATGACAACAATCAAAAGAATTTTTAGATACTTGGAAGGCACAAAGGATTATGGCTTAGTATATCAAAAAGGAAATGATTTTGTTTTAAAATTTTATACTGATGCTGATTGGGCAGGCAACATTGATGACAAAAAAAGCACAAGTGGAGGAGCTTTCTTTTTAGGAGAAAGACTAGTGAGTTGGCTTAGCAAGAAACAAGGATGTGTTTCATAGTCAACAGCAGAAGCTGAATACGTTGTTGCAGCATTGAATTGTACCAACATTGCATGGATCAAACAACTGTTGGAAGGTATAAATGAGAAAGTTACCGAGCCAGTAACTATATTCTGTGACAATACTAGTGTCATTAATATTTCAAAGAATCCTGTTATGCACTCTAAGACAAAGCACATCTTTATCAAATATCATTATCTTAGAGAAGAAGCTCAAGAGAAGAAAGTGGTGTTGGAGTATGTTAGCACAAAGGAACAAATAGCAGATATCTTCACCAAGCCACTACCAAGGGACACGTTTGAATATCTCATAAGTAAGTTAGGGGTCCTACCCCTATCTTCTACTCACTGACCGAGTTCGGTGAAAGCATCAATCCGATGACTCTATTGAATATCTTTTGGGAGTTGATGCTGATTTATACACTTTAGGATGTTTTCTAAAGGTGTACAGGAAATATTACAGGGAACAAGAATTGAAAACAAATGCTCTGACCGAGACTCAGTTGATACACAACAACAGGAAATCAAGTCTTACAGAAAGTAAGTATGTTTTAGTTCTTTACTTTTTGGCATTGTTGTCAAAGGGGGAGAAGACCTACAAAGGGGGAGAAGACTAATATAGAGGAAGAAGACCTATCAGGGGAGAAGACTAAAAGAAAACTGAGTAGACTACAGATTGGAAAGAAGACTAAAAACAGGAGAAGCCTAATGTATGGGGGAGAGCATTTCAGCATTTTAGAATCACAACAATTTGAATCTTTTAAGGTCAAATCAATTGGTTTTGCCATCAATGCCAAAGGGGGAGATTGTTGGAAATATTGCATTATAACAGACAATGAAATATTGTTGGCATTTCATTAAGGATATTGAGAAGGTTGTTGATGATTATGGATATAACTAATTAAAGATATTTACTGTCTTGATATTATTATTTTCTCATTGATGTCGAGAAATTGATTTTCTAATTCAGTATGATGTTGTCATATCTTGAGAAGTATGATATGAAGATTATAAAGATGTCGGTAAAAGACACAAGAAAGAATATGATGAATAAGGGGATGAATAAGGTATTCAATGGGCAACTAGTATCGAGTAAGACAATGATGAGATCATGATGTTTTAGATTGTTTTCACATCATACATTTGTTGTAAAATGTAAAGGTTAATACTATACTATGTTATCAAGCAAAGAACCTAATCGGTAAACCCTAAGGTTATCGCTATCGGTTAATGAAGGCGGAATGTCTACCGAGTGAAGTTTAGTATTCACCGAGTTGTTACCGAGTTGTAACCGAGCTATAATAGAATGCATTAAATGTTTACATGCGTTATTTAATGAAGGAAGCTGATGAGCCGGAATTGATCAATGATTGGTGAGTTGTGGAAGAAGTTTGTTAACAAATCTAAGGCAATGGAAAGTCGGCATGAAGATCTACAGCTCAGATTGAACTGCAATACCCTGGCACAAGTTCCAAGACTAATATGCAAGTTCCAAGGTGAGGTAAAATGTTTTCAGATCGAAAGATGCATTGAACCTGGACAAGATAGAAGATCTGATGGTTATGATTGATCATGGGAAATATGATCAAGGAGATTAAGCGGTTACCGAATTGTTTATAAATAGGAAACTGTTGATAAACAATGTATGCGGGCAAGTGTATGCATAGGGATGCAACATAGTGATTACCGAGCACAGAAGCTTGAAGACCTGTTTGAATAACAGAGTATAGAAGCCCAACAGATAGACAAGATTAGTTCTATGTCTAGATTGTTTTGAACAAATAGGAATCTGCTTTAGCATTTTAGATGTGAAGTTGCAGATAGATTTTATTACTATTATTTTGTGAAAGTGACAGAAAATCTCTTAACCGAGTGGACTTAACAGTCTTATTTGTAAAACCCTCTAGCAAGGTGACATTCTGATTGAGTGTTTGAAATCCTTTAAAAAGGTCACTTCTAACAAAGTGAAGATCCTAACAGATCTGAGGGAAATCCCTTAACCGGGTCACATCTAGCAATGTGTTTGTAATCTTTAACAGGATTTTCTTTTAACCGAGCATACTCTAGAAGAGTATATTTCTTAGTGGGTCCAAAATCCCACAGTGGTTTTTCCCTATTTGGGTTTCCACGTTAAATCTGGTGTTATGAGGTTTATGATGTTTATATGCTTTTGAGTTTGCATGTTTAACAGTTTTGATTATATTACTAAAATATATGTTACCGAGGTTGAATCTGATGTTTTTATGGATGATTAAGTTTGTAAGATTCACCCCCCCTCTCATCTTGTTGGTTATTGGATATGTACTTATATTAAGTATCAAAACTATCAGGACTATTTTTTCGGAGTTTCTACAGAAGCATTTTCCCGGACTTGCAGCTGCATTAGTTTCTCTTTTATCATTTCAAAGGTACCGAACTTACCATTGCACTCTTTTTTCCTCAACAAAGTTAAATTTAGTCTATCATTTTTTATGACAATTCATTTGGCTGATGTATGGATCGGACACAATTGTCTCCTTTGTAAATCATGGAGATAGCTAACCCTAACGGGGGCAATTATCTCGGATCTTTTTTTTTTCATTTCAAATAAAAAATAATGAACATTTTCATCCTTCTTGGATGTCAAAGTTCCCACAAAGGTCCAGTTAATCACCAGATGCCTATTTAAATTCATAATTACGCAGAGATCTTCTTTCGAAATGCATTTTAGAGATTTCTATCTTTGTTTACCTCTGGGGTGTATTAGTTTAGAGGAAAAACCTTTCAGCATGAGGTCGTTCCATATTGTTAGCTCTAGGACACTTATCGACTACTTTTTAGGACAGTAGTTACTTGAAATAGCTTTGCATTATTAGACATTGCAGCTCATTGCTTTGTTCCTTCATGATTTTGTTTTAATACTGTTGTGTATCATTTTACTTGGAGAGGAACCGAACACTTCTGGTATGTAAATCGGCCATGCATCTTTTTACACTTCCATTTTTTACAATTGGACATTGGTTCTAAATTAAACTAAAATTGGACAAAGTGGTAGAATTAGCATTCGTTAGGCAGAGCACATGGATATCTATGGATTCGTATTTCTTATTTCCAAATAACAGAAAATTTGCAATGTAGCACAAATGCCATCACCATGCTGAAGAAAATGCCATTGACCTTGAAAAAGTAGGTAGGATGAGGCAACTAAATTGCCAATAGGGATAGGGATGGAAAAATATAGTTTCATTTCAGTAAAGATCCTAACCTTGGTTTTTATTGGTAGCAAGCACCCATCTTCGTAAATTACTCATAATCTCATTTTGATAGCCACAATGTTTCCAATTTTCATTGCTTCAGAGTTGTTTATGTTCTACACAAAATTATGTCTTCACTTGTCCTGTTGTAGGAAGGTTAAAGAAGTGGACATGATTGTGAGCTTGTAATTTTTTATTAAGTGAAAATCTAATGAATTTATCAGGCCATGTGAGATATTCCTGGTGATATTCATGCTTTGCTAATACAGAATAAGATTTTGCACAGTGCACATGGTACTCCTGTGGACGATTAGCACTGGTTGGGTGATAGGTTGGTCAC
This sequence comes from Cryptomeria japonica, assembly GCF_030272615.1. Classification (NCBI taxonomy): domain Eukaryota; kingdom Viridiplantae; phylum Streptophyta; class Pinopsida; order Cupressales; family Cupressaceae; genus Cryptomeria; species Cryptomeria japonica. The sequence continues at coordinate 678,835,128 of NC_081415.1, read as the reverse complement.
AGTCTAGTCTTCATTAGAATTTTACTTGACACTGTTAAATTCAATGAGTATCCTTAAATCCCACTCTTGCTGAAAGAGGGCACTGGACTGAATTGGGTATGAAAACATACTTTTTGCTTTACATGCATGTTTAGGATAGGACTTTATGTATGTTTCTCATGCTGCTTGGTGCCTCTGAAATGAAGCCCCCAACATTTATTAAGCATGGAAAGTATCAGACTTTCCATGGTATGATCCTTGCCCACCTGTTTCAATTGTATACTTGATGAGGACTTTTTAGGCCTTATTGCATTTTTTATTACTTTAACAGTCGTATTGGCATATAATATTGTCATCATGTGTTTTCCAAAGTCAAATTCTCTGTTTCTTTAACTTCTACGTGTAATTGACTTTCCATGGTATGATCCTTGCCCACCTGTTTCAATTGTATACTTGATGAGGACTTTTTAGGCCTTATTGCCTTTTTGATTACTTTAACAATCATATTGGCATATGATATTGTCATCATTTGTTTTCCAAATTCAAATTCTCTGCTTCTTTAACTTCTACGTGTAATTGATGTTTCATAATGATTTGACATTGTGGTGGTGCTTTATACTTACAGAAAAGCCTAACTTAAACGTTTATTCAAATTGTGATAAGCTTATGTTGGACAGAAGTTGGAGGTGCTTGACATTCTTCTCATCTCAATATACAAATGGTTTCTGTGATGACGTTGATGATAATTTTCTTTCTTTCTTCCTAGATAATTTACTTTATAAAAGAGGAGAAGAGTTTCATTGCAGCCTTCTGTATCATATAGCAAATATTTTTCTTAGAGGAACTGTGGAACTAAACTCAGTACCAAAACTTTTAAGATACAGAGCTAATCAGGGATTATACATTGCTTAGATTGATCATGGACATCTTCCAACTTCTGACATTCCAAAATTAATCAATAAAACTTGATCAAGAACATCTTCCAACTTCTGATATTCTAAGGCATTGCATAAATAATATCAGCCTTACACATCCTTAAACTTCTACAAAATAATCTTTTACATTTAGGTGGTGTTTTCATGGTGTAACAAATTATACACAATTGAATCCTAATAAAAACATCATTTAAAGAATCTTTTGCTAAGTGACAATTAATAATATGTATCATTTATTCTGTGTAGAGTTGGTTTCACAATATCTCAAGAATGATTAAGTGATCTCAAGATATTTTTAGTAGGCATTCCAGTTTCCTGGGCCTCAAGTAAACCCTTTCCGTAGATATCTGAAGAGCACAAAATAATTTATCATGGCACAACTGAAGGTGATATGAATATTTATAAGAATACTGTCTGAATTGAATAGAGTCCAAGTCCTAAGTACCAGTCATAGAAATTATGGTATTATTTCAAACTCAATTGTAAGCGTTTCAGAATAATTTTTTCATAGCTTGCTTTAGAGTCCAGGATACTACAAGTTTCTGCAAATTGTAATCATGTTTCTCCAAATATACTTACCTTTAGTTTGTGTAATGTCCCCTACTAGGAGGCTACCAATTCCTGTAACTTAATAATAGTTCTGATCTGATCTAATCGATGTTCATGTCACTAGATGCTTTTGACTCCTTTCCTTTATATCTTTCAATGTGAGGGAGAGGTCACACCTCTTCATTGTGGATGCCCTTTGGCAAGAGACTCACCCTTTCACCATTAGCACCCTTTGAAAGAGTGCAACTCTTCATTACTTCTACCCTTTGAAAGGGACGCAACCTTACACAATCAGATCTTCGCTTCTTATTTAAATTAGATTTGCACTTCTAATTCCCAAATTATCCCCCACTCAAAATTAGGTTCTCTTCTCCCTTTTATATCCCATGTTTGAGGGAGTCACAACTTTTCCTTGCATGTCTTTTGACCATTCATCAACTTAATTAAATTTTAATTATATTTAATTATATAATTTTATATTTATAATTTAAATTTTATTTTTTATTCTTTTCTATTTTAATATTATTATTATTTATTATTAAATTCTATTACAAAGTGGGAACATTACAGTCTGCCCCACTCAAGATTGCTTGTCCTCAAGCAATGATCATGGAATGTTCAAAATGATTCCCAATATGAAATGGCTTTCAAAACATTCATAGAATAAACATGCTGCTACTTTTTTTGTAAAAACCCTAGTTCTTGCCCTAAATCACCATTTTATGCAAAACTACAAATGGAACAAGATGCGTCCCTAATTGAGATCCTGCAATAAGCTAGGAAACCATTGGAACTAATAATATAAATCTCTAAAGAAAGATAAATAAGCATAAATTAACTTAACCAGGGTCTGGTCCAACTCCCTATAAGAGCTCAATCATAAGAAAGTGGGAGTAAGAGGAATGATGAGGTGTCCAAGAGACCCTCTACCCTAGGGCCAAGAGTGGAGTGAAAGTCGGAGCCCTCTTGGCCTCATGGGACCATTGGTTTGTTGTTTATAACTAGGTAAGAGGGTTCGAATTGCCTTAAGGCAACATCCGAACCCACATAGGACCGGGTCCTATCCCATAAGGCAACGTGCCCCCCACATAGGACTGGGTCCTATCCTAAAAGGTAAACGTGCCCCCCAAGACAGGTCTGGCCCCATATCTCCACGCCAAACCAAAATAAGTACCACGCAACAAATCAAATTGGCGCCAAAAATGATTAAGGCTGACTTGGAGTATATGGGTTAAAAGCTCATATAAATAAAGTTAAAATGCAAACTCAATCTACCAACTTCATCTCTCATGCAATCAGCGAAATAGCTCTACAATTGAAGGTGTGAAATATAGGAGAGGATTGGGTAGGAATATAGGAGAAGATTGGGCGAACCTATTCAAGAAGATAGAAGGCATTCCTTGATGAAGACTTGATGTGGTTAGAAGGGCAAATTTGATATGATAAAAGGGATCAGATCTGAAGAGTCAAGCTAAGTATTGTATTTGTGCAATTAAGAGAGAATATATAATCTGACCTGTGGGTCTTTAATGCTGGTTTTTCCTCCTTGGAGGTTTTCCCAAGGTATTTGCATTTGTCTCTTGTTTACTTGTTTCATTTCTGAGTTTACTGAATTATGGTGTAATAAAATATTACAAATCTGATTAACAAACCAAGGGCATAATTAAAGGACAAACCTGATTACTGATCTAGGGCACAAAATTAACATGGTATTAGAGCTAGGTTATACTAACCCTCAGATTTCAGTAAGCTCTTACCTTCAGGTTGTTGTTCGTCTTTTATTAAATGACGGGGGAGAAGTTAGAGGGCATCATCAGGTTCTCATCAAGGAGTCAATCTTTAATTCATTGTGGAGATTCGTGTGAAGAACCTCCTTTCAGATTTTTAGATCTCTAGAATGCAAAGTGTATACTGTGGAGTTATTACCTTATTCAGACCTTCAGAGTTGTTGATTTTCATAATTGGTCTAAACCCTAGATTGTTGACTGTGCTAAGGCACATCAAGAGGAGATTGCGAATTATGGCTCTTGAAGATAGATTGCAAAGATAGTTTCTTTTGGGGAAGCGTTTGGTTCCAGTGTCAATGTTATCTAAACATCAACAGGTGTATTTTCCTTAATTCTTTATTAACTTTGTGATGAGAGACTTTATAATAATTGAAGGTTAAGTATTCCCCTTAAATAGCTTTATCAATTTGTTTACATGGGGTTTCTTTGTCAAGTTGTAATTGTTGATAAAATTAAATGTTAAATTGGCCTTAAGGCCTTCAACATTTAATTATATATTAGTTAAGTCATAAACCGATTATAAGTGAATCGGTTTATTAGAAACCATCAGGACTCTTGAGAGTAAAGAGTCACAACTTCTCAGGAAGTCGTTTAGTATTATATATCAATATGATATGATGTCATTTGAACAAAGATTGATCATTAATTAATAGATGCAATGAATGTAACAGGAGTTCAATCAAGTTCCTACAACAATAAAGATAGAGTCGTGGATCAACCATACATTAATCAAATCTATAGTTCAATTAGAATACGTCTAGGATTAGAGACAGTCTGTAACAGACGGAAGGATAAATAAATCAAATAATTATCTGTGCATACATCCATGATATATTGAACCACATTCATCATCGGTGGTATACATTCAAGGGAAAGTGAACATTGACTATTCTCTGCTTGTTGTCTAGTCACTTTCGTGGGAACGTTGGAATAGTAATACAACATAAACTGTATACTCTACTAATAAAATTAAAGAAAACTATATTCCTTTGTCTAATCACAAAATCAACAGCAAGTTGATGAGGTTGTTGTCTTTGACCATGAGCATGAGAGGAAAAAGACAACAAGAACATTTGAAGGAGGTCTATGACAGACAATATATGCAATGAACAAGAATGTAATGTTCCCATATAGAAATATAATAAATGCCCCTCTCACCTGCCATACAAAAGAATATAGTCAGATTTATATTTTAATCAGTAATACATAAAACAAGATAGATGTTAATTCTGATCCATAAATTTAACAGTAATAATAAGGGTTTCATTTGGGTTTGTGTTTACTTAGTTTTGTAAAACCTTTGTTGGTTTGTGTGAAAGGAAAATGATATTCTCTTTGAATTAACCCGTGTTGGGCCAATCATGTTTTGAGGTTCCCTGTGACAAGTGTTTATCCTTGTAGGTCTGCAAGCAAGTTTGTGCCTGTGTTATCCCGAGTTAACATCCTTATATCATCCCTGTTCCATTTGAGCTCATTAAATGTTGTGACAAATGCAGTGTCAGTTGTCTGTTAAAATAACTGCATGACAGGTTGCTTTTAGTTAAATGGTTATGATGATGCTCTTTCCTACATAGTAAAAGTTAGAATGTATTGTTGATTTCCTAGGATTTTCGATAACATTTATTGGCAATCTTGTTGTATAATCTCTTGATGGAATTTATCCCCATCTTATCTCAACAATTGTGCTATGGGTCCACCTTATTGAAAGATAGATGGACAGGATCCTTGAGATTAATATGAAAGATTGATTGTGCAGGAGGAGCACCTCCTTCTGAGTTGGTATACTCTAACCTATGTTGATTGATTACCTTTTATTATGAGTTTTAGCATGTAATTATTTTCTTGAGTCAAGCATTTTCAATTTCATCATAGAGTATGATTTCCTATCCGGGAGTACAGGAAATTGATTGGATCTTTCAGTGGCTTGGAATGCTTCTGAAACAGGGCATACTAAATCTTCAAGAGAAATTATTGGGATGAGCATACAATCAAAAGAAGTTCAAGTACTTTGGAAACTGTGATTAGACACAGTTGCTGCTGAGAGGGAGTTCTAGCTATTTTGGTATATCTTAAGGGGTTATGAGATTCAGGTGTGCAGATTGAAGAAGGCCTTGTATGGCCTCAAACAGTACTCTTGTGCTTGGTATGAAAGAATACTTGTTAAGTTTAGAATTTTGTAAAATGATGTTGACTCTACCTTAAGTCATCCAATGATGAAATGCTAATTATAGTTCGATATGTGTAAAGATGAACTTATCATTAGATGTAAGAAAGACCTAGCTTCAGAATTTGAAATGAAGGACTTAGGTTTGAATGCATTATTTTCTAGGTCTAGAAGTATGGCAAAGGTCTAACGAAATTTTCTAAGTCAAGGATAGTATACTATTGATATTTTGAAAAGATTTAGAATGATGGGTTGTAAACCCATGTCTACTCCTATGGAATCTAACTTAAAGAAGTTAAGTGTTTTTGCAGCTAACTTTGATTTTGCAGATCCATCAGAGTACAGACAATTGATTGGATTACTGATGTATCTAGTTAACACTAAACCAGACATATGTCTTGCAGTGAATGCTCTCAGTCAGTTCATGAGCTTGCCCAAACATGTTTATCTTGTTGCAGCCAAGCACATCCCAAGATACTTGCGAGGCATAGTTGATTATGGACTGAAGCTGCTTAAGTTCAAATTAGTCAAGAAGTGTTACGGACAAGGAAAACTCTTCAAGCATTCACCCACTGCGATCTCTTGGACCTACAGGAACAGTCTTCAGTGACATTAAGTAGATAAATACATTGTTGCAAGTGTTGCATCAAGAGAAGCAGTGTGGTTTCTCAAAATTCTTGTTGTGCTATTTTGATTTATTATCAGGGTTATATATTGATGCTTGACAATTCAGTGTTTTATGGCAGGTCAATCTCGTGTTGCAGATGTTCTCTTGAAGCTTGAGATAGACTTGGAGCTGTGGAGAACACCGCCTTGGTTGAGAGGGAGTCTCAACCTCTGTGACACATTATGTTGTATCAACCTCTGCGAGTAATGAAAAGTGGATCCAGTCTATACTTGTGTGCGAGTTGGAAGACTATGTTATGTAGTTCCATTCTCTGCTTATGTGCAAGATGGAAGACTACAATGTTTTGATTATGTCTATTCCATTTCTTGCTTGTGTGCAAGATGGAAGATTATGGTGTTACATTCTTCTTTGAGAGAAGACTGAGGTAGTACAAGGTGGATATTATGGAATACTTGCTCTGATACTCTCTCAGGAGTATTTGAAGTTGTCAGCTAAGTTCGGATTACAACTTAAACATTGTATGTATTACTTAGGGTTGGGCCCTAATCTTGTAACTTGGTTGTAAGATTATCACTTCATTCAGGACATGGTGCAAAAAGGCACCATTCAGCTAAATTATATTAGCATAGATGAACAAGTTGCAGATATTCTTACCAAACCCTTATCCAAAGTGAAGTTCGAATACTTCAAGAGACAGACTTGGTATTGTGGAAAGTGAAACCCTGGTTGAGAGGGAGTTTCAATCTCATTGACTCTACCTGTAGCGTTTTGATCATTCTTTGCTTGTGTGCAAGAATGAGAAGTATCCAATCTATGCTTGTATGTTAGATGGAAAATTATAATTATGTAAAGACCCACTTGTGTATTACACTTTCTATGCTTGTGTGCTAGAACCATCCTATGCTCATGTGCAAGGTGGAAGATGTAATTCTATGCTTGTGTGCTAGATCCATTCTATACTTGTGTGCTAGATGGAACTCTAAAGGTTCAGATTATGTATTCTCTTCTTCCCTAGTTAAGAGGGAGTGTTGTTTATAACTAGGTAAGAGGGTTCGGATTGCCTTAAGGCAACATCCGAACCCACATAGGACTGGGTCTTATCCCATAAGGCAACGTGCCCCCCACATAGGACTGGGTCTTATCCCATAAGGCAACGTGCCCCCCACATAGGACTGGGTCCTATCCTAAAAGGTAAACGTGCCCCCCAAGACAGGTTCGGCCCCATATCTCCACGCCACACCAAAATAAGTACCACGCAAGAAATCAAATTGGCGCCAAAAATGATTAAGGCCAACTTGGACTATATGGGTTAAAAGCTCATATAAATAAAGTTAAAATGCAAACTCAATCTACCAACTTCATCTCTCATGCAATCAGCGAAATAGCTTTGCAATTGAAGGTGTGAAATATAGGAGAGGATTAGGTGGAAATATAGGAGAAGATTGGGCAAAGTTGTTCAAGAAGATAGAAGGCATTCCTTGATGAAGACTTGGTGTAGTTAGAAGGGCAAATCTAATATGATAAAAGGGATCAGATTTGAAGAGTCAAGCTAAGTATTGTATTTGTGCAATTAAGAGAGAATATATAATCTGACATGTGGGTCTTTAATGCTGGTTTTTCCTCCTTGGAGGTTTTCCCAGGGTATTTGTGTTTGTCTCTTGTTTACTTGTTTCATTTCTGAGTTTACTGAATTATGGTGTAATAAAATATTAAAAATCTGATTAACAAACTAAGGGCATAATTAAAAGACAAACCTGATTACTAATCTAGGGCACAAAATTAACATGGTCAAACTACCATGAGGTGTGCTATCTAGAGAGGTATCCTATCACCTTTCCCCTTCATCACTTCCATCCTTATCCTCTTATTAATAGTCATTTATGATAGAGTTTGGAAAGATGCAATAGGGTGTCCTGAATGTCCTTCCCCTCTAAGTCCAAGAGCGGTGGACTCTGTCTTACACCCCCTTGGCCTCATGGGACCATCGATCAACTACAATGAGGTGGGCTACCTAGTGGAGGACCTCATCACCATCCTCCCTATTTGTACTTCCTTATATTATTACCATGGCAGTTCGCTAAAAATATGCATCATAGAGTATTCTTCATACAAATGATAATATGAATTACATATACATTTCATAATTATGTAATTTTAAGACAAGTTTTCTCTCATCCTTGTCTCGCATCACTTCTTAAATGGTTTGCACAATATCATAGATATCACTTAATGTTAAGAACTTATGATTAGAAGCATGACACACATCTATGACCTCAAATACAATGTTCCTAAATAAATATGTCTATAGTAATCATAGACACTTATGGAGCAAACAAACACATTATGATTAGATATGAATCAAACATGGAGCATACACTTGAAAACACGAAGCATACACATGGATATTTGCAAACATGGAGCATACATATGAATACACATATTGTTAGATTCTTTTTCCTTAACTAGGATGATTCATTGATTTATCTTTAGATTCTTTACCTTGCAGGATTGCAGGATCATTGCTCTGATACCATTGTAATGTCCCCTACTAGGAGGCTGCCAATTCTTGTAACTTAATAATAGTTTCAATCTGATCTTATCGATGATCATGTCACTAGATGCTTTTAATTCCTTTCCTCTATATCTTTCAATGTGAGGGAGAGGTCACACCTCTTCATTGTGGATGCCCTTTGGCAAGAGCCACACCCTTTCACTATTAGAACCCTTTCAAAGAGTGCAACTCTTCATTACTTCTGCCCTTTGAAAGGGACACAACCTTTCACAATCAAATCTTCGCTTCTTATTTAAATCAGATTTTCACTTCTGATTCCCAAATTATCCCCCACTCAAAATGAGGTTCTCTTCTCCCTTTTATATCCCATGTTTGAGGGAGTCACAACTATTCCTTCCATGTCTTTTGACCATTCATTAACTTAATTAAATTTTAATTATATTTAACTATATAATTTTATATTTTAATTAAAAAAATTTATACTCTTTTCTATTTTAATATTATTATTATTTATTATTAAATTCTATTCCAAAATGGGGAAATTACAGTTTGGGTGGTGGATCATTTCATTCTTGTGAATTTTATGCTATTTGTTAATGATTTTTATTTGGCATCATAGGGTGCTCTCGCTCCTGTGAGAGACCAACTATTAGTATGTTTTTTATAAGGTGCAATTCCTCACGTGTTTGTTGCTCTAATATTTCATTGGAGCCTTATATGTCATATACAAGAATAGTGACAATCAAAGTAGAAAATTATGTGGAAGAATGCAAGACTGAACTGTCACAGGTTTGACCTAGTTAATTTCTGTTTAATTTGGGATAATAAGTCAATTAGTATATACAAACTACAAAGGTATGAATCATGTTTAAGGATGAGAGACAACATAATGTTAGGATATGTATTAATTATTAAATCTTAACTATATTACGAATAACTAGAATTGATGAAGGCTAGCTTTGTTTTTAATACCAACATGTTTATTGTATATACTATTATTGCATTTATAGTTACAAGTTACAACTTTTCAATGATTGTTCAATCTAATAACTAACTACCAACTCAGACCAATAACTCAACCTTCTTCAGATCTAGCTTTGACAACAAGTTTCGTTACAATTTTAAGCATGGTATCAGTTTTAATCTGCTGTATAATTTTACCGCTTACATTTCCTTTGAACCAAAAGTTGTAATGCCCCTAATTGGGAATGCCCTAAATTTGTAATATCCTCTACTAGGAGGCTGCCTGTATGATTAACATACATCATTATGCCTTAAATCAGAACACTAAACTAGGGACCAATTAGCATTCATAATACAATTGATAGTTACTATACCGAAGCCCCAATCATTACGTCTTTCCTAATCATCAACCCTAACAGAGGATGGGGAATTGCTTGTTAGGGTGCTAGGAAAACCATTCTTCACAAATAGGCCCAAGGGTTTCAGGAACACCCATCCATACCACCTCTTGGGGATCACCTATTTTGGGAGGTATTACAAATGCCTTTCCTTAACAAAACCAACCTATCCTCATGAGGGGCAATAGACAATGATTAAGGATTAGGCTACGGGTATGCTATTCTCTCATCTATCATGAATATATGCGCAAATAAATGAAATTAAGCATAATTAATATATAAATCTGATTTCCCTATTATTAACAAATATAAATCTTATTGGCATTATCTCTGTTATATGTATATATATATGAATTAATGAAACAGTTTATATCATATGCCATAAATTTGCCCCTTATTCTTAATAGAACTCAAATATAATAGTGTAACAAGCATTTAGTTTATAGGAGAGATACAACATGCCAATCTTCTGTCACAACAATGATTGCAGTAATATAGATAATCTACCAGTAAATTAATACTCTCTTCCTTCGATGCCTTTAACTAAATGAGTTTTTGCCTTATATAGTCTTCAATTGGTAGTGGAGAGTTATGTCCCTTCCTATGGTCACGACTGTCTAAGCTGATTAGTACTCAATTTAATCTTTTGATCTAAATCTCAGAAAATTGAGAAGTCTTATAAATAAGACAATTTTCTGAACATAGTAATATATTTTTAAATGCCTTCATTATGTTACTTCCTTCTTGCTTTTGGGAGTGAGCGTATTCATGGTGGGAACATGACAAAATTTGCCCTAATTCTGAATTTTCAAATAAGTGGGTTTAGAGTGTAGCTTCATCTGGTTGAAGTCCTGCAAACAGATCAGAGATCATTTACAACAACAATTCCAATAAGCTAATAATAATTGAACATTAGTGAATTCATGACAGAACTATCAATTCAATCATAAAGCATTAAACATGTTTGGAAGGCTCAACCATAAGAGAGCATGGGAGAGAGTGACTTAGATGGGGTATCTTGGATAGGCCCAAGAGTGGATATACCATCCCTCTTGGCCTCATGTGGCCCATGCTATCCATATGAGGTGGCCCATGCTATCCATATGAGGTGGTCTACTACCCAATGAGGTGTCCACTTTCCATTATCCCTTTATCTTGCCAACCTTTTCCTTCTCTTTATATTTGGTCTCCTTGTATTGATGCACCATGATAGGGTAAAGAGGTCACAACAGGGTGCCCCAGAAGCCATCTCCTCTAGGCCCAACGGCAATACCCTCTGTACCCCCTTGGCTTCATGAAACCATCTAGTCCCCTCATAGAGGTGGTGTACCTAGAGGAGTGCCCCATCACCATACCCCTCTTGCAGGCCTATATTCCTTCTACCGTGGCTGGAAGTACTCAGAAAATATGACAGATTCTAGCATCATACATATACTTTACATGTAATAAATGAATGACAAAAATTAATAAATCAGATACAGTCAGTGGTTACTGTGATATAATCATAAACAGCGGTACATTAATAATGATAAATATGCAGAAATATAAATATACTGGCACATCACTTATTATGTTACACATAGAGCTTTATACCAAACTGTTTTAATCAGTTGATCTTGCTGAGTATGAATATCTCATATATTATTAGTCTCAATCCCTCTGATAATCCTCCTCGGTTTGCTTGGCATGTTCTTTTATATCTTTTGGTGATAGAGACCCTCCCTTTTATATCTTTTGGTGATAGAGACCCTCCCTAATGGTTCTGACTCTTGGACGGCAACATGTCTTTCAGTTACAATTGTACCTCTTCAATGTCTAATCGCCTCTTCTAATCCAGATTGTGTTCAGTCTAATTAACTCTTCGTTTTATTAAGGAAAGAATTCATTGTCAATTAAGGGAAGCATTGCTGCTAAAAGGAAGGTGATTTATATAGTAGCAACCCTGATCTGTATGCAGGGGTAATCACAGTTGTTCTCAACATTGGCCTCGACCTGCACTCATCTATAATCACGATTTGCTGTTGTAGCCATGATTCTGTGTGAGAGATAAGAAATTGTTGAAGTCTTACTAGGGTAAGACGATTTTTTTTTCGTTGACAAGGGTCGTCAGATTGGGGGCATGACAAAAGTGAATTCTTGTCTCGAGACAATGAGTAACTACAGAAAATTTTACTAAATCATAGACAGTAAGACAAATTGACAAAGCTTAAACACTTTAAAATCAATAAAGCTAACTTGCTGAAGGGTCTTGTCTAGTCTTTAAGTCAAGTGATGCCATCTTTGCTCTGCAATGTCTGCATGCTTAAGGTTTTTTAGGGTACATAATAACTGGGAGTTTATGTTACTAGGCTAACATGAATAAAAGTAAAGGTAGTTTTTTAGGTTATCAACAAGCAAGACACCAATTTGGCATGCATGTGACAGAAAATTGGAGTCAGTACATAAAACTTGTGTTCAAAATGTGTTTAACCATCAAGCAGATGTATGGCTATGAGGAAATGGGATCTGATCTCATCAAAGATGAGACATGCCTATCTTAGTATTGGACATAGATGTAGCATTTTATGATAGTCTGCAAATGTGAGAGCCAAAGCCTAACATGGTAATTAGGATAGCAAAAAAGTTGCAAAATGTGAATGAGAAATGGTTATAGACTAATGCAGGAGCATTTGGGTTGAAGGCAGTCGTGCTCATTAGTTTTTTTTCTTTCGAAATTTTGTTTGTCTTCTTGTTTTCTGTTTGTGGTTGCAGATTTTGTTGATGGCCTTCTCTGTTTAATTTTGTTGCAACTCCTTTGTTGGTTGAAGTTGGTCTCATTTTAAGGTTGGCTGTGGTTGAAATGTTTTCTGTCTGGGACTGCATAGCTATGATTCTTTCTTTTATTTTTCTCGTCTGACATCTCTGAATGAGCTTTGATCAGCAGCAGTTACCACTCCAATTGGGTGGTGGTTTCCTTAAATTTTCTTTTCTATTTTTTGTAGCCTGCAGTGACTGAATAGTTAGATGTGCATCTCAACGGGGTCATGGGTTTTAATCTCTTTGTAATGTCCTCTAATTAGTTATACTCTAAATTAAATTTATTTTGCCCAAATCTAAAATAGGTAATTAAGTTTTATGGGAGTACCTTTGTATGTTGTTTTCCTGCAACACAAAATTAGAGTACATATATGAAGTAATACCTATAAACCGAGACATATACTAATGAATTAGATTGAATGTTATAATTTTTAATGTATTAATTACTATTAGTATTATATTTGTTAGATAAATCAGATTTAAGGTTAGTCGCCATTCTTTATTAATTATTATCCAATTTCTTAGTGCACTAGGGTAGGCTAGCTCGATAGGGTGTCCAAGTGACCCTCCACCCTAGGCCCAAGAGCAGATGCTACATCCCTCTTGGCTCCATGTGGCAGGTGTTAAGCATCCATCATGGAGTGGCGTATCCAGTGACGTGTCCTATCGCCATTCCCCCTCATCACAACCACAACTGTTAAGCCCAAGAGCAGATGCTACACCCCTCTTGGCCCCATGTGGCAGGGTTTAGGCATCCACTATGGAGTGGCATACTTAAGAGAGGGTCCCTAATGTACAATGAATCATTTGTGATATTGTCATTCAATTCATCTCATTATGATAATCAATTATACCTGATATAGTTATCACATTTTATTACATTAATGATTGTCATTGATGCTTTCTGTTAGTACTACATTTTATCAGTATTAATCATTTATTATTACAATCTTTACATTATATCTTATATTATTTGCATTGTATGAATTTACAGTATCACAATAATTTGTGCAGACTGAATTTGATTGCCTTATATATCCTTGGATTCATGTACCAATATGTATATATGTTAATGTACCAATATGTATATATGTTATGTCTAACAGTATTGTAATTTTAATGCTGTTTGAATGATTGTATTCTATTTGCCTTTTTAACTTTATATCCAGTTAATGTCATCAATTTTATTAAAATTATCCACAATGGTTAATATTCGGTAATGTACATATAGAATTTTAATACATATAAAGTACTGACTGTTATATTTGCTACTGATTCAGAATACGTACCTGTCCTGCTCTTTACCTTTTCCTTCCTATCTTGCTGGCAGTCTAGATGTTCCTCCTCTATATCCCCAATGGCACGGGGGGTATTTATCCTTCCCCCATATTGTGGTGAAAAGCCATGATGTTTCCCTTAATGGGTAGCGCCCCCTTTTAGAAGGGTTGCTGTCCTTCTATCTCTTACCACTTCATGTAATCCACAATTTGGAGATTATTCAAACCACCGTTTAATGAATAGTTATTGGGTCTTTGGGGAAATCAGTCAAGTAAATATAATGTATATTTTAATACAAGTGGCATCATTCAGTATTGGTATTGTATATAATATAACTTATATTATTAACATATATATTGTTAACGCATCATTTAATATAATGTACATTGCATCATTCAATATATAAAATGTAAATTGGTAATATAATATCTTTTTTTAATATCAATGTAATATAATATAATTTTAATATGATTTTAACATATCATATGGCAAAATTTATATTTAATTATTTCTACTATAAATGGGGGACATGACACTCTTGCCTTCTCTTTATTTGGTGGTCAGGTTTAAAATGATGACTTTGTGATGTCTATCTATTCCTAGGCTATTTATGATGAAAACGTCTTGAAGGTTTAAAATGATACTTTTGTAATGCCTATCCATTCCTAGGCTATTTATGATGAAAACACCTAGAAGTAATGTCTGGCTCCCTATTCCTGGGTAAAAGGGAATTATAAAGCCCTCATATCAACATGGGGCTCATTATTTATTGGTATTAGATGTTTTTTTTTTATCGATAATATTGGATTTTATTAAAGGAAAAGGAAATTTATAACTTCAAAAAAGGAAACAGTTATCTATCATGAAACCACCAACAATCACCAACCACCCAAACCACCCAACAAAGATAAAACTGCCCACCCAAAACAACTGTTCAACTTCAGACCACCAACCCAAAATGTCTACAGTAGCGCTTCATGCAATATAGTAAATCGATATAGAACATGAAAACCAAAATTGAAATAGTTTGAATAACAGAGAAACGGGAATGAACTCCCAAACAAAGACCAACAACATAGACAATTCACACATTACTTGGAAGGACTGCTAGGGTTTGTCTCCTGCCTACCATCACCGCCTTCGTGCGTTTAGACCTCAGCCTTAACCTCGGCCTGTCTCTTCCTCGTCCCCTGCTTTCGTCCGAGCCTGCCGAATTACCTCCTCTAGCTCCGTAATTTGTGCGAACATTTTCAATGCCTCCCATCCTCTCCTCGTCGCCTCTCTGTAGCTAGCCTTCACCTCCTCCCGTCGCCTGAGAAAGGGGATATACCTGCCTCTCAATTCTTGATGGACCTCCAACGCCCTTTCAGAGACAGTTAAGCCTTTGCTCGGAATGGCCCACTCTAGAAGCGACTCCATATTTACAAGAAACTCCTCTGGTATAATTGCCTTCATAACCTTTCAGACCTGCTCGGAGGAAGAATCCAACTCAAGTCCCCATGCCATGATAACGGAATATAAGTCCACGTGGGTTCAATATCAATGACCAATTACACCCAAATCTTCCCCTAGGACCAACTGCACACTCCTAATCAACAGAGGGTCCTTCGAATGAAACATATTCTTTAGTCTTCGCTCTGAAACTGGTCCCCAAAAGGTAGTGAGAAGTTTGGATGTCTTCAGTGTAAAATTGGCCTCCATTGCAATCAGAAAAAAACAGGTTGCCAAACTCAAAACTACCCGATGAAAAGCCTCGCTTGTAGGCCAAAAATCTTCTTGAATACGCAAGAACTGACACACAATTTCCCACTCTCTCCATAAATGCATTCCCTTCAAGCTCCGCTGCCACTACAGAAATTATTGGCATTAATTGCCAACATCAAGCGAGGCAACCTATACTTTTGAAAAGAGAAATAGGCATCCACATCACGCACTTTTCATTAACAGACAAGTACGAAACTGTTTGGACCGATTAAGAATGCCATTGGACGATATCTTCATCACCCCCCCCACCATCTCGTCACACATCTATCCAATTCACACGCCACATTGGATAAAGTAGCCACCATCATATTCTCCCCCCTCTTAATATAGGAGATATGAAAATCTTGAAAAACATTCAATTTTGATCAAATAATTGAGATAAATTTATTTAGCCACCAACTTGGAGATACACCTTTCACAATTGCATCCACCACCACTTGAGAGTTCCCTTCAAGATGCACTCTCGGGATATTCATGTTATTGGCCAATTCTATTGCTAATAAGGCAGCCTATGCCTCAGCCTCATTGTTTATCCCATCTTGCAACCTCTGCGCACCTTTGAAAAGGATCTTCCCCTCATCATCACGAGCAACGCACCCAACACCTGAGATGCCTGGGTTACCTCTTGACGCCCCATCAAAGTTGATCTTAAACCATCCCTGCTCCGACCGAGCCCACACCTCATCACCTCTCCTGACCACCTTACTCGGAGGATGAAACTTGGAGAACCCATGAACGGGTCACAAGGGGGTATCAAATGTTTTGATTTAGTGAGGGAAGAAGGAATATTTTTCTTAGCAAGTTCAATTTGGGCTCAAGGGTAAAATAAGGAGAGTTGCGATTGTTCAATGATAAAAAGATAAGAAAAAACCAGGCATTAGAAAATGGTGAATACGAAGGTGCTTTGTTGAAGTGGATGGATAGATAGAGGTTGGTTGGGAATAGCCAATGAGGCTTGTGCACCCAAGTTAGGTGGTAAATTTTCGAAAGGACAATTTATTTTGTTTGAAATTTTGGATTGTAGAATATATGAATGTCTATGAACAAGTTGTAATTCTATGAATTTAAGAAATATGAATGAGTTACTGTTAGTTTGTATGGCTGCTTCAATTGGCTACCTGTTGTGACGTTTTCACACGTCGCCCGATTGCAAATGGGGACTCCCACTTTTTTTTTCTAGATTAGTTGTAGTGTCTTTAGCTATTAGCCTATCACTTGGAAGAGGTATACTATCTTAGGTGTCCATGAGGTAATCAAGTCAAGTCTCTCAAGGCTTACGAAATGAATGATTAGATGATGATCATCCAATTTAATCATTGGCTTGCTTAATCAGAGATGAAGTGATAAATTTTGGCTAAGGCAAATTGTTTTAGGGAGAGTGAATGCTTGGGAGGTTGGTAGGCTAGAGTCCAAATCATCACAAAGAGGCTTAAGACAAAATGATTAAGTTAGCAAAGTTGACATCTTAAGGTCACTTCTAGTTGGGCTCCAAATGTGCAAACTAACACTTCCAATTGAGCCCAAAATTAGCTAACTAACACTTCTAGTTAGGCTCCAAATGTGCAAACTTTGCCTTATGCATTTTTGTTGCTTGAAGACGATCACAATCTTGCTAGTACATTGCCAGGAAGTTGTTACAACCTTAATCAATAGTAAGTCAAGGAAGTGAATGTGGTAGCAAGTTGATCAATCTATAACGAACCACTTCCAATTGCCTTCAAAAAGCGCAACCTAACACTTCCAATGTCCATCCAAATGTGCGACCTTCTACTTGTAACTTCCAGTTAGGCCTCAAAAGAATGAACTATCATTTCCACTATCCCCCTTAAAGCGCGAACTTCATCAATAGCATTTCCACTTAACTCTCCAAAGAGCAAAATAAAACTTCTGGTACCCATCTGTCGATGTGTTTTTTAGACACCTCTAATACAAAATAAAATAACAAAGGTATTCTATCCTCTGTTGATCAAAATCTTCTTGGATGCTGAATTATATGATCAACCAAGATGACTCTTTGGTTTCTATAGTCAGGTCTTGACATGTGGATAGCTCAATTGGTTGATGCATTTGTTGCTCCTCCAAGGGTTCTTATGTATATGTTCTTTAGGAGATAAACTTCTGGATTTCAAGGAATACTTTGGTCTCTCGAATGATATGCAATGTTGTTCTTTTGCTTACTATTACTAATAGATGTTTGATAAAAAATTACAAAGGGTTGAAAGGTTTGAGGGATACTAAACTACTCCTAAGAATGCAAAGATGAAGGACAATTTTGATGAAACCCAACCAGTCTTTGCTTCGACATACAAAGAACAACTTCACAAAGACTAGTGCAATCTCCTAAGGAAATCAAATGATTTTCAAATTACCATCAAACATAGATACCATCACTTGAATGCATATCAATGATTGAATAGTAATTGAAGTTAAGTTTATATGAAAATTTAGTTGACCACACAAAGCACTTAACAATCAGCTAAGCACAAGTAGTATGAACATAAGAGTTTCACCATGAATCATGCACAAGGTTCTATCATTCAACTAAAATACTTAAAGCAAATTCAAAGCTTTGAATTGAGAAGATGAATAACCATGCAAACGCTCCAAGGATAGAATATAAGATCATCACACTTCAATGTCTTTATATTAATCCAGCAACAAAATAGCAACAATTCTTCAAGTCTATCTCATTAGTTACTGTTATCACTTGAACCTGCACCCCTGTTTGCTAAGCTATCAACTCAGCAGGCTTGTGACACATGGGAACCCTCCTAGGCCTACGGGTTGCCTAAAAATTGGAGTGAACCTCCAGAGTAAGCTGGTTCTTTTCAAATTCTGCACCTAAACTAACAGCTTCTTCAAGGAAAAGAGTAAGGAGGAGAACATGTAAAACTGAAATCTAAATCTAAGGTGATTTGCACCAGATGATATTTTGAAATCCAACTAAGCAAAAGATACACAGTATAATAGTGATAATAAACCTCTTTTACACTAACCAACAACCCATGATCTTTGCATCAATACTTCATAAGAAGGCTGGATAATCATAGTCCTAAGAGGAAAAAACCCCTTTCACAACCTAAGACTGGTAATTACTTAAAAACACAGCTTATGACCTGCAAGAACATATATGTTTCTGTATAAGGCATCAACAGAAAGTGCAATTTTAAGGGGGGCAAAAATCCAACCACAAAGAACTGACTAACACTAAAGACACAATAACAGAAAAAATGGGGAGTAGAGAGGTAAGCCAAGCTATTATCCCTGCCAAACAGGTATCACCAAGCTTTATAATTCCTGAAAATGTGTTACAAAAACATTCCTTCCTGCAGAGAGAACTCAGAAATTACAGTCTGCTAAAAAGATGAATGAAGAAGAACCCCAACAAAAATGAAGGCTTCTAGTATATATGCCTTTTTCCAAGGCAGTCAAAAAGACTCCACCTCCTCTTCTTAGGTCGAGCAGACTCAAAAAACCCACTTTTAGGGCCCCAAACATGTCTGAAAAGAAATGTACTTGGGCCAAAAAGTCAAGCCACCCATTCTGCCACCATAAAACCCCTTAAATGCATCATAAATGACTCCAAAATATCCCTGACAGGCCTGCAAGCCTTAATAAATGCAAAAAATATCTCTCTTTGACCTCCTAATAAATGAAAATAAATATCTGTTAAAGTGATTTTTAAAAAAATTATTACCTAATTGAACATTTGTTTGATTTTTTTTTTTTTAATATATTAAAGTAAAGATTTTAGTAACATAAAAACAATAAAATTGTTTTATTAAAGTGATAAATAAAATAAATCACTTTAATGAAATAATTTTATTAACTTTATTTATTAAATAATAAATGTAATTTAGAAAATATATTTAATAAAGTGTTTTATTTGACACTTTAGTAAATAATTTCCTTTATTATATTTATTATATTTTTACTTTAAATATAAAAAAACAAAAAAACAAGTGTTTAATTTAGTAATGTGTTTTTTTTTAAAATACTTTAAAAAAACATTCATTAACATTTATTTAAAATTGCATATTTTTAAAGTGATTTATAATATCACTTAAGAAGTATGCTAAGAGTTTATTACATGGTCTCTGTTTTCACGTGGCATAGAAAGGAGAAAAAATAAAAATGTAAAGGCAAACATGCCTCAAGGCAATTCGATGATATTTTTTTGGGAAAATATAACCCTAAAATTCTCGTTTCACTCCTCATTTTGCATTCGACCTTTGTTGGAAACTTCACTTGGAAGCTCTGTTGGGCGCCGCTAGGGTTTGAACTGGGCATGAAAGGAGGAAAATATTAGTCGTTTGTTGTTGCTAGGCGCTGAAATGAGTGTTGGGCCTATGGGGCGCTTGCAGCCTGATCTCCCTTTTGTGTATTTGTTGATTTCTGGGCACATTTTGGGGAGCCGCCATGGAGATTTTCCTATATTTTCTGAAAACTGGGCGTGGCCTTTTTGATGTCTTCATTCCCCTTGGCAAACTCTGCCGTGAAGTAGCCGCCATGAGGGTTCGAGTGAGAATGAAGGGCATTTCGAGCTTTGAAAACAAACACTCAGGCCGCCATGTACATGCCACATTCTAAAGGTTTTTTCGAACCTCTAGAAACGACTTTCTAATTTCAATAAATACTAGGCATTTCATCTTTATTTTCTGCTGTAGTGTGGTCTTCTTGCTGGGCGCCATGTCTGATTTCTGGGCAGTTTTCAGGTCTCCATGGGTTTTTAGAAGGAATTGCAGGTATCCTCGCCATTAATGGCTGCCACTGCTTACCCCCTTTTGCTTTTTTTTTTTCTGGTTCTGATTTTCTGAGCATAGCCTTCCGAAAATAATGGTTTTATCAGATTCTTCTTAAAAAAAATGTGAAAACCATATTGCTGTGTATATCTCTGAATGACTGTTTTAGGAGATTTTCACTCTGTTTCCATTTTTCAATTTGATCTTTCTCAATTCTGAAGATGACTTTCTGAGCATAATTCCTTTCGAAAATAATGGTTTAATCAGATTTTTTCTTTAAAAAAACTAAAAAGATGTTGAAACCATATTGCTATGTGCATCTCTGAATGACTGTTTGGACTGAAAATGGTGGAAAAAACATTATAAACCCTCCTTTTGTCATCTGCCATTATGTTGTGCGTTAAAATATGTATCTTATGAAAACTATAGCTGCATATATCTACAAAATACTCTTGAATCTGAATATCATTTGCAAGGACGTAGCTGTCTTGGAATTGTTGAAATATCTGATCAATAATGCCTCTTCCAGTTTATCATAAAAAATTTCAGGCTCGATGCATAAAATGTCCTCTTAATGATCATTTGTAAACATTTGCACATCTTGTTCATGCTTCTTACATGCATCTTCTCTTATACCCCTTGGAAAAAACATATTAATGTTGTTTGAAGATCCGTGCACTTGCTATCATGGAAGATATGTAGTTGCAAATAATCAGATAGAGATGCACCTCGAATAATTCATTCATTTTATGTGACATCTACTTAGCTGTTAGCAGATTATGTACTTCCCTTTGTGACATGAACAACTCATTGTCATAACTGGAAGTGATGTACTTCATTTCCGCATTTTTACGCATAGATGCATAGGTGAAACAAAGCTTATTGCTCGATATTTTGATGGCTGCTGCTACCTTTGTTTTGAATATAATAGCAACCTGATCATTTACTGTTCTTCTGCATCCTGAAGTTTTTTTTAACATGAGGTTATAAAAAAGCACACCTCCTTGTGATGCCTGTCATGCTTTCATGATAGCCATAATGCTATGTGATGGCTGAGATGTTCCCTTCTGTTACTTATATTGCAAATCATTCTTTTCACGATTGTAAATTGACTGTGACTATGCACTTGTGGTTTATGAGAAAATTTGATCTTGCACATTGTAGTATTTGCCAGACTTATGACAGTATAATCTCCACTATGTTTTACTGAAATATTCATTCCTTTGAAGGCATGACAACACTCCTTACGCGTGAAATCATTATCATCATGTTGTGCTACACTACTCTGCTCTATTTGCTGCATAATGGAGATTACTCTGACATGAATACATCCTTGCATACATCTTCTAAGACATGTGACCTGTGGCATGAATGATTGTTGTCCATACTGACTTTATATCTTGTCTGTATCACTTTCTGAAATATGACTGCATGCCTTTGTGAATTGATCACTGTGATTGTATCTGTGATTGTATGGATCCCTTCCATAATTGTGTTTAATGATATCTTGCATTGTGTTAGAAAATGTCTTCGTTATGATTCTGAAAATGCATTGTATTCCTTACTATTCACTGCCCACTAAGTCTGAAAAACTGAATGTTGCATTTTCTATACTTAGTGTACAGCTTTATGTATGCACTGCATATCTCATTAGCATGCATAAATACCTTGTCCATGTCCTTTAAAAAAGGACAGTCTTATCATGCTTATTGGTTGATCATGTGATCGCATACTTGCATTTTGTTACTCTTTTTCTATCACCAGCTCTTATATAACTTAATTGTATGAGGCCTTGCTATTGTTTCACATGAGCTGGGCTCAACCCTTGTGGGAGCCTCAGTCATCCCCACTCATTTTTGTGAATTTTATGACCAACAAGCTGTCCCTTTTCCTAATCCTGCACATGAAGTAAACATGTTAGCAAAAATATGCATATGTATGGTGATATTCCTTTGATCTGATATTTGCCTTTCGAGATCTCTCTGTGATGCTAGTTATATGCATCTGATGCATGTAGGGATTATATATATGTGTGTGCATTAGTACACATGTTAGGAATGTAGTCAGCCATTGCTTAGAACAAAATGTTCTAACGCATTGCATATTTTAACTCTTTTGCAGATACCAGAAGGAAAGCAGATACGGACCAGGGTGAAGCAGCAAGACAAAGGCAACATCGAGTCTACTTCAACTATTCCAGTCATTCAGGCAATGACTGGTTCCATTCTCAACATGCCTTCTTCATTTTTTGTACTTATGTATACACATCTGTATATTTCTTTTCTGCACTAGATGCATGTAGCTAGTCTCACGGCTCTTTGTGTGGGACGCATGTTTGAATATTAATAAAAATACTTCTCCTTTTGATGAGATGTATCTCTCTTTTGTTGTTACAGACTAGAAGTATTTAAAAATACCATCTTTAGCACATTCCTTAGTGCAGTTGGAAACACAAAAATAGAGAAGTAGTACACACGTTAGGAACTTTGTAAAAACTAGCGTATCTTAACCTATTTTTCAGCTAGAAGCGAAAAATAGGTAACATTTTTGGCGACATCTGCTATATGTTTGCCTGCTAAACATTTTGACCAGCTGCCTTTAGAAAATTCATTGGGCACAGAGTCACTTGTAACCTTTGTGAAAACTGAAAAAACTCATCATAACACTGCAAAACTCTCTCTTTCCCCCTCTGAACCCGTCCTAACCTATTGAGTATAGGTGTGGGGTTCATGGCAGTGGTCTTGACACCCCGCTATCATGAATTCTACATGTGTATTTGATAGATTAGGATAGGTCAGCAACAAAGCACCTCTGAAACACACTCTCTTGCACTACTGAAACTCAGATTCAAGCTGAAAACTTCACTAAAAGCACCTCTAAAAGACTGTTGTGAGCCGTCCTAGCTTTATGAGGTGGATATGTATGATGTGTGGCAGTGGAAACATGTATTCACTGTTTCATATGGTAGGTATCTTCTTCATCGAACTGTGGCAACTTAAAGTAGTCTTACCTCTGCAAAAACTGAAACAACTAACAACTAACTGTGCACGAAGCACTTAGGGAAAACAAAACAACAACTAACCAACTGTGTAGCAGCACTTATTCAACATCAAGAACCTACTCTATTATATACATGTAATCATACCTCAAAAGCAATGCTTGAGGTGAATCCCATTGATTGAGATTGGTTCCATGTTGTCGTCCAACTTGGAGAGTTGGAAAGCATTGTGCTGCTTACATTCAGAAATAATGTAAGGCCCACTCCAAAATGCATCAAACTTGGAATGTTTTCCAGGCTTGCTTTTGAGGGTGTCCCATTTCAGCACCACATCTCCTTCCTGGAAGCTTCTTGGAGACGCTCTTTTGTCAAAGGATCGCTTCATCTGAGCCTGATGCTGCTCTATCTTGTTCATAGCATCATTTCTAGTCTCTTCTAGCTCAAATAACTGAGCTAATCTCACTGTTAGGGGGCCTTCCTCCAGTGTGTCCAACTGATTTGCCAAGTCCAGTGTTGGGAGCTCGAATGAGACAGGGAGCCTTGCTTCCCTACCATAGACTAGCATAAAAGGTGATTGTTCTGTGGACCTTTTTGGGGTGATCCTATCAGCCCATAAGGTTGATTTTAACTGAGTATGCCAAACCCGTTGGTTACCCTCCATGGTTTTCTTAATGATCCTAATCAGATTTTTATTAGTCGATTCTGCCTGGCCATTACCTTGCGGATAATAGTTGGAAGACGTATTTAGGTAGATCCCTGTCTTGACAGCCCAATCAGAGATTTTAAGACCAACAAAAGCGAGCCCATTGTCTGAAATTATGGACTCCGGAACCCCAAATCTGGCAACCAGATCTTCGTAGAAATTTAGGACAGCAGTCTTGTTTGCCTCTTTGAGTGCCACTGCTTCAGTCCACTTGGTGAAATAGTCAGTGGTTGTAAGTATCCACTTATGGCCAGCGCTAGATGAAGGGTTTATCACCCCAATAAAGTCCAAACCCCACCTCATGAAGGGTTGTTCCACCCGAATTGGCCGCAAAGGTAAAGCTGCTAATCCCATTTTGCCAGCAAATAAGGCACATTCTTTGCACCTTCTGACCCATATGTGTGCATCTCTGAATAATGTGGGCCAATAATAGCCACCCTTCATCACCTTAAGAGCTGTTGCTCTTGGTGAAAAATGGCCTCCAGCTGATCCCTCATGAAAATCATGCAGCACCTTAATCACTTGGTCAGGCCCAATGCATCTCAGCAATACACCATTAAAATCTTTACGAAACAAGATGCCATTAAGAAGTGCATAAGGTATGGACTGCAGTCTGAAATACCTTCTCTTAGCTCTGTCCAGCAGCTTAGGACACTCACCAGTTTGTAGAAAATGAGACATTTCCTGCACCCAGTCAGCAGTAGGAGTCAAAACTTCTGCCTGCTCATCATCTTGCAGTGTTAGAACAGCTTCCTGTCCATGCTTTGGTGAGCTAGAAACGCCATCAGCAAGCTGTTCGCATAAACCTTTGCCTCTAACTAGCTTGGTAACTTGAATTTTGACATCATATTTCATCACCTTGGTTACCCAACCAGCTCTCTTGTCATTGAGGTCCTTACTCAATAGGAACTCTTTTACGCTCGGGTGAGCAACCATTAGATTAATGCTATTGTTAGACAACATGTGTTTGAATTTCTTCAAACTCCTGATAACAACAAGCACATGTTTTTCAAAAAAAGTGTACCTTAGCTCGTAGTCCTTCAATGCTTGGCTGAAGAAGGCTAAAGGCTGTTTCGAGCCTTCATCGTTTTGCTAGACCAACATAGCTGAGATAGAATCTACATTACCATAGGCATACAAAGTGAAATCTTTAGAAAAATCAGGGTTTAGAAGTGTAGGAGCAGCAGCCAATGCTTCTTTAATCAGCTCAAAACTTCTCTTGCCCTCCTTGGTCCAGCTATAAGACATATTCTTTCTCAACATGGCAGTCAAGGGATTCAGCAAATCTGCAATATCAGGGATGAATCTCCTGACGAAATTAATCCTTCCTATGAAGCTCTGCAGACCTTTCTTATGAGCTGGTAAAGGAAGGGCCAAAATGGCACTTATCCTCTCAGGATCAATGGTAATACCGTGCTTGGAGACCACGTAACCAAACAATCTGCCCGCATGGACAACAAATACAGACTTTTTGGGATTAAGTGACACCCCAAATTCCCTGCACCTTTCGAGAACCTGCCTCAAGTGGTTAAGATGATCCTTAGCCTCTTTGGAGAAAACTGTGATGTCATCAAGGTATACTAAAACAGATTTGTACATTAGGCCTTGAAAGGCCATATCCATGGCTTTCTGAAAAGTTGCCCCAGTGTTAGACAAACCAAATGGCATCTTCTTGTAAGCCATAGTCCCCCATTTTGTGGTGAAAGCCGTCTTAAACTGATCTTCCTCCTTAACCAATATCTGGTTGTAACCAGAATAACCATCCAGCAAGGAAAACCTCTCGGATCCTAAAACAACTTGGAGGATCTGCTCCATGGAAGGCAAAGGGTGACGGTCTTTCAATGAAGCTCTGTTTAGATCTCGGAAATCTACACACAACCTAATCTCTCCATTCTTTTTTCTAACTGGCACAAGGTTGGAAACCCATGAGGTATGTTTAATAGGGAATATTATGTTACTCTCAATCAACTTGTTTAATTCTTTCTTCATAAGAGGTTCAAGCTTAGGATTCAATGGCCTTTGCTTCTGCCTGACAGGTTTGGCGTTAGGCTCAAGCTCTATAGTGTGTTGGCCAAGGTGAGGATCAAATCCTTTTAGGTCGGTGTATTCCCATGCAAAAATGTCATTGAAGTCTCGGAAAAGCTTAACAAATGCTTCCCTTTCTATTGTTGTACATACCTTACCCAGTTTAAGCAGCTTACCTCTAAAGACTTCGATCTCTTCATAATGGTCCTGTTGAACTTGTATGCTGGCCTTAAGCTTTCTAGCGTCATCATTAGTATTGAAAATTGATTCCAAAGTGACCAAACCCTTTGGCATCTCATTGCTTTTTAGTTGAATGATCTGGTCACCGTACTGGTGTTGTAGTCTCTCCTGGTTAGTATGAGAGAACTCAGCTTCCTCTCTCAGGAAATTTACAATCTGCTGATCACTCTAAAAAACTTGCCAATGTACGTCATTATCTGGTATAGCATGCCTAATAATAATCTTCACATGCTGATGGCTACCATTGCTACCAATTTCCTTGGGAATATCAAACTCTGCTCCTATGGCTGCTAATCTGTCAGCACACTTATTCTGATTTCTGGGTATGGATATCAGATTGAAGGCATCAAATCTTTCTAAGAGGTCCCACACCCTATGCTTATAAGACTTAAGCACAGCTAAAGCAAAATCGGAAAGCTGAATAGTATCTCTCACCCTTTGGGGAAACAAGCATGCATCCACCACCGACACCAACTTTGTTCTTTGAGCCATAAAAAAAAAGCTCCCACAGCTCACAATCTTGTTGGTCATCACGTTGTTCTGGATTTTTCTCTATATCAGGCATGAAGGGATCAGCCTCAAGTATCATAAAAACACCAAAATCGATTTCTTCATACTGTTCACATGGAACAGCAGCGTGGGTTTGAGCTGCCCACTCATCAAGAAGGATATCAGGTATACCTTCTGTGGGTGTATTGCCTTCTTGAACTGCAGATTGCTCCTCATACTCACTTGCAATCAAATTGGCATTACGGGGGGGTGGATTGTAAGGCTCTATATGATCTTTGGCTCTAGGTTCCGACCTCACAGTGACCTTTGTGCCATACCTGGTCCTAAACAGCATATGGGACCAATCTGAAGATAAGTAACCTCCTATTTTTGCAGTAAAATCTCTTGATAAGCATATAGCGAAATAAGGAGGCAACTCTATAACATAAATGTCTTGTGGGATAGAGAAATTTGGGCAAGCATGAAGGGTTAAACTCAGGTTTTTAATAACTCCTACTGTGTTAACAACAGTCCCGTCTAATTGGACAACTCCTTTTTCTAAAGGCTCGTATTCAATCCCCAACCTATCTACAATCTGCTTAGGCATGACCGAACTGCTAGCACCTGAGTCGATCATGCAATTATGGACTAATTGATCTCCTTCCATCGATTAAAATCATATATTGCCTTTGCTTCCATGACTCCTCCATCTATTAGCATTCACTTGGGAACTTCTTTCAATACTTTCAAACGTGGTATGGTCTTGTCTTGAATACTTTGAAACTCTTCCCATAGCTCCATGATGTTTTGATTAGGCATGGGAATGTTGTGACCTTGTCATATGTTTGCATGAACTCCTTGATGTTTGTGCTTGCTTGTTTGAAGGTATCCTCAATCCATGCTTTGTTAGTTTGTGTTATCACTCTTGTTTCTTCTATCCCTTCAATTGCTTCATTGGAAAGTATTTGAGATTGGGCATATGTCTCATCCTCCTACTGAAATGGCAAGCTGAAATGCCTGAAATTTTGATGAGGAATGTAGGGCTTTTGGATAGGTGAAGGAAGGTGCTTATTAAGATGGTCGTGGATTTAAGGCAGTAGGGAAGTTCTTCTCCCTGGCTTAGCTTTTGGACATGCAAGGGAAGTATGTGGTTGAGGTTTTAATGGGGGTAAAGGAAGTGAGCAAAGGATGGCATGGGTTTTTGAGGTGCAAGGAAAGAATGTGGTCGGGGATTTTAGGAGGCGAGGACATAATGTGTAAGTCATATTCTTCATATTTAGCATCAAGATTTCCTCACTTAATTTACTTTCAAAATTTGTTTTCATCCTCATTCACCAAGGCAACCCCAAAATTCCTTAAGCACTTGATCTCCATAAGGCGTGGATCTTAGCAATTCAAGGAGGAAAATCATCATCCACCTTCTTGGCCGTGGATTGGAGGTAGTGAGGGAAATATTCCTCCCTTCAAGTACTTAACGTTTACTTTTCCCTTCTCCTTGATTGCTCCTGGCTCCTAAGTTTTGTCCTAAGGGCATCCACCTGCTTGACATCTCGACTTGACCTGAAGGCTACCCTATGAGGCATCACTCAATGACTATTTTTGATCTTCATTCATCAATTAATAATCATCTTGACTTCTACTCACCATCTAAGCACTGAGAAAGTCTATATTGACTTCATTCTAACCTAAAGAGGGACCTAACTGCTACTAGACTACCTGACTTGATCACTTCCTGACAATCAAAGGCATTGCATCTCTCACAAGCAAGAGGTTAATAACTAAAGAAACTACTACCAAGCCAAACAACTAAACTAAGACAACTAACTTGGAAGCAAAAAGTGGGGGTCCGCATTTGCAATGGGGTGATGTGGGAAATCGTAACAAGAAGTACCTTCATGAGATTGATGAATAAAGCATTTAAACCTTATCTTGCTAAGTTTGTAATTATCTATCTTGATGACATTTTAATTTTTATTAAGATAGAAGAGAACAATAGAACATTTGAAGCAAAATTACAAAGGTTAAAGTAGTAAAAATTACTGATAAATTTGAAATAGTGTAGTTTTACGGAGAAAGAATTGGTGTACCTAGGCTTTGTTATTCTGCAAGAGGGGCTTAACATGGATTTGAAGAAAGTAAAAGGCATTGCAGATTGGCCATCACCAAAGAAAACATTTGAGGCAAGAATTTTTCATGCCTTGGCAAGTTTTTGTAGGAAATTTATCAGAAATTCCAGCAGTATATGTTGACCAATTATGGAAACCATGAAATGAAATAGGTCTTATTTTTAGTGGACAACAGTAGCAGAAAAGAGTTATCAGTTTCGAAAAGAAAATGCAACAGCTCAACTTTTATTGGCATTACCCGATTTTAACAAACTGTTTCAAGTAGATTGTGATGCAAGTGGAACAACCATTGAAGGAGTGTTAAGCCAAGAAGGACAACCCATAGCCTATTTCAGCAAGAAATTAAATGAAGCTAATATAATGTACTTGGTCTATGATCAAGAGTTTTATAGAATAATTCAAGTGCTTAAGAAGTGGAGGCAGCACTTATTAACCAAGTTACCAAGCTCGGGCCCTATAGCCCAAATGTGGGTCCGGGACCAAGTCCACTCCCAGTCTGGGGTCGGATTTGGCGCTCAGAAAATTCATAAGCTTATATTTTTCTATATTAATTTGGTTGCTTCAATCTATCGGTCGTGCCTATGATATGAACTTTTAGTGAGATTATTTTTTTATTTATGAATTCGGTTAAAGGTTTTAAATAAATTTATTGATTATTATATATGTTAATGTAATGCAATTAATTTATAATATATATTATTATATTATATATTAATATTATGTATAATATAATATCTATTATATTTAATAGAAAAACGATCAACAACAACATATATTGAATCATTACCTCTTCACATTCTTGGTAGCCCAATGACAAAATCCATACTCACCTTCTCCCATGGCTACTCAAGAATTGGTAATGACTGGTAATGTCCAATATTTTGGCTTATTCATTTGGCATATTTACAAATGCTACATTGTTGATTCATATGCTTTAGAACCCTACCTGTCTTAGGCCAGTAGTAATTTTCTCTTAACTGTGCTAATGCCTTATCCACTCCAAAGTGGCAAGCCAAATCTCTATTGTGTTTTTCTGTCATTAAATTTTTCCCTCATGTATCCTTGCAAAATGCATAAAGATTTGTCTTCAAATAATAATCCTTACCAATAATAGTCCAACCAAGGTATTCTGTCTTGGTCTATTGGACCTTTACATGCACCCTATGCTTAAAATATGCATCACATTCATACATCTACCTCATTGCATCGAATCCAAAGACTTTAACTCTCATTTCAATTCTTAACAAACATCTTCTACTTATAGTATCCACCACTCAATTAGACTTAACCCTCCAATGCTTTACAACAAATGAATAACTTTGTAAAAAATCATCCCATTTCATGTCTTTGATTCGGTTTACATTGGCTATTAATGTACTACAATTCTCAATGAGAGGAAGGTAATCGGTGAAGTTTTTATCCTTGATTAGCAGCTTGTTGCACTCCCAGCAACCTGCTGTAGGAAACCTTCAGTTAGGCACCCTTATACTTTCCTCCTGGAGGTAGATTGTGCTGCAATCTGCTCATAGGAAAAGACACCTCCCTCTCAATCTGCACCCTTGTATGGTTTGGATTAGAAATATAACCCATGTCACTGCTTTAGGTGAGCTGCAATAGTATAGGTCTGAAATTACTTGGTATTTGTTGTTGCAGAGTGCAAGGCCTCAGATATAGAGGGATGGTGCTGCTACTTGATAGTCCTTGATGTTGAATGATCAGGCCTGCTATTGTTAGCTGTCACTTCAACAATATAAATCCAGCAGCTTGTTACATTGTCCAGCTCCCTTGAAACCATAGCAATCTCCCAGCGTCTGCTACTAGTAAGGCCCAAATGATCTGAATGATGGTGGGTGGCTCGATTAACCCTATTGCAAAACTTTCACCTTGGAGGATACTTGTGGAAAAATACTGATTATGAGCTTTATTGAATATCGGATAAAATTATATTGAAGACTGGATAATTGACAAGAAAAGGTTAGGGTTTGGCATCCTAACCTTATTGATTAATTGAGGTTTTCTTCCTGGCTCTCAACTCAAGATTTCTCTCAATTTTCTTATCAACTTTCTAGATGAATTTGGTCAACTAGCAAGCTTCACAATTTGTACTTGTTTGTTTTAGCACTAGGTTCCAAATTTGGCACCCACCATAAAAAAACTATAATTGTTTTAAATTCAATAGTAATAATTAATAATATTATTATTTGGTAGTGTTTAAAGACACTTTTAGGTGTTTCGTGTCAGCCTTAGGGGGTGAGGGACATCATGGTCCTTCCACCCCAAGATTGCTTGTCCCCAAGCAATTTCAAGTTTGGATGCACAAAATTCAACACCTTCCCAAGTGGCATCCTCGAGTGGAAGATTCTTCCATTTCATCAAATACTCTCCAAAATAGATCATATTAGATGAGGAGCAATATGCACCAAGATAAATCAGGATGCAAGTAGAGAGCTTTTTTTCCTTGTGATGATGGATCACAGAGTGTGATCCAAAACGTTGATGTAAAAAAGCTCACACAATCAAATCCAGAAGCTCAGAAACATACTGATGGATTATGGAAATCTACTGATATTGATGTATATGGTTTGTTGAAGTAAGGAGGTCAAATACTCCCTGTCTTAATATTTTGAATCTGCATGTCTAATCTGTGTTGGTTCACTAATGTTCAATTTGTAGAGTTGAATATAACTTGTAAGATTATCTTTAATTTCCTGAGAACACTACTGTAAGTCTATTTGTTTTTAAAATTGCAACATTTTTATACACTGTTATATTTCAAAATATGGGTGTCAAGGTAATCAACTTAGCATTTGTATTAGAAGGCAGCACTTGGTAAAAAATATTATTAAGTGTTTGTAGGTTCAACTGCAGCAAGCAAATAGAAGTAAAACTACCTTTGTAATCAATAGAATTAATGAACAATCTATAAGATACATATAGCTCTATTTTCTTCATATCCTCTAGTGTGTATCTATGACTTCAACAATGTCTTGTTTGAATACATGGCATTTTCAACCTTTCCCACTCTCAAGAAATTCTTTTCTAAACAGACTAGAGGTTGTTTTCATATGAGAATTGGCTTGTGGGTATATTCCTTAAGTGTTTCCTCCATCCAATTTACATTTTGGTGGTCTTGTTCTGCCATTGTTGCTTATCATCAGATTGGTCACATATTTGAAATTGCAGAGTGTATTGCTTACGTATGCGGTGATCTTGATGACAGTGATGAGATCAAGGTTTAGTGGGCCAAAAATTGACTTGTAATGTACCCTAAAATATTCAACAAGTTAGGTTCTCATTTCAATGAAGTTAATTTTTTTTCCATATGTGCTATTTCTTTAATCATCTGCTCGAAATTTCTTACAGACTTTTAAAAGATCCATTATGTTTGAATTTTCTTTCCTAAATTCGAGGACCCTGCCACATCTGCATTTCAACAAACATAGATAATAATAAGTCAACCTTAAAAATGTTGACTTGAACATCATTGTTGTAGGCTTAGGCTTCAAGGTATCCTCCCGATCTTTATCAATTAATGCTTTGGCATTGCTTTATTTATGGGGCAATCACTACTTAGAACATAAGAGAATGCTTCTTAACTTGTTTCATTCGTTGACATTTTAAAATATCTTGCAGTTCCTTCATTGCTCTCTGATAGATTTAAGGTATTTCATCTTAAAATGGACTTTTTCTTCAAACTTTAAATTTATCTTAGTGCATATTGCTCCTCATCTAATCTGAGCAATCCTCAGAGGCATACCCTTCATTTCTAAGAAATGGTATAGTACCATAAGAACAATTTACAGGTAATTTCATTGCATTGTTCTTTATGGTCTTTTGGAATCCTCTCCTTCTTACTTTTCTGCAACTTTTATTTCATATTAGATATCTTTTTAAGCATTCATTTATAGTCTTGCTTAGATCTGATCACTTACCCTGGAAAATAAATACTTTATAACAATCTCAATCAAATTCAGTCTTACTCTTCATAGTTGCCCTTGCAGAAATTTGTTTGTCACTAAGTAAAAAAACCCACTTCCTTGAGCTCTTGAATTGCTCTCATTTTCATAAATACCCCGTGTATATCGTAGAACATGCTACTAAGAACTGGGTAATAGACACGGTATAGTACTAAATAAAACCATCTTGAAACTCCATGTAGGTTGCAGGAACATACGATGACTTTTTTTTTCAAGCTTCTACTTTTAGTGGAGTGAACAATAAGGCACCTACAAATTTGCTATGATCTTTATCACATTGTTTGAGCCATTGACCTTGATCCTAGCTCACTTCTTACACTTAAGTATTTTATGGATGGTTACTGTTATCACAAAAGCTTGCACCCTTGTTGAGCTATCAACTCGGCAACCTTGTGAAACATGGAAACAACCTCGAAGTGTGGGACCTTGCGCAAGGGGTGTTGAATCTTCGGAGAAGGCCGACTGTTGAACCAACTCAACACCTTAAAACTAATTCCTAAGCCTATCCTAACAACTTGCAGAGGTAAAAGGAAGAGAGAATGCTTGAAATAGAAGGAGGTGATGCACCAAGAAGAGATTGTTCCTCTCCCCACCAAGATGACACAAAGAATTAACTGAAACACCCAGGAGATGCACAAACTTCAATTGCATGAGTGACTCCAATGCATGTATGGAGGTTAGAATTCACTTAGTGTCAAGAGGGGAGAAGGATTCCCACAAGTCACACTCAGAAAACAAGTTAACACAACATATATGGAGAGAAAAGCCATGAGACATACACCTATGATGAAGGTAAGAAAACATACACATCATGCATAGGTTGAAAGAAGACAAGAATGGTGATTTTCAATTAATTATAAGGCCAATGGCCAAACTTACAGTTGCATAAATGCAAAATAAATACAAGAGAAGTGGGAGAGCATGGGATAGCTCAAGCCAGCAGGGAGAGAACCCTTTATAATGAGGCTTAACAACCTTTATATAGAAAAAACGGTTACAAGGGTGATCATGACCCCTACATGTCAGTCTGGAAGTGCAGGGAAGTGCATGCACTTGACTTGTACATGCAAGTAACCTAGCCATACCCACAAAGGGCAATCCTGAGAAGGTGGATTGACTAACCTTCCAAAGTCAGACATGACATGTCACTAAGCATGGCCCCATACCTCCCTTGATGGAAATCATGCCAAAAACATTTAATGCACCCTTGTGGCTCCACAAAAAAAAGTACACAAGTCACCAAAACTATCGGAGCATTTAATGCCTTGAGTGTTGATCACGCCATCCAAAAGTGTCGCCTGTCGGAAGGAAGTCCGAAGACTTTGGAAGCTCGGACTCCTGAAGTGAGGAAGACAAGGGAAGGAGCAAGGAACTTTGAAACTTCAGGGTTCAGGAGTTCCAGAGAACTTAAAAAGGCTAAGGAAAAAACTTCAGAACCTCAGGGTTCCGGAGAGAAGAAGGGGAAGCGAGGAAGAGAACTTCAGAACCTCGGGGTTCTGAAGTTCTAAAGAAAAGAAGGAAGAAGGGCTAGGAGGGAACTTCGAAACCTTGGGGTTCCAGAGAGAAGAAGGGGATGGAACTTCGGAACCTCAGGGTTCCGAAGTTCTGAGAGAGAAGAAAATAAAGGGAGTGAAGGAGAGGAACTTCGAGACTCCAGAGTTTTGGAGTTTCGAGAAAAGAAAGGAGAGGCAGAAAAGGGAAGGAACTTTGGAACCTCGGGGTTCCAGAGAAGGAGAAGTGAGAGAAAGCAAAGAAGGTGGGTTTATCATGCCAATGAAGTCTAAACCCCATCGTGCGAAAGGTCGATCTACTTGGATGGGGTGAAGAGGTAGGGCAACTAGTCTTTGCTTCCCAGAGAAGAGAGCACATTTCTTGAAATTCTTCACCCATATATGTGAGTCACTGAATAAGGATGGCCAGTAATAACCAGCCCTCATTATTTTGACAGTCATAGTCCTTGCAGAGAAGTGGCCCCCTGAAGAACCATCATGAAATTCATTTAACAATCTGCTGACTTGGTTTTGCTCGATGCATCTTAGTAAGACTCCATTAGAGTCTTTTCAGAAAAGAGTGCCATTCACTAAGACATAGGGAATGGACTCCAACCTGAAGTGTCTTCTTTTGGTTCGGTCCAGACCTTGGCGGTATATACCTTCCCTCTAAGAAGGTGATCATGTCACTTACCCAACTGATTTGAGTGTTGTTGTTAGCTAATTGATCCTCTTGTAACACAAGGGAGACCTCTGAAGTAGTCTCAGAAGATGAGACAAGTTGTTCACAAATGCCCCTGCCTCTTACAAGCTTGGTGATCTTGATGTTGATGTCATATTCCATGACCTTGGTTATCCACCCAGCCCTCTTCTCACTGATATCTTTATGTATTTATTCATCATGGATATTATTACACCTTACTTAAGTTTACTTAGGATAATGCATTTCATAGTAGATTGGGTATGAGACACTTGGGTGTTTGTGCCTGTAAAGCGGAAAAATCGAACCCTAGTTGTTCTCTCCTCCCCAATCTCCAAGGAGAGAGAAGGGAGAGTCACTAGGGTTGATGGTTTTCACTTAGGAGAGACTTTACATTCAAAAGAGGGGTTGAAACCCACAAGATCCAATCCCACACAATGCAAGATTGGATTCTAAATGAGTTTCAAGGGTTAAGACATCAAGGATACCCTCTTTTGTAAAGAAATGTGGAAAGAATGATTGAACTAAGAATGCATGTAAAGTAGGAAAGATTCGCTTATAAACAGAGATAGGGATATGGGATGAAGTTGCGGACCTGAAATTAGCAGTAAAATGTCAAGACGGTGTTGTTCTGCAAATTTGAGCGAAAGTTGACGGGACGATGGCGCCCAGCGTGCACACGGTCCTCCGAAAAATCCGCGAAACGAAGGGGGATCTGTTCGTCTCTGCACAAGGATTCCAGATCTTCAATTACAGCCGCGTACCTGCAACCTACACACAGAAAAGAGAGGACGATTGGGGGGTTAGGGATGAGGGGTTTGCCTTTAGGTCAAACCCCGGTTTTGGAATTAACCAAGAAATGAGAATGTTGTAAATGTAAATGTTTGTAATGTAAACAAGTACTAATACCTTGTTGTAAGAATGTTTGTATTCTTACATGCGAAGGTGTAATGTATGTAGTATGTAATGTGTTTGTAAGTGATCTCCTCTTCAATGGTTGAATCCTTGTCTTGAATGCAACACCTAGCCTTGAATGGAGACTTAGAATGCTCAATTGCTTGAAGGAATGCTTGAATGCTTGAATGTTTGAATATCGTTTTTGCGCCTTTGCACACATATGTCCTCCTCCCTTTTTGAGAGAGGAAATGTAGTTTATATACTTGTCAATTAGGGCTAATAGACTGATTTTCCCGACCTTAGGCCAACCAGGAAACATTATTTCCCAATTTGCAAACTTAGAGACCCGATGCCCAAAAGAGACCGGGCCCAAAATAGGGCCAGGGACCAGGGCACTGGACGCCATGGTCCTGGGGGACCAGGGTGCTGGGCGCCCTCGTCCTGAAGGACCAGGGCACTAGGTGCCATGGTCCCACCTCCCGGGACAGCAGGGTGCAAGGAGGATCAGGCCAGGGTGCTGAGAAATGCAGTTTTTGATGTCATGAACAAGTTTCGGGGTCTCCATTCAGGTTCTGTGTTGCATCGCCATCGTGAAGACCCAAATGCAGTCGAAATTGCAAGTGTCGCAATTTTAGGACGCTACATTTAGCCCCCACTTTAGCGGGAGTATAAGCGTACGCTCATACTTCTGGTAAAGTACAAGGAAACAACATTGAGAAACTTTCACCACGTCAAGGAGGCAAGATACACCAAGCCCCCAGTGGACTAAGGATCTTACGACTTCGATTGACAAAGTAAAAGGGAAGATCACGAGGGAGAACCATGACTGTCAGTAGTAAGGTTCCCTCACTATGAGTCATGCAAGAAAGATATCAAAAATTTTCAAGGCAAAGCTAAATTTGTCAAGAAATTTTCAAGTATCTTGAAAAGATATAGACGGGATGTATGCCCCCCTAAGTTAAAGCGATCGCACACGCCTTACCGGGGGTGATTGCTTTAAGGTAGTGATACATATAAGAATTGAGAAAGGAAAGGAGCACGTTATCACAAGGATTTAGCCCCCAAGTGTGAGATAAGCCCAAGGATAATAGGCACAAAACACAAAGCACGAGGTGACTTCGCTTTCCTCGGGGTCAGTATGCTGTATGATAATTCATGTATATCATATTTATGTATGCATAATTGTTCTTCATTCCCCAATCAAGGAAGGTCACCTAGAAGAAGGGAACACATGTGTCTTTTGAGTCAACATGAGAGAGACCAAAAGAGATCTCAATGCTTTGCATCGTCCTCAAGTAGACAACACTAAGGACAACAAATAGAAGAATGAGAATAACACATAGAAGAAGTAACAAAAGAGAGGAGGAGAGAATCTGCTATGCTAATGAAACTAGTCTAGCACGTCATCTACCCCCCGATCTTGCTGATCAATATTTCGGGAAGGTAGGAAACACGCTAGAGGAGGAACATCCAACACAGCAGATGGAGCTATCACAAGATCCAAACAAGGGCTATGTTCATGTTCCGAGCCACGTTGTTATTGTCTAGGAGCTAGGATAAGTGCTTTAGAAAATTCGTTAGATAAATGGTTATCAACATCAACATATTCATATTCACTATCAGAATGAACATAAGTAACCTTTTCATCATGCATAACATTTTCATCTATATCATCATCAAGATTTATAAAAATAGGATCTTTAACTCGTACAGGATCAAGACCATCATGCATCTTATGTTTAGGAGATTTTGGCTCAATTTTCGGCTGAGGAGAAAATGGAATAATACTAGCTGAAGGTGTTTTTGGGGATTGCAAAGTTTGAGAAGCAGCTGCCTGAGCTCTAAGACGACGCTTTCGTCGGCGTTCATGTGCAGAACGATTTCGTCTAGTCTTAGTAGGAAGTTGAGGAGAGTGAGGAGGAGGAATGTTCTCATCCTTTTCACTTGGGTGTTTAGGTTGTGGTCTCTTAGGTTGAATAATAGGAGAAGAGGAAGGTCTCTTCTCTCCATAAGAGGAAGGAGGAGGAACTGCTCCATATAAGGGAGGAATATTTGGTTTAGGAAGGAGACCAAGCCCATCATGACGAGGAGGTATAGGTCTACTTTTAGGAAGTTTATTAGATATAGGCATAGTCACATCCATAGGGATGGGTTGGGAATCTTCTTGGGGAAAGACATTGGTTTTATCTTTCAAAGGAAGAACTTCCCTCTCAAGAATGATAGGAATATCAAGTTTGGGTGTTCTAGGTTCACTTAGAGATAGGATCATATCCTTTTTCCACTTTTGATAAGATTTGAAAAGATGATCACTTCGCGATGGAAGAGATTGGAATTGTTTAGGCCAAAAGTAATCAATAGGAATGCTAGAAGTTCTTTCAGCAGGTTTAAAGAGACTATGATTGACAGTAACAACTTCACCATTATGGGGAAATTTCAAGCACTTGTGAATAGGAGAAGCAATAGCTTTCATGGAAGATAGCCAAGGATAGCCTAGCTTCACACGAAATTGTTCGGACGATGGAATAATAGCAAAGTCCACATCAAGGGGTTTGTTATGGACCTCAATAGGTAATGTAATAGAACCAATTGCAGGAGAAGAAAATGCATCAAATAGTTTCACAACCACATTTGTTTCGTCATAGATCACTTGATTCAATTGCAAAGTAAAAAGAAATTCTTTAGTAATGAAATTAACCATGCAAGAAGGATCAATAAGCACTCCACGACAAGGTGTATTCTTGACTTTTGCAACTATATATAAAGGACCATCAGGTGCCCTGATAGTTTCACTAGAATCAAAGGTGATGGAAGGTTCTTTAGGGATTTTCTGCTACTCTACAAAGTCAATCACATTCGGAGCCATAGACACAAGATCATCAGGTGAGACAGATGAATCATTAGTATCAATCGCATTAGAGGTATGAGAAGGTAATGGATCAGTAAAAATCTGAAGATTTTGGTTAGGAGGAGCTACAGATGTGTTGCCTTTATCATTCACACTAGAAACAGAGATAGTATTATTATCAATCAAATCTTGAATTTTAACCTTTAAAGCAAAACATTTTTCAGTATCATGCCCAGGTTGACGATGAAATTGACAAAAAGATTTGTTATCAAAATAGGGTGAATTAATCTTTGTAGGATCAATTTGCTTTATAGGAGGGAGAGTAAGCACATTTTTTTCCAATAACTTATTCATAATACTATGCAATGATTCATTCAAAGGAGTAAACTTTCTTTCTTTCTTGAAAAACTTAGAAATAGGAGGCACACCTGATGCCGCATTCACATTGTTGTTGATGATGTTTTCATTGAATTTAATTGACTCTCTGTTCGGTTTAAACTTCCCAAATGGTTGTTGACTACTATCACCCTTATCACTCGGAGCCATAGGATTTGTTCGTTCCATTTGACTCACAGTCAGTTGATAATTGTGAAGAGTTGCGCACAACTGTTGGAAAGAAGTAAACTCAGAAAACAGGAGTTTTTCTCTAATATCTTTTTGCAAATTAGAAATAAAGATTCTTTGAATATCATTGTCAGGCACTGGAAAGGAAATTTGAGCATACAAATGCTTATACCTACCAATGAAATCAGTCACTTTTTCTTTAACACCTTGTTTACAATGCATTAAATCAATCAAAGTAAATTTAGGACTTATATTGTTTTGAAATTGTTGAATAAAAGCATTTGCAAGTTGTTCGAAAGAAGTAATAGAATAAGAAGGCAACGAGCAATACCATTGTAGGGCTTTATCTCTTAATGTTCTAGTAAACAGTTTTGCAAGCAACCTTTGGTCATAAGCAAAATCGGTACATATTGTTTGAAATGTCTTAACATGTGTTAGAGGATCACCCTTACCATTATAAAGCTCCAAATGCGGAATTTCAACATGTTTAGGGGGGATAGCTCGAACAATGTCAAGAGAAAGTGGGCTCGCAACATCAAATGTGGGCACACTAAACTTAGATTGATTCATAGAGGCAATTTGTTGCTGTAAAGAAGAGACAGTTTGTGCAAGATTGTTAATGGTCGCTTCAGTCGAAGAGTTCATATTAGACGTGTTAGATTGTGATGGAGGTGTTATGTTATTGAAAGAAGGTAGAGAGTAAGGTGGTGGGACACTATGATAGTTAGTCATAGGAGATGATTGGAAAGGAGGAACACTACAAGGAGGAATGGAATGATTAAACGAATTGCCCCCTTGCATCATGTTCATTTGTGGTGATATAATAGGAACACTCATTGAAGGAATGAATGAAGAAGTTGGATTGATTGAAGAAAGAGGGTTGATAGAAGAAGAGGGATTGCCCCCATGACCAGTGATCATAGGAGGAATGTCTTGTGTTGAAGTAGTCATTATGTTTGATGTAAAAGTAGGTATACTAGCAATAGGAGTTGTCAAAGGAATAGAATGATTAACTTGAGTAGGAGGTTGTGTATAACCTAAGGTTTCGGCACAACTTTTCATAGGCATCACATTCGAATCCACAATGTGTGCAATACCACGCGAAATATCGATTCCATTCTTATCACTTTGAACCATACGTTTTAGACTCTCAATTAAGGGAAGAGCTTGACTATTGGGGTATTCTTGAGACATCCATTGTCAAAAATCATCAAATTGGTTATCCAATTTCGAAAGTTGTTCTATAGAAACCTCATGGAGAGCTTCTTCATCATTAAGAGGATTAGAGGAATTACCCATGTCCTCGTTAAAAAGGCCATTCAAATTAGGTTCCATCTCCTCGGTAATTACACCTTGGAAAGACTTAATTCTAAGGCTTCGTCTAACGGGAATAGTGTAAGTAGGGCTTATTGTTGTAAAACTCATGCACTAAAGAAAGAGAGAAGATTTTGAATTTTAGAGGTAGCAAATTTCAATAAAATCAGCCAATCTCCTAGATTTAAGCTGTTAAATGCAATCAGGACAATCTCCCAAAATTTCAGAAAAAATGTCCGAGACCGTGGCGAACGGAGTGCACACGGTCCTCGCAACTTTTTTCGAAATTTTCAGGGATGAAAGTTATGATGATTTTAAAGCTAATCTGAAAAAATTGAGTGATTTTACGATCTGTAGATAGGCCAAATTAAAGTTGCAATCTCAAAATTGAACCCTACCAAGATTGTTGAAAAATGTAAATTTTGTATTTTGAAAAAGAGAGGGAAACTGAAATTTTGAATTTTATGATTTTAGAAGGAATACTGAAAGCAATGCAGGTTTTGAAATTTAAAAGTTGACTCGATTTCATGCAAAATTCAAATTTGAAAGTGGAAATCAAAGTTGTTGCAATTAAACACTTAATTTCAAAAGTCACAAACTGCAAAAATTTGAATAAAACACTGAAATTTCGAATGAATGCTAACACACTTTTCAGATTTAGGACTGTAAGAAACACAATTTTGATAGGAATTTTAATTTCAACAATTTTTGAATGATTAGAAGCCTCAATCCAAGCAATCGCTAGACCAACTTTGACTTTAATTTTGAAAGTGTTAAAATTGATAAAATCAGCCAAAATTTTGGATTTTAGCAGAAAAATACAGTAAGATCTAGCTCCCGAAATTTCGGAAAAAATGTCGGGGACGATGGCACTCGGGGTGCACACGGTCCTCGCAACTTTTTTCCAAATTTTCAGGGATGAAAGATATTGTGATTTTATTGCGGAATCCAAAGTTACAGCCGATTTGGAGGTGTTTTGATCAGTCAAATTATCAGTCAAAGGTTGAATCAAGAAGGTTTTAAAAATTAGGGTTTTGACACTTAACCACTTAATTTTCAGAATTAAAGCACAAATATGAATTGACAATTTGCAATAGAAGGATAGATCTGAAATAGGCATTAACAATTAAACATTTCACAAGCTTAATTACTAAAAAGAAAATTTTAGGGTTTTTATGCAATTAACCTCTAAAATTTGCAAAAGATAAAACATGGAAATGTAATTAAGGAAGCAAATTTTCAGATCTAACCATGAATAATCAGAATGAAGATGTTCATGTCGGGTTCACCAAAATGTAAAGCGGAAAAATCGAACCCTAGTTGTTCTCTCCTCCCCAATCTCCAAGGAGAGAGAAGGGAGAGTCACTAGGGTTGATGGTTTTCACTTAGGAGAGACTTTACATTCAAAAGAGGGGTTGAAACCCACAAGATCCAATCCCACACAATGCAAGATTGGATTCTAAATGAGTTTCAAGGGTTAAGACATCAAGGATACCCTCTTTTGTAAAGAAATGTGGAAAGAATGATTGAACTAAGAATGCATGTAAAGTAGGAAAGATTCGCTTATAAATAGAGATAGGGATATGGGATGAAGCTGCGGACCTGAAATTAGCAGTAAAATGTCGAGACGGTACTGTTCTGCAAATTTGAGCGAAAGTTGACAGGACGATGGCGCCCGGCGTGCACACGGTCCTCCGAAAAATCCGCGAAACGAAGGGGGATCTGTTCGTCTCTGCACAAGGATTCCAAATCTTCAATTACAGCCGTGTACCTGCAACCTACACACAGAAAAGAGAGGACAATTGGGGGGTTAGGGATGAGGGGTTTGCCTTTAGGTCAAACCCCGGTTTTGGAATTAACCAAGAAATGAGAATGTTGTAAATGTAAATGTTTGTAATGTAAACAAGTACTAATACCTTGTTGTAAGAATATTTGTATTCTTACATGCGAAGGTGTAATGTATGTAGTATGTAATGTGTTTGTAAGTGATCTCCTCTTCAATGGTTGAATCCTTGTCTTGAATGCAACACCTAGCCTTGAATGGAGACTTAGAATGCTCAATTGCTTGAAGGAATGCTTGAATGCTTGAATGTTTGAATATCGCTTTCGCGCCTTTGCACACATATGTCCTCCTCCCTTTTTGAGAGAGGAAATGTAGTTTATATACTTGTCAATTAGGGCTAATAGACTGATTTTCTCGACCTTAGGCCAACTAGGAAACATTATTTCCCAATTTGCAAACTTAGAGACCCGATGCCCAAAAGAGACCGGGCCCAAAATAGGGCCAGGGACCAGGGCGCTGGGCGCCATGGTCCCACCTCCCGGGACAGCAGGGTGCAAGGAGGATCAGGCCAGGGTGCTGAGAAATGTAGTTTTTGATGTCATGAACAAGTTTCGGGGTCTCCATTCAGGTTCCGTGTTGCATCGCCATCGTGAAGACCCAAATGCAGTCGAAATTGCAAGTGTCGCAATTTTAGGACGCTACAGTGCCACACTGGGATAGTGTGTGTAGGAGAAATTCCACCTTTTATGGTGTTGATCTTGTTACTACTTTATCATATCCACTTATTGTGGAGTGATAATTCCACCTTCGGTGGGTGATCTAGCCAAGTTACTACT
The DNA here is from genome assembly GCF_030272615.1 of Cryptomeria japonica. Taxonomy (NCBI): domain Eukaryota; kingdom Viridiplantae; phylum Streptophyta; class Pinopsida; order Cupressales; family Cupressaceae; genus Cryptomeria; species Cryptomeria japonica. The sequence goes on along the minus strand of NC_081415.1, from coordinate 678,791,646 downwards.
ATTATGAAAGAATTAGTATTCTTATCTCCCTCACCTAGACAAGTTTCCCTAGATTTTTGTTTCCAAAAGATCTCCTCTTTTGCCAGGATGTTTTTGATGAACAATGATGAATCTCTAAGATCATAATCGGTACTGAGAGGGGGGGGGTGAATCAGTACAGACAAAAACTCTCTCTAATACTTTGACAGTTTAGACCACTGATAACCAGTTTACTATATTACTGCAAACAATAGCAATATTAGTTAACAAAAATACTTCAGACAACTAGATCAGTAAAACAAGAATACTTCAGAAGGCATACATATTCAACTTAACAAAGACTGCTCAACCATTACATGAAAAATACACAACCATGACACATAGATTTTTCACGTGGAAACCCAAATGGGAAAAACCACGGTGGGGATGAATACCCACAAGCTTGTTTTGAACTCTTTAGAAGTCCACTATGTTAGGAGCCTAGTCCGGTTAAAAACTTTACAATAAAGTTATGTTAGGAACCGATCCTGTTAGGGATCACCCGGTTAAGGGATGGCTATAGAATCCGGTTAAGGATTGAAACCCTGTCAAGAGTTACCTTGCTAGAGGATTTAACTAACTCAATGAACTTGAGCCACCTGGTTAAAGGAATTACAATAAAAGCCTGCTAAAGCTTACCCGGTCAAGGGATTTACCAACTGTTGAAGTCGTTAGAAAACAATAGGAAAAAGATCGATCTGAAAATAACACTCCTTGCTAGAGCAGATCCTTTTCAGCTCCTCTCTTTTGCAATCACACCATGCATAACACATACTCTGGTTTGGCAAGAATCTAGTCTCCCATTATGCGGACACACACACACACACATCATTTGCCAACACAACAAAATATGAACTTCATCGACCTTATAGACAATCTCTCGGTCGAGAGCATAAACCCTAAACCTAAGTTTTACAAAGACGGTTCGATCCTAACCATCTTCTTACAAGCGGTCCAATCCTAACCATTCAAATCAATTACATAGCAAGATACGATCTAAATCAGATCGTGAAACATTCTGCATCTGGCATCATTCAGGCTTTATAGGAGACGGTCTAAATCTGATCGCGAATCATTCTGCATCTGGCATTGTTCAGGCTTTTCTGCATCTTCAAATAAATGATCCATCCCGCGTTCTTCATCTACCAGATAAGAAAAACGTGCACTCCCAAGGCAGGACATTAATGCATTCAGTCTAACATTAACTTGCTTGAGTTGCTCGATCTTCTGGTGGGACCGCCATGTGTCACTTCCTGTTTTGCACTAAGATCCACCTAGATGTCGCTTGGACCTACCACCTCGCTAGTTGCCATGTCGCAGGGGATAACTATCGAGCATCTTCATCTTGCGGTATAGCGACAGCCATAGATCTTTCCTCAACCTGCTTGATCCTTAACACCTCGACCGCTTCATCTTTTCCGCACGTTCTTTGTCGCCAAGACGCGACAATTAATAGTCGAGCACTTTCGCATAGCGATAGTCATCGGATCATCTCAGACCTGCTCGATCTTTAACACATGAGCCAATTGGTTTGTCGCCAAGTCGCGAGGATAACTCGGGGGGCATCTTTCCATCGTGGTATAACGACTGCCGTTGGATCTTTTGTATCACCGTTCGATCTTCCTTCATCAGGGCAACGAAAAATGCCTTCGATTATTTTGCATAAGCCAAACCGGTAACCCTCGATTATCAACCGGTAGTCATACTTGGTGAACCCCAATATCGGTCCACTCCATTCCGGTTGTCCATTACCACTGTCGATCTCCATACATACTGGTTCATACCAGTTCCTTTGCTTGAACATTAATGACAACATCTTCTGATCTTCATCCTTCTAGAGCACTTATTGACATCAATGACAACATAGATTAACACCACTTCATCATATGCCAACAGTTTTCTTGTTCAAGAAGTAGTTCCTTTTCTCTAAGAAACACAACTTCATCCATCCCCCTCAACATAACTACTTTATTTACTTCCTCTAACTCTGCTTCCACTTGTGACTTCTTGTTGAATATATTTCCTAAGTGTTTCCAATTCCATATAATGAGCTTTTGCTTGATTATCTTAAGCTTGTTGACTACCTTGAAGATCTTGGAACCATAAACCTCTTCTTCGTTCCACCAAACCTCCAAAAGCCTGAGAATATTGTCATCTTTTAACCACATTTATTCAAATTTGAAAGGACATCTTCTAGATCTCGAGTCCAAAAGAATGTTAAGTTGAATCGGAAAGTGATCCGAGCTCGAAAAAGGTAAGATTGAGGCTTCCAAGGTATATGGGAAATTGATGAGATTGTCTGATAATAATAATCTATCTAATTTCTCAGCGATATTACTAAAACCTAACCTTCTATTATTCCAGGTAAAGGCGTCCTTAACCATGTTAATCTCTAACAAGGCACTTCGGTGGATCCAATCTACAAAATCTAAACCAGCTCTAGAGGTTTTGGCTTTGCCTCCTCGTTTCTCAGATTGATTAGTAATAACATTGAAGTCACCTCTTATGATACAAGTTTGTTCCTAGGTTTTTCTAATGAATTCCTCAATTTCCTTCCAAATCCTTCTTTTGTCCTCATCCTGCGTTGGTCCATAAACATTGATAATAAGAAAGTCAAGTTTATGTTTAAAATTGTTGACTCAGCCACTGAGCCAATTGTCATGAGATTCTAATAATAAGAAACCAATATTGTGAGGATCCCAAATCATAGCCAGACCCCAAGAGGCTTCGATAGGTGCTACTCCTATAATATGTCTAAAGCCTAATCGTTTCCCAAAAGAGGCTAAATCTTCTTTCTCTAGTTTAGTTTCCTATAACATAACTAAATCAAAACTAGAGGTAGAAAGGCAACGTTTGACAATCCGTTGCTTGTTAGGGGCATTTAAGCCCCTAACATTCCATGATAAAACCTTCATGGTGCTGTGGGAAGGACCTTCCCCTTCCCAACATGGAACATATCAGTAAGTTTAACCTAACCCTCAACTTCTCCATCATTAGCTCTTAACTCAGATAGGGACTTTCTGTCCCTCTTCTTACCGTATTTTGCACAATCTGGGGTAGCCTTTTTCCCATCCCATTGTTCAATACCTAAGGCATCAAAAGTTTCACCATTTTCTTTGTCATTTAATTCCACTATAAGAGCTTCCATTTCCATGACCTTCAGAGGATGAATAGAATTCGTAATTTCTTTCATTAAAAGCCTTTTTTGTAAATCTACCTCTTCTGTATCAACTATTTCATCCAATAAATTTTCCAGGATGTCCTCAGTAACTGAGTCGCATAAATAGTTGATAATGCAATTTACCTCCAGTTCCTTTCGATCCTTGTCCTCCACTAGTTCATCCTCTTCCAATCTGCCAAGAGCCAACATCACATTTTGTTGGGGGGATCTAACTTCTTTCCGACTCCCCAAGGCCTCCGCACCAAAATCCAGATTAGGATTGAGTGTCATATCTCCCACCAGAACAGTATCCTGACGAGCAATACCATGACTGAGTACATCCTCACTATTTTTAGATAAATCTTTGATCATTTCATTTTCTCCTTCCACTAGACAACAAGTGCCCTTACCCTCCTCCATGTCAATCTCCCTTCCCTCACCTTCTGTCAAAATGATCCTTTCCTTAACATGAGATAGCAAGGGAGAAGAATTCACCCAACCAATAATACCTTGATCACCCACAATTTCTCCATCCTCTACCTCATCAGAATGCATTGCCGGACAATGGAAACTATCCATAATGACAAACCCACCCTTTTCCTCATTGAAACAAATATCAAGCTTTGGGTCCTCCATAGGGTACTTATGAGAGGGCATAACCAACAAGTCCGATTTTTCTGCTAAATCTAAAACCCCTTTATAAATTTCAAGATAAATTAAGAAAGAGGACCCACTAGTTTTTATTTCAATAGGGTTGAATGAATTAACATTAATATCCATATTAACAATCATTACACAGTTTGAATACATCTGTCCTTTATCACTAATCTCTACGAATTTGCCTAATTGATTACCTATTTTCCTTATAATTTCTTTATCCATTAATTCTACTGGAAAGTTAGGGATCAGAACCGGTCTGTCTACTTTAAATGATTCTAATTTACATGGATTGAAATCAGGTTGCCAATCTAAAAATTTAAAATCATGTCCTTTAAAAGTCAAAGATTTACCTGTTAGGAATTCATTCTTACGCTTAGCATTACCGCGATCAATATAAAGAAAGCCTTCAGACAAGATAGCAATGCTCACTATTCGGTTGAAGGAAGATTTGAACCAATCGACGATGATCTCTATCGGGACCCCGAGTCCACACCATCTAGCAAAAACCCCGTAAGTCTTGCATGATTGGTGAAGCCTTTCCACCAAACTGTCATTGATTTCCAATGTGATCTTACTTCCGGATTTAGGGTTTATCTCCAGATTCGGTTTAGACGCCGAGGGTTTGGAAGGATGCAAAGAATTGGGTATCCGACAACCATCACCAGATATCTGAGGACTAACCTTATTATCGCTAGATCCCCAACTATGCATAAGATTAATATCTTTTAAGGGCTTGTTCCGGGGGAACGATTTTGAACAACCTCCCTTAAGATTTTGCAGGTGGGTGAATTTGTTGGAAATGGCAGGCCTACGGGATCCTTCCGGGCAGAGGGTGTTTTGTTTACCTATGTAATCGCCACCTGCCCTAGATTTAATTGGTAATCTCAAGCCCTTTCTTTCGGCCCTCCGAATTCTTTTAGATTTCACTGTCTGCCATTCGAAACAGGTTTTGGTTGAGGGAGGGGAGCCCAGTTCCCCACATTAAAAGCAGATTGCACATATTTCCTATGCCCAAAAAACCATTTCTGCCGCTCGATGTCTGGAAATTTTCGCAAGTATAGGCACAAAGCCATTTTTTATTCTACTTGAATAATATATAAAATTAACTCAATCTAAATTTTGCATTTTTGTTCATTCATTGAATATTTCATTAAATATTATAAATAATATTAAATTAACTATTTATATTATTTCTCAATTTAATCTTAAGATATAATTTTTTTACATTTAAACTAATAATTTAAATATATAAATAATCTTTAAAAAAATCTAATTCCTATATTTTTTTGGCTGCAAACATAATGTTATTATTTCTAGATTTTTATGGCTAAGTCAATGAACCCATTTCTTTCTTAAATTTGGAATGGTAAATGATTTCCACGGACATGTGAGATAAGATGGGCTAATTTTAGAGGAAAGATATTACAAAATCTTATGAAAGCTGAAAACTGAGTTTAAAATCGTCTTGCATATTATTATTAGTCCCTGCCTACTATATAGGCAGGGAACTAATGTTTTCGGTTAACTCTTCCCTATTAATTTGTGCAAATTGATGGTAAATTTTTTTCAATTTTCTATAGTTTCTAACATCTAGATTTGATAAATAGCATTTTCGGTGATATTTTGCTTTTTTTATTGGCTCGTTGTATTTTTCCTGGTGGTTTTTTTCGTTTTAATTATGAAAATTAGAAGAAAAAACTGCAGGTACAGGTCAGTTCATCATTTGCTGATGTAACAATTAAGAAGCACGGAGTAGGGATTTTTTTAAAAGCTCGTATTGTTTTTTGTTTAGCTCAATTTGAAGCGAGCCCTTGCATGGTGTTCCCACAGCATACATTGCTTCGAAAAGCTCAAACAGATTGAAGAAGGCACATACGGGTAACTTAAAAATTTATTCTCCCTTCATACCCAATTGAGTGGAATTCTGTATTTGTTTATTTTATTATTCAAACTTGTAATTAGATTTTTAGTTTCTTCAACCTTTCATGGATGGAGCCCTAGTTCTGTTACAGAATTCATTTTGTGGTCTATTAATAATTATGGGATTCAAGTGTTAATGTTCCCTTCAGTCGCAAGTAAGTTTTTGTTTGTCTTCCTGCATTTCATCAACGAAACCCTGTAGTTAGGGTTTTTGCTTTCCATGATTAAAGGCGCAGTGTTGTCTCAGAATTCGTTTTGTAGATTTATGACAATTAGGAAAATAAATTGTAATGTTTCCCCTCATACGCAGGTAACTAGAATTTGTTTTTTTAATGCATTTTGTCTGCGAAACCCTGCAACTAGAATCAGGATAAAACATTGAGCACATTATATGTTGTTGTATTGTCTTAACTTTCTTCTTCTGTTTGTGTTTGCTGGCGTCAGTAGCTCAAGGCCGTTACCAGACTCTATACGTCACCAGCTTCATCCACAACTACCGACAGGAGCTCGCTAGATACCCTGCTTTGACTACAGGTTAGGTTCATTGTTTGTCTGATAATGAATCATCGCCAGAGCTTAATTTCCTGCAAATCTGCAAGTTTGATTATAATATGTGTTCATTTATATTCAATTTTGAGTCCGAATTCTGAGTTATGTTGAATCTATAATCCGCCCAATTCGTTCATGTTAGACTTTGTTGTGCAGAAATCTTTCTAGTCCAAGATTTAGAAACAGAGTATATATATTGTGATCCTTGTCTTCTACAATTTTGGCATTTGGATCCTTTGTTTGAAAATTTGTTTAAAGCATGAAATCTTTAGAGGGCGACTTATTTTTAATTGAGGTTTGAGTAGATTCAAAGAGACGGAGAATTCTTTCCTCGCCACATAAAGTTGGAATAGTTCTATGATCTACAACAGATTCTGTGGCTCTTCCAGGACATAACATGTCTTATGGAGATCTGAATATGGGGGTTTGCCATAGTTTTAGGTTTATGTTTATTCCATTCAATTAGCTTTTAATACCAGACAAGTTTTCTGTGGATTTGAATTTTGGGTTTTACCGTAACTTTATGTTTTATTTTTTTATATCATACCATTCAAGTAGGCTTTCAATGCTAAACATCTGTTATGATAATTTGAATTTGGGGCTTTGCTACAATTTTGCATTTAGTTTTCATCAGTTCAAGTATCAATATCTAACATGCCTTTAGGATTTGAATTTTGGGCTTTGCTATACTTTTGCATTCAGCTTCATTCCAGTCAATTGAGCTTTACAATATCTGACATGTCTTCCACAAATTTGAATTTTGGGGTTTTCTATAATTTTTCATTTAAGTTAATTCCATTCAACTAGGTTTTCTATAACCACTATTGATAGACTTTCAACATAAGCGACAAGTGATCTCCCACCAAGGATCTCATATGCATAACAATAGAAGAATTTAATCAAGAATACTATATTTCTTCTATATATAAAGATTCTATTTTTATTCATCAATGCAATACTTGCCATATTAGGTTCCTTTGATAGCCTGGAACAAACAACTCCACTTGCATTTTATTTCATATTTGGCTACTTAATAAGTCACAATGTGCCCACTATTAAAGCAGTGCACCAATCTGGTGAATATTTTAGAGGTTTGAAGGTTATAATGGTTGATCATGCTCCTCAGCTACCGAGTACTGAGTCTTTGCCCATCCTGTACTCAACTATTTAACCATCTGTTTAACTAGTTTTCTGTACTATAAAAGAATAAACTTTACAATGTTGTATGCAGACACATAATATTATGATTACCTATGAAATATGGAAATGTTTATAACATAAATTTATGTTCCTTGATGAGAAAATGTTTAGTAATAGAAATTTATGTTCCTTGATGAGAAAATGTTTAGTAATAGAAATTTATGTTCCTTGATGACAATCTCTTTAATCAACATTTTGACATCTTCTAGAATTGTAAAGTGTTGTCAAAATAACTCTAAAATCTTTATTAATAAACCAGAATCGTTGAAGTAAGATGAATAAATGAAAATAATTTCCAGTGTCCACATCATTTTCATTCAAGACGTGCAAGACTCTCACAGATGTTGCAGCATGCAAGGTAATGGCTTCAACATAGTTGACATCATGATTTTCAAAAGCAAAAGTCTTGTTATAGGTACCGGGAGTCTATGCACTAAATTGCATTTTTATAAAATAGCTTCATTGATAGCATTATGCTCAAAATTGAAACAATACATGTTATATTAAATCAATAAAAAGAAAAAAACAAAAGATTTACGTCAGGGTGCCACCTTTGAGAGTTTCTCACCCCTGAACTTACTGATCTTATCCTCACCTCTGAACTTAACTAGTTGCACATCCTATTGCAATAAGAAACACCTTCATTTTCTTCTTCTTTCTTGTCCCTTTTTCTAATGTGGTCCAGTGACAAAGATTTATTACATTTCTATGAAGCTATATGGTGTTTGGTGGGTTATATCTGTAGAACTAGAATACCCAGTCTTGCCTTTATATTTTTCCATAATTTCTTGAACATCTTGTTCAACTGCCTCCTCCGTCTTTGGCTCAGTCAAGGACACAGGTATCAGTGTCCACAAGATTAAAGTGTAGAATCTGAGGCCTATCCAATTCTAACCTAACCACATTCTTCCTTTATCTGCCTATACTACATAACTCTTAACCTTGCCAGGAAAATAATGTCATATTCTGAAGGTTCCCTTTTTCTCAAAATAGGAGATAATCTCTCCTACCTTGTTTAATTTAACCTAACGCAGACAAGGATTTCTGCTCTTACCTCCTTTACATCTGAGAGACAATTTTCCCTTAACTTAATCTCTTTATCTCCTGAATAATTAGCAAGTTTATGCAAAAGTATATCAAGGTGAGAATGCTTTGCCCTTCAATATTTGTTCTGTCAATCTCTTGAACACCTGACACTTGATGCTCTCCAATCTTCATGTATCTCAGGACTTCTACTGCACAGTATTTTGTGGTGGCTAATCTGCATGCCTCTGCTACTTACTTCAACCTTGAAGTATCTCAGGATATCTACCGTACACCATTCTGATAGTGGCTTGGCCTATTATCATGCCCCTCCCATCTACTCCAATCTTGGAGTCTTTGAAGTATGTTGCGACATCTACTGAACAACATTCCCATGATAGCCTATTTGCATGTCGTATCAGAGCAATATATTGTTGCTTCATCTTGGAATTACAATCAATGAATTATAGTCTGATTAGCTGCTGCAATTTGATGATATATATTATAATTTGTTGTTGGGATTAGCTACCTCAACAAAAAAATGAACTCAATATTCGAAACAGCTCAACATATATCTTACTTGAAAATCACAAGTGAACCTAGTATTCAACACCACTCCCTAGTTTTCTTGGTGGTTGCAGCAGTTGGTTACCTGTGCATTCCAATGAGATGGAATGCTGATCATGGAGATATTTGATGATGTTGGCTGCATTAGCAGTGTAGATACGCATTTATTAAGTGCATGTGAGTTAATCTGACTCTTTGAGCGCTGTATTCTCCACAGGTTTATATTTTCAGTCTGAGAACTAATTGTATCCTATTTAGTTATTGAGAGGGCTGGGGGGGAGGGGGAGGGGAAGGTGGGTGTCAGATATATTACATTTTGTTTAAGATTGTTAAAATTTTTCTAGGATATTATTGGCATGTTCTTAGTTCATAACATACAATCTATTCTTAGTTCATAACATGTTCTCGCAGAGCTCTTGTTTAGATGGTTTCCAACCGTTTATGTTAAAATGAGCCTGGCTTCGGCGTAATAAGACCTTCCTTTTACACATATATATAAAACCTTTCTCGGAGAAATAAACATTGGTTTTACCTCAAAACACATTTAATGATCAAAGCAGGAGAACGCACTCAGAGGGCAGCCGTTTACACGCGAAGTCCCTCACCACAGAAGGTAGGTTAACAAATCTCACGCTTGTCGTTAATGTCTAAACAAAAATGCATCTGGAAAATTACAGTCAAACCCTAGTATAACTATGAATTTGTTTAATGCAAAATTTGCTTTCTTAAGAAGTGGATGCGATCAATAAGGAAAGAGTCCTTTGTGAAATTTGCAATCCAAAACTTTGAGGAAGAAGTCAATTAAAAACTGAGGATCAGGAGGCGTAAATTGTACCAGTTCATGGAAGATCAGGGGATTCAAACATTTTTAAAATACAATTAAAGGTTTTCCCGCATTTAGTTTGTACAGAGAAAAAATCCCAGAGTTGAGTTCTGGGTTTTCTTTTTGTATGTTTACAGTTTTTTCTTGTTTCTTTTTGTATGCGTAAAAATCAACATTAGCTACAGCACTTAACTAACTGATTTCTAAGCACATATTGACTCTTTCTTTAAGGAAATACAAGGACATTAAAAGTTCAACTAAGTTGCTTTTATAGGGAATAAGATTCGTGTTGGTGAATTAGCTACTGACCTTATTACAGATCAATATTCCTCTAGGCCATTAAAGGCTCTCAAAACATCTATATCTATACGTGTATATGTGTTCAACCACAGGCGAGGCTCTAATGCTTTCAAGTTATTACACCAATACACCAATGAACTTTATAAATGCACAACAGTCCTAGCACTAGAACAAGTGATTTGCTGAATTTTACCAGAGGCACCATCATCCACTTCTATGGCAATCATGCCTTCTCCTTGGTAGAATTTGATGACCGTTTCTATACATCCTTATTAACTTCAGTTTTGAAATTGTACCCACAACAATAACAAATAGATCATCAATTTGGTGGTTTGTTGCATTTTCCTGGATAATTATAGTTTTTAATGCATTGCTCCTTGATCAACAGTTCAGAATAAAGTTCCATGCTATCATGTTGGAACTTTAATAATCTAGCTCACAAGGTATGATGTAATCGGTTCTGTGAGCTATATCACCCACCTTAAATCAGCAGGGCACCATTTGGCTGGGTCTCTGGATTAGCGTGGTATGTCTCAGGGTTAAGTTAAAACTTATGAATTTATTACTTTGCTACTGACATGCCAATCCGAATGGGTCAGTTTGGGTCAGACCATTAGCAATAACTGATTCTATCAGAACATTGATTTAATTTTCCATGACTGTGCATATCAGTTTGATTCCTAAGAATCTGTTGTAGCCTGATTATTTTAAAATTTTGGTTGCAGCATTTGTTACTCACTACTAGGGTCTGTATCCACATTGATGCAACCAACTTCATGTAAGAGAATCAGTACCCTGTCCTATTGTAATAGACGCATTACTTATATTTTTCTCTCAGGTGTACAGCTCATAAGATCCAATATTTTAGGCATGACAATGTTGTAGACATCTAGCCATTAAATGATAGTTTACAGTCCATTTTCTTGATGGTAATGCATGCATTTTATCTGTTTCCACATCTTCTGACTTCGTGAAAAGAGCTTAATATACGGAAAAGATCTCTAGTTTCTCTGTAGAGGTCAGACAATCATAACCAGGAGCTCTCGGCTCATCAATGGAAATGAATTATTGCTGATATTTATCTAAGTTTCCAGCATAACAATCATTTTGGTTTTCTTATCATGGCAATCAATTTTTTTCACTCTCGGTTGGAAAGATCCCAAGATGTTTAGAAGCCTTGTCATTACAGCCTTGTTATCTATCAGTAACAAAAGTGCATTGCTAGGTAGTGCTACAATGTAGGAACATTATACTGTTCTTACCAAATCTATTCCTATGTGCCATAATGTTTTAAAACACCTTTTTAATACCTATTCAAAGTTAACATTAAGGCTACTTCTGAAAACACCATTGTTTTCTATTGCAATGAAAGAACACCTCCAAAATTATAATGTAAAAGCTTCAAGGCAATGCCTACAACCAGTGACTTTCTGAAAATTATATCCACTGCTTGGCAACAACATTCCTATCAAAGGCTCGCGGTATGTCTAGCAGCATAATATAGAGCAATATATTCTTCTGAAGGATTGGTTATTATGTTGAAAACCATAAGAAGAGATTTTTTCAATCCACTAGAGCTCCATAAGTCACTAAAATAGTTGTGGCATGGTTGCAACCATAGCTTGAAAACTCAGACTCAGCAAATACATGGCAGACCCAATTTTGACTCAAACTTGGCGACTCAGCAAATTAAAAAATAACTTAAATTGATTAACTTGGCAAAGATTCAGGAGTATTCGGCAAACTTGTAAAAACTCAGGAGTACTTGGCAAAGTCACCAAGCGTCAAAAAAACTCAACAAAAACTTGACTAGGTGATTGAATGGGAAATTTACTTGGCTTCAAAAATAACTCGCGATTTAGGTGAGTACCAGGCAAATTTTTGATTTATGATTTCTTGCAACCATCAAGATGATATCACAGTAGCAGCCTCAGGTTGTGCACTGATTTCTTAACTTTATGCTGCTCTTAATAGTTAACAACCACTTGATAGATTTTTTCATGCTCATAACTATTTAAAAACAACAGAGCTATATTAATTACTTAAAAATCATTATAAAACATTCTCTTCTGTTGGCAGAGTATCCTGACCACACATAGATTTTCCTACAGTGGAAAATTACCTCGTTAATCACTGATACAAATGTGGTTATATGTGGATTGATGACTTAAGGATCTCCAGTTTATGTGATAATATTGTTCCACATTGCTCCAATTCAACTCTACTGACACATGGTCTGCCTATTTGGTGCTAATAGTTTCAAGTTCATATAGCTAACCATAGTATTCAACAGATGTATCAGATAATCAAGAATGACTGTAATTTACTTCAAATCAGTTAGCAGACCATTTCACCTCATTCAAGTAGACCATCTGTGTTTGTGGTGTGACACAATAATCTATCCCTTAAACATTGTTAACCACTTTTTCAAGATAAGTATATACATGAAAGTGCCTCATATTATCAACAATTCACATGGTTAATTATTTGTCATAATGGCGTAGGTGTTGATCATGAAGTCCAAGAGTGCTTGAACGTAAGATGGAAATCTCAGTCTCAAATTGTAAAAGCAACAGGTACTAACAAATGGAACTGTGAAAATTCTGAGTCAAAAGTATGGTTATTGAAACAATGGTACGTTACTTGAAAGTTGAAATGCTTGTATTAGTTTTTAACAGAAGCAAAAGTGAATTGAACCAATGGAAGCTGTATAGGGATCTTGCAAGAAAATGAGTTGCTAAGATGCCCAATCAACCATGTGCCACCAATCCACCCTCAAATTGTTAGACATTTTGTCATTGATGTCAAGTGGTCTTTGTCAAACCTATGTTATTCAAGCTAGAGGATTACTCATAGTAATATTCGGTTGAGTTTGAAGTGTTTTTCGAGCTGCTGTTTATTCATTAGATCTTCTTATTTTTTGCTTGAGGTGCTTGAGGTGCTTGAGGTGCTTGTGCTGCTTGAGGTGCTTGAGGTGGTTGCCTGCCTGGTTGAGCTAGTTGTCTACTATCTTCAGGTGCTTGGGTGTGTGGTTGAGCTGTGTGTATGTCTCCTTGAGCTGCCTAAGTGTCTGCTTTAGCAGTGTGTGAGCCTGCTTGTCATTTTGTCAGCTTCCATGTCAGTCTTCTTGCCAAGTCAGATTCTTATATCAAGCTTTTAAGTTTCATTGGTCTTTTATTTTTTTCAGGCCATGAAATGTCAACATGGTAGAGTTTTGGCTATCGAATATCATATGGGTGTGTTTGTTTTATATAGCCACGTTTCAATAAAGGACAAGCAAGTGGTGGCTATATTTGGAACATTAACTTCTACCTGGCAATGCATAAAAGTTATGAGGTGGCTGGAGTTTTCTTTTGGTAATATTTTTTTTGATATGTTCAATTTAAAAAATTCCTTGGTTGCCATTTTTGGAGCTTGAATAAGAACGGAGTATTTGGATGTCATATTATGAAGATATACTTTTTCGGGAGCTGCTTAAGACTTTTTGTGCTTGTTCTAGCTGATAGACGTGTGGCTGGCTGCAGAAATCATTTCTGTCTTTATTGTATTTTGCTGACTGGGCTTTCACATAAGAATTTTCGGGGCTGTTACATTTTCTTATTTCTTATTCTTGGCATCCAAAAATATTAAAATCGTTAAAAGAAGCAGATACTTTTTCTTAAGTAGTCATTTATGATACGTTTGGGGTCTGAAAAGGCGTTTCTGGCAGCTATCATGGTCTAAGTGTAGCGCGGAGAATGAAATGAAGACGTTTTTTATTTTGTGGGGTTAGCATCGCGTGGCAGGCAATTAAGAAGAATCGTATTATTTCTGCGATGATATACAGGTCTTGTATATATATACGTATAGGTGGAGATCAGATTTGGCAGTTAAAAAAAACAGTGTGAATGCTAGTCACCATGATCCTAAGATTTATATCAAATTTTTGGTGGCTGTGTGGAGTATTCTATGGTACGGGTTTAAAAAATAAAAGGAATTTCTTCTTAGTGGGGATTGATATTTTCTTTCTGAATGGGAAACGAATTGGTCATAATACCATTCGCCTGATTTTTTGTGGTGTGTACATGCTTGATAAAATTCGCAGAAGCTTTGAAATTCGGGGGCATTAAGAGATATTCAGACATTGCGCCTATGATACATATTGTCTGCGTGATAGTGAGAGTCTTGTGGAGTTGCAGATATCGAGAGTTGTTGTTTTGTGGTTGCATCCAGTAAAAAGAGCAAGGTGCCTAAGGGAATATATCTGAAGTGTTGGTTGTTACTGGATATTTTATTTTTGAGATTGTTGATGCTGTCAATTAGCTTCAGAACCTTGTTGGTTTGAGTTGGTGCTCAGTTATGCAGTGGGGTTGGTGCCTCTATTGTTCTCGGTTGGTGCTGAGAAGAGAGTTGGTGCTCTCTCTATTTGTGTTCTCTTGTAATCTGGGTTGGTGCCCATCCTTTCAATAAAAAGAAATCTTTATGCCGTGGTTTTTCATCCGAAAGGGTTTTCTACGAGAAAATTTTGTGTTGTTGTCTCTGAGCTTAGCTTGCATATCTACATCTTTGTTTCAACTTGTTTCAAAAGTTCTTTGTTGATCGTGAAATTTACAATACTGATTCACACAAATGACATGCCAAACCTACCGAAACCGCATGTCATTTGTGTGAATCAGTATTGTAAATTTCACGATTCTTTTTAACTGCACAGTTCCCTTCCTTCTTTTTTGGTCGGGCTCGACAAAGAGAACATGAAACATTTGTGGGCATTCCTTCCTAACACTTTGGGGCTTGAAGCATGCATAGGAACCATCAGGGAGTTCTCAGGTTCCTAGAACCAGTATCATCTCCGATCCAAACACTTGGAGTCTAAGTATTAATCTTTGTGCTTCTTGTTGAAGCTCTCGAGTTCACTTGGAATCCAGCACCAAACACTTTATCTGGGGTTCCTACCTCCCTGGGAGCTTCCCCAAACTTATCTTATGTTGCCTTCAGTTGGGGATCATTATCCCTATAGGAACTCCACTTTACTTCCTTTGTCTGGGTTTTTAGTGGAAAAGGGAACTGTTGGGGGTTCCTGATGTTCTTGGAACCTGCCCCATCTCTGACCAAACACTTCTTTGCCTTGTTGGAGCTTTTAACCTTTGAAGAAATTTTGCAAAAACTCTGTCTGGATCTTGTCGGCAATTATAATAGGACCCAGAATCTGTTGGGGTTTCCTGGGGTTCTAGGAACTCCCTTAACCTCTGAGTTATCCTTGAGGAAGCCAAAATTTTGACTTGGAATAACGTGGCCAAGTTAACTCCTTTTTCCGCCAAATTGAAACTGTAGGGATCCATTAGGCTTCTCTAGAGGATGATGCTCTCAGATTGCTGAAATTTCATCCTAGAGTTCCTCTTGAAGCAAATCATCAGAACACACCAAACCAAACTAAAACTGAACTGAACTGAAAAACCTGAAAATTGTTATGGTTGATGCTGATTGTTTGTGCACCTGAATGCTCCTGCATCACATTGCCAGGATGTTGAAGTGATAGTACTGGTTGGTTTGAAGAATAGGAAGCAGTTTGACTAAATATGATATAGATGTTCTGATTTTGTATTTTGATTTTGAACATATTACCATCTGTGTTATTCATGCTTTAATTTCAGTGGTATGCTAAAAGAGCGAGCAAAGAACACCCAGAATACCAGTAATGAGCACATCTATGGGATATTTCATTTTTGTCTTTTAGCAGTGAGAGCCCTAACAACACTGCCGCTTTAGAACTAATTGGTATGCTACTCTGATCAACTTCAGATGACATTGAAACCTTGGTTCTGTCTTCAAGAGGAAGCTGGTCTTTGGTAGTTCAAGGCTATCATAGTTTAGGCAAACACTAGTTTGCTTCGGTATTTTGGCGGTTCTTTGCTAACTCTTATATCTCTTATGTACATATGTATGTTTATGAACTCTATAAATGTTCAGAGTATCTTATTAGCAGCACTTTTGCACTACACAGCTGCTTGTTAGTTGAAAATCAGCTGCTGCATAACTGTTATTTTCTTTTCAAAGGAGTTTTGTAATACTTAAAAGGTTGAATAATTTTTACCATTTGTCCCTTTATTTGTCAATATTTATATTTTTTTATAGTTACCTAGTGTTAGGGACCCTAGACCCACAAAAATATTGTGAATCATCAATGGAAAAAAATCTCATTGTGGTCACATATGAAATATAACAGCATGCTGACATTAACCAAACCCTACCAGACTTAACTTCCTCAATAGACAAGCATCGATTATTCAAAAACAAAGCTTGGATCAAAGGCTTTTTGCTGCCTAACAAGATCTTAAAAGTTCAATCATCCATCAGATCAGCAAGCCAAGCAACATAGTACATATGTCTTCCCCAGAAGCACAAATAAATGCCATGGGTACACAGAGCAGAAGATGATATAAGCTTAGTCATTCTCTTTAAATATTTTTACTTCAATATGTATTTTCCTTTATCAAAACAACATCGCATATTAAGCTTTCTTTTTGTACTTATTTTAAAGACTCTAGTTTTTAATTCCTGCTATGCTTATATTTGAATATGACAGACTCCTTTGATCCAACATTTTTTTTGATCGGTAATTTTGAATTTATATTATTAATTTAAAATAATAAAATGTACATACTGTCATATCAAAACCAGGGATTAACCCCTGAACCAGTCTCATTGCATGAGGAAAACCACTAAACTCCTAAACCACCCAACCCCCCATTAGCCAAACCACTATCTCATCTTATCATCAAATATTAAAACTACCTACCTATAGGCCATAACCCCGCCATTTCCAAAATGTGGTTTATTACCACCCTTAGAAAGCACTAGTATTCCAAATTCAAAAAACAGACCCAACCACTACCCAATTACTCCACTTCTTTTTCTCGAACGTAGTCCTTTAGAGCTTCCCACCTGTTGTGATGTATTCACACATCGCCCGATTGCAAATGGGGACCCCTGCTTTTTGCTTTCTAGGGTTTGTTTTCTAGGTCTTTTAGGGTTTTGTCAGTTAGCCTTTGCATTTTGAGTGTCGCCAAGGGGATCACCTGGATAGCAGGTTTTGCTTGAGTTAGGTCAAGTTGGTAAGTGATGAAGTCTGAAAGTCCTGATCCTGAAATTTGGCTAAGTCTGGAATGTCCTGATCCTGAAATTTGACTAAGTCTGGAAACTGAAAAACCTCCAAAAACTAGATTTTGCAATATAACTCCTGGAGGTCTGAAACCACTCTCAAACATCCTCAAAGTATATATGGAATATAACTTAATTCTTATACTTAAATGTTATATTCCATAAAATTATCCTGACAGAGAGTTGAAAAATTCGAAAAATCGCTCCTGACCCTCAGAGAGGGCCCACAGCGAGAATTTGATTTCCTTCATTTTGCAATGAAAAGAGACCAAGTTTTGATCATGAAGGGGAAATAAATGACTTTCTCCACCCGCTTGAAGAAGTTTTGACTTGAAATAATGAAGGACCTTGTTGAAAATAGAAAAATCGCTCCTGACCCTCAGAGAGGGCCCACAGCAAGAAATCTTATAAGGGTCATTGCTAGCCTTATTTGGTCGACTTAAGATGTCAAGAGCATGGTGAAGGATAGAATGAACATAATGAAGTATCTAGACTTGATCAAAGATGATGAATTGAAGGAGTTTTGCCCAGGAAAGGAAAAATCGCTACGGACCTTCAGAGAGGGCCCACAACGATTTTCTTTGTGTGCACATTTTTGGACAATTCTTGGACATGAATTTTTGTTCATAGCAAAGAACAAGATGATATCTCCCTTGGCAAGGTGATTTTTAGACAAAAAGTGAAGCATTTTGGTCCAGGTAGCAAAAATCGCTCCTGACCCTCAGAGAGGGTCCACAGGGAGATTTTCAAATATGCATTATTCTTGCAAGATCAAAGTGATTTTATGATTGGAAAGGATGAAGGAAAGCAAGGTCTATCCGTTGAATATAATTTGGAGGATCAACACAAGAGGAAATCAACCCAAAATGAAAAAATCGCTACGGACCCTCACTGAAGGCCCACAACGAGAAATCGCTCTGGACCCTCAGAGATGGCCCATAGCGAGAAACCTAAAATGGGAATTTTTCATCCAAGTTTGAGGAAGGCTAAGGTTAGGCATGGGTTTGGAGCGATGTTTGAAAAGCCTTGAAGTGAAAAGAAATTGTTGAGAATCAAAATTTTGAAGGCAATTATGAAAATCGCTACGGACCCTCAGAGAGGGCCCATAGCGATTTTCCAGTTTTCTCTCCCTGGTTTGAAGAATTGAGATAAAATCTTGCTTGGACAGGAGGAGAACGTGATGTGTTATGCCTTGGAGGTGATTTGAAGATTAAAAGATGAAGGAATTTGCCTAGAACCAAAAAATCGCTACGGACCCTCACTGAAGGCCCACAGCGAGATTTTCAAAAAATGTATGTTTTCTTCAAAATGGTGCTAAGGCAAGGTTAGGATAAGGCGAAAAGACCTCCAAGAGCAGGATGAATATTATTTTGCCTTTAAAACTTGATGATTTTGGTCAAAAAATGAAAAATCGCTACGGACCCTCAGAGAGGGCCCATAGCGATATTGTTGAAAATCCTCATTTTACCTTGCAACAACAAAGCGAATTTGGTTGGAGTGGATTAAGGGAAGGCATTGCCAAATGATGAATGAAGTTTGAATGAAAAATGATGAAGAATCAAGCCTAAATTGCAAAAATCGCTCCTGACCCTCAGAGAGGGCCCACAGCGAGAAACTTCAAAATCACACCTTTTCTCCAAAATTGGATTGAGCTAAGTTTGCAATTTAGTGAAAGGACCTAGTTGAAATGTCTTGAAGAAATTTTGGAGGTGGAAAAGTGCTAAATTTGAGCTAAAATTCAAAAATCGCTCCTGACCCTCCGTGAAGGTCCAGGGCGAAATCCTCATGAAATCTCATTAAGCTTTGTTTTAAAAATTAATATTCTCCAAATTGCATTAGATCGCTAAAATTGCTAATTTTGAGGCATGTGGAAAATTAAGATTAAATTGACATTAGATTTTGGCATTTAATAAATTGATTTTAGGCCTTAAAAAATCGAACTTTTATTGTGAAGGCATTTAAAATTAATTTTTATTAAATTAAAATTAAATGTAAAGCGCTCAAGGCCTTATTTTCATTTATTTTGCCAAGTCGGCCCCCCTTCTTTGGAAATTTATTTATTTTTAACCTCTTTTTTGCCAAGTCGGCCTAGAGGGAGCAAAGGGGTGAGCGCTCTATATATTGGAGGTGTTTTACCACAATTCAAATCATTCAATCATTGCCTTAAGAGCAAATTTGGAGAGCTAATTGGAGGTGCGAAATCTGGTTTGCTTGGAGCGAATTTATTTCAAGTGTTGAAGGCTAGAAGGAAGTGGAGTTGATTCTTTTGAAGGCTAAAGGAGGTGCATTTTATTCAAGGGAGAACTTTGATCTACATTTTGCCTAGCGAAATTCATCTATTTTTGCATCATTTCTTAGAGTTTAATACTCAAGAGGAGGTATGGCGAAATCATCTTAAACACCATTGTTGAAGATTTGAATTTTGAACTTTTGTTTTGAAAATTCTAAGTTTGGCATAGTTAATTAGGAAATGATAACTCAAGATTTATCATGAAGTTTCCTAATTAAAATCTTAAATCTTCCTTTCTACTCTATATTTCTACGCTTCAAAATATGTTACTAATTGTGAAATGTTGTGTAGGTGTCAAGATGGCGACTCCAAAGCCCAGAGGACCTACAAGTCGGCAGGCTCTCATCAAAGAAGATCAAGCAAGGATAAAGGCGACCTCCTCCAGTTTAGCATCGACAAGGACGACCTCATTCGGTCAAGCATCATCAGGAATGACCTCTTCCAATTCAGCATTCCAAGGCGAGGTACATCATCATCCTGCACATCAAAGACAAAGAAGTCAGAGCAAGGGTTCGTTGAAGGAGCAGATAGTTCCAGAAGAGTTAATTAAAGCTAGCTTCTCAGCGACATCAAATTGGCATCAACCAATTGTCAGACGAGGTGGCATCCCAGTCATCGCTCCTCCAGTCGGATTGGTCCACCTCAGCATGTCTAGATTCAATGTACCTAACTCATGGGAGGTGGCACAAACTTTGATGTACCTACCTGTTGACGTGTATTTTATACACAATCATACACAGAATAAAATACCAATAGGCATCTTATCCTCTCTTGAGAAAATAGTCTCTAACTGCTGAAGATCTGCACAA
Source organism: Cryptomeria japonica (assembly GCF_030272615.1). Taxonomy (NCBI): domain Eukaryota; kingdom Viridiplantae; phylum Streptophyta; class Pinopsida; order Cupressales; family Cupressaceae; genus Cryptomeria; species Cryptomeria japonica. Next base: position 678,771,190 of record NC_081415.1, on the reverse strand, counting down.
AGGATCAGTTAGGTAGACTCCAAGGTTCTTTTAGTAGGGTCTCTACGTGTGGACAAGCTTTTAGTGGTATGATGTGATTTGCTGTTTCCTCCAAGGGGCCTTACGTATTCCAAAAGTTCAAAGATTTTCTAAACTAAAGAAACTTTCAAAAATAGCAAAAGGAGTAGGGTTTAAAAGAGGTCTAATCTAGCCTAATCCTATGAATGACTTAGTATGGACGAGACTTGGCAAGATTCAACCAACTTCAATTTTGCCATAAGATAACAACTCAATTGAAATTAGTGCGATCTTCTAAGGTAATAAAATGATACTCAATGCATCAAAGATCAAGGACACTACTACGAAGGTACATATCCAAAATACAATAATGATTGAAGACTAAAGGACTCAAAGTTTTCTCCAGTCGACCACGCAAGGCGCTCTTACAATCAGCAAGAAGCTAGTGGTTTGGATTACGAATCCTACCAAATATCAAATCTCATACTTAGTCTTTCAACTTAACAAACTACTTTGATTGAGCACGATTCAAGTAGATCAAACAACCATGAAGATAACTCAAGAAATTTGCAACAAAACACCATAACTTCAATATTTTATTGATTTCCAAGTCATCATGTACAACAATTGCTTGAATTTCTCTCTTCAAAACTCAATCTTGCTACAAAATAAAATTGCTTCTAACTCTAATCTCTCTTACATCAACTATTGACTATTACTCTATTCCTCTATTATACTATTACTCAATGAAATGAAAAATGGGGGTATATATAGCATCCCCAGTTACAATGAAAGGTCCAGATTGAAAGTAAATCAACGGACAAGATCATGACACATAAACCCTAATTAGGGTTAGTTACAAATGACCTCCCTTTTACTGAACAATATTAAATACATAGCCAAATATTAAATTTGGCACAAAAACCTAGGAGGTATCAACCAATGAGAAATAAGATGTCATGTCATCTGTAACAACCTTTCATCTAGAATCTTATTCCCTTTCCAATTCTCTTTCTTAGCATATGTAATGAATTTTGTCACGATTCCTTCGATTTCTGTGATTGGAATCTCGGGAAGATTCTTCATACTCTCCTCTAAGTGGATAACCTGATCGAATGCATCTAGAAGAGCCGCGTCCCATGAAGGTTCAAGTTCCTTCGTTCTATCAATCAGGAGCATGGTGGCAAACATCTGATCATACTGCTCATCTGTAACATCTGCGTCCTTGCGAAAGATGATCTTGATTCTATCCTCAAATTCTTGCATATCCACATCTGTCTCGACCTCGATCCTTCTGCCAAGAATGGTACGAAGTACCTCAAATACTCTGTCCTGGATCGGATTGATCACTTCCTCAAGTTGGCCACATCTAACACTGATGTCTTCGAAGAAAACATTCTTCATATGGAGTAAGGTTGACCACTGGAACAAACTGTGAGAATCACCCTCCAAGATCTTCTCCTGCGCTAAAATTCTTCTTGATGTGTGTCTTATAACTCTCAAGACAGGAATGACAACGTCCTTGGTATGGGCAAATGCAGCAACTGTTGTCATCAATTTGTGGATTATCTCAAGAACTTGGATAGCCTGATGAATGATCTTCATCATCCTTGTAACAAACTCTATGGCCACTGTATGAGATCTATCCATCCAACTACATGTACGCTGAACCAGGTTCCTGAATCTTTCTGCTTCATTGATTGATTGAAGTGGCAATGCCTGCACTGGTGATCTAACTGGATCCTGACGTCCCAAAGGTTCATTGATGTGACTGAAATATGTCCTCCATGCACCGGCCTCTCTCTCAAGCTTTCTATTTTTCTCCATTTCTTCTCTAAGCTTGTCCTTCAATGCCTCAAATGTGTCGGTGGCATCATCCATTGTCTGCTCTGCAGTGGATGGTCCTAACTCGATTGTCTGAATTTCATAATCCTCTGCTAGGATCTCACCCTCATATTTGTCTGCTGCCGGTGTAGCTATCTGCAGTTTTCTGGATCCAGTCTCATCTCGAATCATCTTGGACATCCTTGTAGCCTTCTTCTTCTCTGTTACTTCATGTGAACGTCCAACAAGGCTCTCTAAATCAATTGCATTGTCCTCGTCCTCTACTACGATCACCTTAGTCAATCTTTCCTTCAACCAATCTGGGATATTCGATCTTGTCTCTTGAACTTGAATCTCTTTATGCACCATTTCTTCTTCTCTGGGAGGAGATGTCATTTCATTATCTTCTTCTAACTCATAGTCTTGGAGAGATCCATCTGACGAAACATGCTGTGCCTGTCCTTCCTCCTGCCTGTCATTCTGTACCATAGACTCCATGGACTCTTCTACTTGAATTGTTCTATTCTCTGATCTAGAAGAAGTACCTGGTGCTTGATCTTTGTTGGCCCCTTGCTTTTTCTTGGAAGACTCTTTCTTTTCTGACCTTTCTTTTCTCTTCGAACCTCTTGGATGGAGATTGCCCTCACTGGCACATCGAAGGTTACCTTCGCCTGAATTCCTAGGATTAGGATTGCCTTCACTCACACTGGCTCCACCTTCGGCTGATTTCTCTTCCAAAGTGAAAGACATAGCTATGCTTTGTTCTCTCAACTTCTGATGCTGAACGTCTACCCATCTGCGAGTACAAGACAAGACTGGTGCCATCAAAGCATCTAAATCCACGACCTCGGGCTCATTCCAATCCAACCTTATTGTTTTGCTTTCTCTATCATAGGAAGACTGGATATGTCTGCCATTGTCCTGAGCTTGGTCGGCCACTCTGTAAATCCTGCATTTCCTGATGAAATCCAAAGGTAATCTAGAATGCATTTTCCGTTTCACCTCAAGATCATCTAGGAGGTTCATCATAAAATCTTCAATCTGGTACTCATGTCTAAATCTTCTGCCGACTGTCTCCTCTAAATGTCCATGTGGATCAAAGCTATTTCTCCAAGCAAAAGATGAAAAAGAATACAAGGCTAACTCCTTCTCTGCGTCATCCATAGCTAAAACATTAGGACATACCTCAACTGAATTACCCAAAATAATAGGTACTTGGACTGCATTCTGATGTCTGTGCCTGAATGCCTTTGCATATGCTGCCAACTGTCTTGTTACTTCAAGTAACACAATTCTGTCTGTCGGATACCTCGACAACATGTATGGAGGTAAAGGACATCCATGCACTCTAATGTAAGTGAATTTGGGAAACTGAATGAACCAAGCACCGTACCTCTTGATGAATTCCTGGGCATCCTGAGATAATCTGTTGTGAATCCCTCCTTGCAACGTCCTTGTGATGTTCATCGTGAAGGTATCATTAACTAACTTGTAGTTTTTCCCTGGCGGATGATGCAAGTAGGCATAGGAATCACAAGCTCTGACCTCGCCGGGTCCTCTTCCAATCATTCCTCTGTGAGGTAGTCCTGCGTACTCAACACTCCTGATCAAAGCATAGATGACGTATGAACTCATGTGGAAGGACTTAGTAGCCCTGAGTCTCCTCAACTGTACGTCTAAGCAATGGCTAATCATCCTAGCCCAATGTATCGTACCTTTACCCTGAACAATCACCTGGATGAAGTAAAACATCCACTTCTCAAAATAGAAGGCATGAGGTGCTCCTGTAACTCGGTTGAGCATGGTAATCAAATCTCTGTACTCCACCTGGAAATCAATCCTGTGCGGTGTGTTCGGGATCTTGCTTAGACGGGGACGACTCTTGAGTAGCCAGTTCTTGTTAATTATGCTTAAGCAAGCATCTGGATCATCATCGTACATTGACTTGGCTGCTTCTATGCTCTTGTATATCATGTCCCTGTGCTCTGGAAGATGGAAAGCTTCACTTATAGCTTCCTCTGAAAGGTACGCCAAAGTGTTTCCCTCATTGGACACGATCGTTCTGGACTGTGGATTATAGTGTCGGGCACATTCGATCATCAACTCGTGGCACTGAATAGCTGGAGGAAAACCGGCCGCCTTAATGATGCCACTCTCTATTATTCTCCGGGCGACAGGTGATGGCTTGCCAATGTAGGGGACCTCTCGAAACCTCTTCGTGCTAAAGTTCCCCAAGTTTGTATCTCCAATGTTGCTCCACTTCGACACGATCTTGGTCTCCACTTCTTCGGTCTTCTGATCTTCTTTCATGAGAGCTGAGCGACTGGTGGATGCTCCCGCCTTCGGGGTCGCCATACCTACACAACATTTCATTATGAGAACTATATTTTGCAATGAATAACGTAGATTAGAGAGATAAAGTTTTTAGGAAACCTCATGATAAGTCTTTAGAGTTATCATTTCCTAAAAAAAATGAAAGATTGAACTAAGAAATTCAAAATTCAAAATTTCAAAACTTAAAATATGACGATGAATAAATAAAGCAATAAAAATCAAATCGCCATACCTCAATAGAGAGCTAACTCTAGAATGCAAAAAGACAAAATTCGCCTAGGCCAAATTGAGGTATGAATGATCTTTAACGTTATCTCCTCAAGAAATCAATTTCGCCACCTTTGTCTTCAATGTGATCTTCAAGTTCACTTTTAACTTGGTCTTCAAATCTTAGCAAATTCGCTCAAATGAAGAGCTATCGCACCACCTTTGATTACTAACGCCACCTTGGATAAATGGAAATTCGCACCACCTCAAACACACTTCGCACTTTCCTTCGTCTTCCTCAATTCGCATGTAGAAAGGTAAAATAATGATGTAGAAATGATAGTTTTTACCCCCCCTTATATAGCGCTCACATCACAATTCACCCTCAAGGCCGACTTGATAAAATAAAGCAATTTCAAACGATTTTTAAATAAAATAACAAGGCCGACTTACATGCATGAGCGTTCTTATTCGACTTTTAATTATTTAATTCATTAATTAATTAAATGCCTTTTATTTTAATTAATAAATTTCGATTTTTAAAATCAAGGCAAAATAATTAATTAATGCAAAACGCCATATTAAATGCCAATTAAATAGGACTTTAAATTTTATCGAATTTTGGCATTAAAAAAAAAGGTTTATTTGGCGCCAAAAATTTGAAAATGAAGTGGACGTACCTCATCGCCCTGGTCCCTTGGAGAGGGACAGGAGCGATTCACCATTTTTGTCATGATTCTTGCGTTTTCAACGTTCAACTCCTTCATTTCCACGTTCCAAATCGATCATCTTGTTGGGTTCTTCGAATTAGATTGCCTTGCATGTGCGCATGAGTGTCTTTAGATGTATCATCGCCCTTGTCCCTTGGAGAGGGACAGGAGCGATCTCCATGTTTTCACGTTCATCTTGCATCTTTGATCTTCGAACTTCTATTGCTAGGCGAATAACATCATTGCTAGTCCATTCCATGCACGTCCCACTTGCTTTTGCAAGGTACCTTTGATGTTATAAGGATCATCGCCCTTGTCCCTTGGAGAGGGACAGGAGCGATCCATGTTTTTTCTCCATTTTGAGTTCAAGTTGGTAACGTTTAACCTTGGTTCATTGTTTATTGCCTTCGAAATAACGTCCTTTACCTCGTCCATCCTCGCCTTGCCTTGACTTTGAAGGAGTATGAGTGTTTTTGATGAAATCTCTTTGGTCCTTGTCCAAAGGACAGGAGCGATATGGACTCCTTAGCTTGATTGATAACGTTTGGACGTTCAAAACTCTTGCATGTCATCCTCAAAAGACGTCTTGAACCCTTTACAACCTTGTGAAGCCTTGACTCAACGTAATTCTTGCATGAATTGATCAATATACTCAACATCGCTCTGGTCCCTTCCTGAGGGACAGGAGCGAAATTCATCATTGTGAGCTTGTTCTTGTTTATTTCAACTTACAATTATCTTCAACGCGTGTAATGACGTCCTTTCGATCCTTGGGGTAGCTTGATATTTGCTTGTCTCTTGAAATCTATGCCTTAATGGAAATATCGCTCTGGTCCCTTCCCATGGGACAGGAGCGATCTGGGGTCTTAGAGCGCAAATCCTTCCAACGTGACGACCTTGATGCTTGTGTTTGATTAAAAATGTCTTAAGACGTTCCTGCCACCTTGTTCCTTGTCTTGGATCGGTCTTAAACTTGAGGGAAAGGCAACATACTCACTGTATCGCCCTGGTCCCTTGGAGAGGGACAGGAGCGAACTTGCTCTTGTGGTCTTCATTTCACTTTGCTAGCTTCCAAATTTATATTCAACGGGTTCGTAATGCGTCCTTCCATTCATTCATGCCTTGGGATCGATTGAAACTTGGCAAGAAAATCATTTATAACAAAAATCGCTCTGGTCCCTTCCTGAGGGACAGGAGCGAACTAGGCATTTTGGGACCCTTGTTGACATTTTAAAATATTCAATTTATATTCACTGAGTTCATTTCACCGTCTTCCTTGCCACCAAACATGAACTTGACTTGATCTTGGCCTGGATTTTGCCCAATGAAGAATATCGCTCTGGTCCCTGGGAGAGGGACGGGAGCTATAATGTACTTCGCCCTGGTCCCTTCCTGAGGGACAGGAGTGATTTTAGCATTCTGGACCATTCTTCTTCATATTTGCACTTCAAATTATATTCATCTGATAAAACATCTTCCTTTGGACCTCTTCAAATCGTCAAGTCGTCGAAATCCCGCAAGGACAAAGCAAAATTGGATTTGTAGCTCCGGTCCTTCACTGAGGGACAGGAGCGATTTTGCTCCTGGAGGCATTTCTGTGCTCATGAAAATCTTCAATCTATATTCAATGGAAAGATCTCGCCTTTCTCCATTACTTCCAACTCGAAATTCATCTTGACTCTGCAGGGACAGTAAGATATTTGAAAACGAGCTCCCGTCCTTCACAGAGGGACAGGAGCGATTTTGCTCCTACAGGCCAAAATAACATGATTTTACACATTTTAACACTTCACAAGGCGACAACAAGTCATTTCCAATGCCTAGGATCAAAATAAAAAAAGGTCAAAATTTGGTCAAAAATATTCAATCGGACAAAAATTCACATTTCATCTCCAACACTTAGACAAATTTAAGCTTTGCATCAACATTCCAATTGAAAATTAGACCATTCTGGCGAATTCATTACATTCAAAATTAGCATCCTTCGAAAAGGAAGCTCAAAAGCCCTCAAAACGACTGGATTCTGGCCTGAAAAGACAGAAATGAAAACCCTAAGGGTTGACCCTAAATCCAGACAACTGACTGACTAACAAAATCCTAAAAACGAAGGCGAAAAACGAGGAAAAAACGAGCAAAAAGAGGGGGTCCCCATTTGCGATGGGGCGATGTGTGAAATGGTCACAACACTACCCCAGCTATCTATTGGTCGAATTTTCCAGAGAAGACATGTGTCCTTAAAATGTAATTTTATCATTGGTCAAGCATTAAATGTTATGTAATGGTTGTAACAAACCCTAATTAGGGTTTTCATTGTTGAATCTTGGCCATTGATCTCAAATTGATCTTAGCCATCAAATTGTATTATGGGCACTATATAAGCCTCGACTCTTCATTTGTAAAGGCTAATAGAGTTAGAGAGGAGTTAGTGAATAGAGAATAGTTAGAAGGCAGTTAGAAAGAAGATAGATAGAGAGTAGTTAGAGGGTGAATAGTCAGTTGATAGAGTAGCAATTAGAGTAGAATAGGAGGACAAGGCAAGAAATTGTTGCCATTGATTGTAAACAAACTCCATTTTCATTGAAGTAATGGTGAAGTGTGTCATTTCTTGCAATATGCATGGTTTCTTGTTGAATCTTCAATTCTAGATGGTAGATGATTAGATCGAATGAAGGAAATTGTTGAATGCACCTGTGTGGAATCCGTTTAATCCATACCACTAGCCTCTTATTGATTGTAAGGACACCTTGTGTGGTCAACTGGAATGAAATGAGCTTAATCATAAGTCGTTACACGTCTATTGTTTCATGCATTTTCTTGAATGGTGATCATTGTCAGATGGTGTACGGTTTAAACATATTGGAAGCCTCCCTTAGAAGATCGCACTGAGTTGGTGTTGAATTGTTCAACCTGATGGTGAGACCCATCCTAGTAGGAATCCACCTAGTCATTCATCCATCTTCTCGCATTCTAGGTAGTAGAGTAGACTTTCTGAACCTTGTATCTTTTGCCATTTGTTTGTCTTCCAGTTAGTTAGTAGGACTTGTGATTCCAGCAAATCAGACGTTCAGGTCATCAAGTGTAAGTCCCCTTGTGATTCCAGCAAATCACATCATACCACAGAGAGCTTATCCACACGTAGAGATCCTACAACGAAGAACCTTGAAGTCACCCTGATTGATCCTTTTTGCGATATCTTCAGCATTCAGAGGCTTTACTCAAGAGAGGATAAGGTACCTTTAGGTATTTTATTCTGTGTTCGCATGTGCGTAAAAAACACATCAATAGAATTGGTGCTAGAAGGAGGGCATGAACGCGATATATGTTTGAACAACTGATCCTATCAATCCGCAAGGAGTTATCCAGGACTTTTGTCCCTCCTCCCGCGCTCAACAGAATTGGCGCTAGAAGGAGGGCTTGAATGCAATGAATGCGTAAACAGTTGGATTTCGAAATTTTATCAGTTTATGTTTGCAGGAGTTATCCAGGACTTTTGTCCCTCCTCCCGCGCTCAACAGAATTGGCGCTAGAAGGAGGGCAGAGCATTTGAACGTCAGATCCCGTCAAGTCACATCGCATTTGAAGAAATAATCTTAAAGCTTTTTACCCTCCTCCACGCTCGACAGAATTGAAGCAGAAGAAAGGTGAGCAAATGCGAACTCTTGAATCCAAGGAAGATCAGTGGAAAGCCTTTTCTCAAACACTCGATGGAAGTGATACAAAGAAGGAAGGTGATCGTTGGGTCGTCAGTTGGACTTGCGGAAACAAGGAATCAAGCTGGAACCAGTTGAACGTTCAAGTTGAATCTGAGATATTCAAGATCTCCCTTATTCCAGAAAATCCCCAAAAAAAAAGTGAAAAAGAGAAAATCCAAAAAAAAAAAAATCAAAAATCAAAAATCAAAAAAAGATTTCTCAATGGAGCAACAACAGTTTCATGAGGAGCAACAAGTTGATTTTCCTGAACTTTGGTGGAGATTAGATACACAACTTTATCCATGCAGATTGTCCGAGTTTGCAAAACCAGGGCAGTGTGGAGTTCACGAGACAGAAGAACATGATGAGATGCATTGCTTGAAGTACTTATCAAGGATGGAATCGGCAGCACAGGGAAAAATCTTCTTTTGGGATGTCCCCAGGCCAGAAACAAAAGAAAGCAATTTCAGTGTCCTAGAGAGCAAGGATCCTCTTCTAAGCTTCATGTGGTCAGGATAATGATGGCAATGAATGATCTTGCTGAATATGTTGGCAAGAATGCTAAAGAACCCGAGGATGAAAGTGAGAAAGAAGATTGGATGAAGGAGGACTTCCAAGCTCAAAGGATAATAATAGACTCCGTGAAAATCACTTGGTGCTATCCATCTCCATGAAGAAGACCACTAGGGAGATATTCACCACATTGGAAAAGATGTACGAAGTCAACAATACCAGCTACATACTTGCTTTAAGGAATCAGCTCTCTTACATCAAATTAGAGAAAGAAGAACCTATTGCTGCTTACTTCATGAGAATCTTTGAGCTAAGAGATCAACTTGCTACCGTTGGGAAGAGCGTTGAAGACAGTGACTTATCTATGACTGCCCTAAATGGTCTTCCTCCCTCTTGGGAACCGTTTGTTCAAGGAATCAATGCCAGAGTTGAGCTTCCTAAGTTTGATCAATTAATGGGAGATTGCATTCAAGAAGAGTCTCGACTAGCTGCAAAAGGAAAAATTAAGAACCCTTATGATGAGCAACATGTCCTCTTGGCTAAGAAGGAAGGCAACCATTGGAAGAAGAATGATCTCAAGAGAAATAGAGATTTCAGCTCTTCTACCCCTCATTCAAGGAAGAGACCAAGAGACTTATCTCACATCCGATGCTTCCGATGCTTCCGATGCAACAAGCTTGGCCACTTTGCAAGGGACTGTCAAACTCAGGACGAACAAGAAGATGTAAACATAAATGAAGTATCAAATTCCCACAATCGTGAAGATTTCCTCTTTTGATCTATTGGTTTGTGATCAATCCGTAAGTTAAAACTTCTGATCATGTTGTTTTATTTCAGTAATGATGTATTGGAAACTAACCGTTACAGCTGTTCTAGAAGGAAAATTTTCAGGTCCTCAAGCATGATCCAAGAAGGCCCACTTCAGCTCATGCCATCGGATCTAGATTTGAAAGTCTACTCAAACTTTCAAACTTTCTCTTTATTAAGGATACAAATTGATAAATTCTATTTTAGATTGATTCCAACTTTAAGCCAGGAAATTTGTTGTGGATTTATCATTTAGATAGGGTTTTAGAGGGAGTCTCATGATACTGTCAAAATACCTTATTTCGTTAAATCTTATTGCTGGTTTTCTAAACTTTGTGTTTCAGCTCTAATGATGGATTTAATAAGAATATGTCTAATGTATGATCTCTACTTGATCATAGCAAAGTTGTTTCCTTTCTTCTAATCATTATGGAATTGATAATATGTATCTAATTTTCCTTGTCTATTGCAAAATGTTTATTTATGATGATACTAACCATGATACACTGGGTGTATCATCCAGGCTCTGCGGAGTGCAAGGTGGCAGTTCTCTCTCACCCTCTGCGGAGTGCAAGGTGGCAGTTCTCTCTCACCCTCTGCGGAGTGCAAGGTGGCGGTTATTTCTCACCCTCTGCGGAGTGCAAGGTGAGTTCACCCTTTGTGGTGTGCAAGGTGACAGGTTGTCCTTCTTTGTGAAGAAGCTTATGTATCCTCTGCGGTTGTGCATGATTTATGTTGTATGGTTATATGTATCTTTGAGTATTAATTATTGCAGGTGTGCATAATGGATATCATGGAAGGAATCCATGACTGTATTCTTTGAATCCATCCTCTGTGAATGTGCATGATGGATATCATGAAAGAAGTTTATGATGTGTATTTGTGTATTCATTTCCTGCAGGTATGCATAATGAATATCATGGAAGAAGTACATGATGTATATTGAATTCATCTTCTATGAGAATGCATGGTGGATATCATGAAAACAGTCCATGAAGCGTGGTCACGATGTAACTTGATTAATCAAAGGGATCTTCCCTAGTTAAGAGGGAGTGTTGAAAATGTAGCTAGGTCGTATCCCTTGATTGGGCCGACCTAGCTTGGTAAATTTTAGATGTGGCCTTCGGCCTTAAAATTTATTGTGTAATTTGTAAATTCAATAGGTCAGGACCCATTCATATGTAACTTGTAAAGGGTTATTGGTTAGGTCCTAACCTATGTAACTTGTGGTTATAAATGGGTTTGACCCTATAATGTAACTTGTGACCATTGGAGATTGGTCCCGCCTAGGCACATAACACACTCAAAGGGCAAACGCAAATGTAACGTGTGGAAGCATGGACCTATTCATGTAACTTAAACTAAAAGCATTATATTTTGGCACCAAAGTCCTTAGCCGACTAAGGCAAGATATAATGCTTGTACCTCCTATATAATCAATGCATTGTAATCCATTTTATAGACAATAATGTGCACTTGATCAGCGATAACCACTCTGGCAGCAAATTCAATGTTGAAGTTAGCGAATATTCTCGAAGAGTCAGCTAACACATTCTGAGTGACAACGAATTCACATTCTTGTAAATCGGCAGACTTTTGATCCAAGAAGCTATCCTCTTGTTGTGCGAACTATATCAAACTGATCTGCCCTAAGGTCTGCCCTACATCTGATTGGAGATTCAGTCAAGTTCAAATCAGAACTTGTGATTCAGATAAGTCAATTCTGTCATGCCCTAGGTGGGAGAATTTGTATTTGATTATCTTCTGACATTAATCTAATCGGATCTAAGATCTTTGGTTGCTGGGTTTTTCCTCCAAGAGGGAGGTTTTCCCATGGGTACATGTGTGTTATGCGTATGAATTACTTTGCATTCTGATTTTCTGTTATATACTACTAATCTGATTGCTAAAACTAACATCCAGCATCTTCAGTAGTTCTTTCCTTTCCTTAAATCCGGACTTCGACATCACAACTGTACGAAGCTTGAAGTTAGATTTAGGAAAATAAATAATGCTCTTGATAAAATTCTTGACTTTCTAAAGGTTTTAGCTAATTAGAGCATAAAGTCAGGAGAATAATCCATACTCTTGGTAGATTTTAACAATTAGATTCAAAGTGTGACAACACTAGGGCATGAAAACCCTCTATAAAATTCATTAATACCTCCTTATGCTTAGAAAATATGCAAACGAAAATGCAAAGGAGTATACCGGATCAGTGATGACTAAGGAAAGGTGTGAAAGGTTGTGTTTTCACACAAGGTATGTTTGAGGACACCTTCCGTAGTCAACAATGGAGGTCACAAATCTGAAGACAAGCTGCAACTAATAAATTAACTTCAAAAAACATGTTGCAATCCTTCAAAAATATGAACAAACTTGATAAAAATCAGTCTTGATGATGAAAACAATCATATCTAGGAATGTAAGTGTGGCTGGTAAAAAATAAATTTCTGAGGGCAAGTCTGAAAATTAATTACTTCAGACTTACCAGCACCTTGCAAAGTAGTGAAAAATCCTTGAAAATGATAGAAAATAACTAAGGAGTTAGCTCCAATTAAAATCGCCAAAGTGGTTAGGTGGTTGGAAATGAAGATTTTTGAGAACAACTGCCTACAATGGAGTTTTCAGACCAGCAACAGGGATAAAATGGTCTGAAAATTGCATTAAAACTCCACAAAACACCTCCAAATGCAAATCGCCTAAGTTGGAATTGGCTGGGCAATGAAAATTAAAGTCTGAAAATTGAGTGTGCAGCCAACAATGGAGGTCCAAATGTGAAGCAAACCTCAGATCTGAAGCAAATCAGCAAGATGGGAATGATGGCAGCCACCAAGTGTGAAGGAAATCACCCCAAACAATGGCACAAAACACCTCCAAATGCAAATCAAAATTTCCCAGCTATGGTGCCATTTCTAAAATTCTGAAAATGTCTTCAATGTAGCTCAGATCTGCAATAATGGAGGTCTGGAACAACAAGCAGCAATGGAGGAAAAAAAATCGCCAAACTCCCAAACACTAAAAATCGCCACCTTTCACCAAAAATCGCCAAACTTGGAAAAATTGCCAAATCTGAAAATGGTCTTCAACGGTAGCAAGGGAATGGATAGCCAAGCTGGAAAAAATGGAGGAGGAAAGAATTCTCAACCCAACACTTCACTTAACACTTTGCCAAAATTTGCCAACGAGGGAGAAAAATCGCCTTTCATGGAGACACCTGGCAGATTTAATAATAAATTAATACTATTGACTCCTCTCTTATATTTGCTTTTGCCTCTCACTTTCACCACACAAGCAATGTGGGATAAAACACTTGCTTATATACTTGTTTGGTAAAAACTAACTTGCTTCTAGAAGGTTAAAATATTAAATGCTCATTGCAAGTTATTTAATTTTGCTTTTAAAATTTTAAATAATTATTAATCATCATTTAAAAACAATAAAAAATGGGGCTCACTTATTAAATATTTCAGTTTTAAGTCAAAATTGAGCCTCCAGGGGAAAATTGATCTTTAGCTTCGATAAAAATCCATGCAAAATTTCATCAAAATGCATATAAAACAGGTCAGGGGAAAATTAATGGCAGTCTGGACAAGGAATCCATGCTCGAAATTCACTTTGTTTGCAAAAACACTCCCTGGTGGAAATTCGACCTCAGTCTTGATGAAAATCCGGACTTAAAACTCATCAAAATGCTCTCAGTGGAAAATCGACTTGAGTATGGACTGAGAGTCGCACAAAAATCTGCATTAACTTGTCACAAAACTTCCTAGTGGAAAATCGACCCAGGCATGGAATCATCCTTAACATTGTCCGCACTCCAGTCCGCATTCCTAGTGGAAAATCGATGGCAGTCTAGAAAAATCCCGACACTTAGCCAAATTTTAGCACTTACAGGGGAAAATCGATCCAAGCATGGATAAACAGTGGTGGAAAATCATAGCCAATATGGATTTCAGGGGAAACCCATGTGTAGTGTGGATTTTGAGTGGGGGAAAAGGGTGGGTAGTCTGGAATATGAGGGGAAAAGCACCTCTAGCATGGAATTTGACCTCCTAACCCTTGGAATATGGATTTCCCTTAGGAATTTGACATATTAACCACTCAAAATCACTTACAAACTTCAAAATTAGACTGGACTTAAAATTTTCCAAAAAAATGAGCGAAACGCTAGGAAATTATTGGGATAAAGTACGAAATTAATTTAAATAATACCTTAAGAGCGAGAAAACAACTCCAAAAGGTCTGGGAATACCTTGGCACTTTAAAATCATTGATGCGCATGTTTAAAAACACATTAACACTCAAAAGGTCAACACTTAGACAAAATTTAGGATCATTAAAATATCAACGTTTGCAACTTGATCCTATAACTTCAAAACCCTAAACGGCGCTAGGCATGAGCAAAACTCGGAGACTCGGGCATGGGAAACACAAAATTGCCCACTAAGCAGCCAAAACCCTAACCTAACAACGCAGCAAGCCAGAAAAGAGAGGGTCCCCATTAGCAATGGGGCGATGTGTGAAAAGGTCACAACAGGACCCTACATTTATTTACACGCATGGGACTTAGACTATATTTTGTACCAATAAATATTTGAAAATAAATATAAACAAACATATATGGCCTAGATGCAGGTCCATATTCATGTACACTTCAATATGTATTTTCATTATCAAAAAAAATAAAATATTAAGCTTTTTTTCTGTATTTAGTTTAAAGACTCGCTTTTAATTGCTGTTGTGCTTAAATCTGAACACGACAGAATCGTTGGACCCTACATTTATTATATGTATGGAACTGAGATTATATTTTGTACCAGTTGATATTTAAAAATAAATGTAGACAAACAAATATGACCCAGATGTGGGTTCATATTCATGTACAAACAGATATGATGTCCAGTCTACATTTATATCAGAATGCAGATACGTCTGTGTGTGCGCTTGTGTAGGTGTGTGCATGCGTACATGTGTGTGTGTGTTATGTTCTATGCCTTCTGTTGTAGATATGCATATTTGTATTTAGTATTTATATTTTGCTATATATGATATTGTGATTTTTTAAAAAGCTGTAACACTATCTATATCTTGAAAATTTTCCATATCCATATCCATTTCCATGCAACACTTCTATTGAGTTGAATACTATCAATAACACCATGTGGGCTATATGCAAACTAGTGCAAAAGAAAATTCAAGGGATTTTGAAGAAATATAGATGATTTCAGCTTTTATATACAATTCAGATTGTATGCCCTTTCATTTAGAAATGGCACAAGAATTTGATGAGTTGATTAGACAAACATTTTTTGTAGCGTCCTTTGTCCAGTTATAAAAAATAAATTTTATCAGTGACAGATGATTAATACATGGCATGCCAAATATCATTGGGCACAAATCTTCAATTTGCAAGGTATTTAATGTTTAGACATTCAACTGCAAACCTTAAAACTTTAAAAAGTGCCCCTAAAAGTGTATTCTAAGGATTTGAAATGCCTTGTTTAGGATCATGAGTTTCCATTATATTGTTCTTGATTTTGTTGTGCTATTTTTCTCATTCAGTTAGGAAACACATGTAAAAGTTGGATATATGATTGTATTGGTATTGCCACAAACATAGTCTTTGATGATATTATAAGCTTATTCAGTTGTACAATATTTCAGAGTGTTAAACTTTTTATGGACCAGCTAGGAGTTGAACCTAGGACTTCCCATTTGCTGTTGGGGTGCTCTACCATTGAGCTACTGGCCCTCTTGGTAACCAGTCCATCTTTGGTTCAGGTGTGGCTCATTTTCCAACACCTCCCCTTGAGCCACATTGTAGGTGCTTGGGGATATTATATTGGCCTGGCTTTGCTGACTTGGGTTCTGATACCATATTAAACTTTAACTGGACCAGCCGGGAGTTGAACCTAGGATCTCCCATTTGCTGTTGGGGTTCTCTACCATTGACCTACCATCCTCTTGGTGATCAGTCCATCTTTGGTTCCAGTCTGGCTCATTCTACAACACAGAGTCTGCTCAGAATTGTTATTGTATGGGATTCTATCATGAAAGCGTAATTTATGTTGCGATCAAAGTTTCTTGATAAATTGATTTGAAGATTTACTGAAATGTCTGAGTACAAAATTAAAAAATTCAGTTTTTCAGGTTACAAAATTTCTCTCTGGGTTTACAGACTAGTCACCATTTACCAAACAATCTTGGTGACCAGGGTATTATGCCTAACCTGGGGGGAGACCACCTGCTTAGCGAACTGGAAAACCCAATACACGAACTTCTGTGGAAACCTGCAAGATGTATGGACATACCTAATCAGGTATTAGGCTTTTGGGTGTTTGATGTTGGTAAAAACTGGCTCCTGCTTGGTGCAAGAACTTTTGCTTATGAATTTGATAGGAGAGAATGATTTTATAGCAGTGATTTTCAGACACGATAAGATGCTTCTAATTTTTAGCAACAATACATCAATCTTACCAACATATGTAAGCTTCTTTACAGCTCCATGCCAGATTGCAATTGGTAAACAGCAGTCATGTTCAGGTCTGAAAGAATGTATTTGTAACACGAAGTCTGAATAATGTGTGGATATTTTCTCATCTCTTTATGCAGGGTTGTGTTTTAGTATGCTCTCTGCATAAGCGATTAAAGTTAAAAGGCTTATATAGTCTTATATTAGGTAGTAAGTTGATGCTACCTCACTTTCTCCTGCATGGTGGCTAAAAGAATGCCTCCATGGTCATTATTGAAGTATGTATACATTGAGAGCCAAAATTGTAGTTTAGCCAAGCTTCTTGCTTGTGAACTAAATCTCACTGTTAAGCCATTAATTGCATATTGTTAATACTGAAAGGGCCTACAAGAAAGAGAATTTGGAGTTAAGGTTGTTGATAATGGGAAAACTACAGAGGGATTACCAATGGCTTGTCAATATAGTCCCATTTTTGCATATTTGCATTTCAAACTAAATTAACTAATCTTATTCTGTATGCTGCTCTCACAAGCTGTACTTAACCTCTTACATGTGATGTAACAGACGCACAACCTCTGAAAGTTTTGCTGTTAGCTTACCTTTTTTAGGGGATCAACATAAAAGCTTTTGCGTCTCCAAGTCCTTAGCTAATTAAAAAATGCAGTTGTATGAAGTTCTAATTATATATTCATATGCTGCTATTCCCATCACAAATTCTTAATGTTTATTAATAATATGGGTGTTGATAAGAGAGATGATTTTCTCACAGGTTTATTAGCGGTCATAAGTGCCTTTTGGATGTAACCATGAAAGAGTTTTTTACGTGAAAAAATGGGTGCTTTTTACTCTCTTTTTAATTTACAAATGACTTCTTGCATGGTCTTGTTTTACCAGAGAAAACGATCAAAGGAACAAACAAAAGCATGGCAGCAAGAAGTGGATCTACAAATGCTCCTGAAAAAAAGTCAAGCAAGCACGAGAATGAACTACCAGCTTTTAGTCCAGAAAACCTCCAGAATAACATGAGAGTTATTTATTACAGGTTTATTTCTTGCATTGCAACTCTATTTTTGTATATTTTATCATTTCTCTTAAGAAGTGAAGTTCTCTAAACAAGTAGACCAGAAATTTCTTATTTCCATTATCTGCCCAATTGAAATTTCATTGGAAGAGCTCCAGATGGAGCTTCCATTTGGCCAAAAGTCCATTTAGACAAAGACTAGCACTGTTCCTCTTGCAGAGTTCAAGTGCTAGAGTTTGTTATTGACATTAAATCATTGTCATGCAAAAATTATGACATTGCTCTTAATTGTTTATACTCATTTAAAACTTAAAACTTTTCAGACACACACTTACCCTCATGAGACAAGAAAATAGAGGATAACCGTGAAAATAAATTTCACATTGTTCACAATAATTCTAGGCACAACCAAATACATTAATGGAGAAAATCATAAAGCTTTACTTTAGGAAATTGTTTTAACCTGCAAATGGAGGGAGAGTTAAGCTTTTTTATAATCATTGTTTGTATATCGTCAATGAACACATTAAACCAATATCAGAATACTAGAATCAATTTGTTATAGTAACGCTATATCCATAAACCCCTCCATGCTCCTCCAATGGAGTTTGCATAAGATTTCTCATTCTAACCTAACAATTATAAAGGGAGGAAACACCTTTGTTTAAGATAGTAGAGGGAGGTAAGGTATGCTAGTGTGACACCTGGGGCTTTATATGAATAATAATCCAACATGTGGAAGATGCACACATCATCTGTCAAGTGAATATTGATGTACAGGCCCACCAGAATACTAGAATCATTTTGGTATAGTAACACCATATTTATAAGCTCCTCCAAAGGAAAGGAGTTTGCAAAAGATGTCATTTTCTAACCTTAACAATTATAAAGGGAGGAATCACCTTTGTTTATTGTAGTCGAGGGAGGTAAGGTAGGCTAGTGTGACACCTAGGCTTCCATATGAATAACAATCTAACATGTGCAAGATGCACACATCAACCTACAAGTGAATATTGATGTACACGCCCACTAGAATACTAAAATCAATTTGGTATAGTAACACTAGATATAGAAGCCCCTCTAAGCTCCTCCAATGGAGTTTGCATAAGGTTTCTCCTTCTAGCCCCTCTAAGCACCTTTGTTTATCGTAGTAGAGGGTGGTAGGTAGGCTAGTGTGACACATAGATCTCCACATGAGTGCATGTTCAAGATGCAAACATCAACCTCCAAGTGAATATTGATGTACGTGCCAACTAAAGTTGTCTATTTGTACTTACAAGTGAACATGCTTACATTGACGAGTGGACACATGCACACTCAAATCATTGGTTAGGAAACCAAGGTTGAGTTTATTTTACCTTTTTCTTTCTAATTTCCTAAATATCTAAGTAAGGACCTAAGTAAACTTAGTATAAAGTAAAAATAAATTTATGCTTAAGACATAAGCTAGGTATATGGTCACACCAACAAATTCCTTGTTTGCTTGTTTTTAACCATTCATCATGATAAAGGCATAATTGTAAGCCATTCTTATTTTGTAAGGATCTTGTAAAAACTTTTGGAATCATGCATCTTGTATTACTTTGTGTACCATAGAAAAGCTAAAACAGATATCATCTTTTTTGTGCCCCTCTTCCAAAACATGGTACTAGAGCTATAATTTATTTCGTTCTCAAATGTTACAAATTGATATCCTCTTCCTTGTGAGAGGGTTAATTTGTGAATTTTAATGGGCAATTGTTTAGTTAGTTTTTTAAGCCCAATTTGTTTCTTCAAGCCATTAATGTTTTTATTTTCTCCACTCAAATGCTCCTTTGATGCCCCACTTTACTTTTCCCTCTTTGTTGATGTGTTCAATGAATTTGTTTGACAAGACAAACCAACAATGCATTCATATCACTTGAACCTCGCCCTTGGAACCTCTCAACCCTAAGATGGATTTTTATGCCTATCACTCCTTGCAAATTGTTGACAACACCATCATCCAATAGACTATCTCCAACATCATTAGATGTATGGTTTGAGGATTCATCTTGCCCAGTCAAGGGCTTCTTGTAGCTACAAGTTGGGATAGATCATCATAGTCTAGTAGATAAGATTTGACGACATGTGTTATCTCTAGGAGGTAGAGAATGATGAGCTTTTTAAGTGTCTTTTGGATTGCAGGATTTGAAGGAGATATCACTCATGAGATTCTCTATGCATTTTAATGCCATTTTGATTTGGGGTTCCTGGACCTTTTCCTTAGAGAGTTTGCCACATGTAGGTATAGGGTACCCTAGGGTTACTAGGTTGATTCTCTACTCTTAGTGCATCTTAGACTTTGGTTGTGCTAACTAATCTTTGGGTATCATAGATTAACACACAATACATATAGGTTGATCATCTACTTTTAGAGCATTTCTTAAGGTGTCCTTTGTATTGCAAGATCCAAAGGAGGTATCACTCATGAGGTTCTCTATGTATTTTTGCCATTTTGATTAGAGGTTCTTGGTCATTTTCCTTGAGGGTTGGTCACTTTTAGGTGTAGGGTACCCTAGGGTTGCCGTGTTGATTGTCTACTTTTAGTGCATCTTAGATTTGGTTGTGCTAATCTTTCTTTGGGTATCATTGATTTACACGCTAATACATACAAGTTGATCATTTACTTTTAGAGCAATTTTTTTATGGTGTCCTTTGTCTTGCAATATTTGAAGGAGGTATCACTCATGAGGTTCTCTATGCATTTATTTTCCATTTTGATTAGAGGTTCCTGGTCCTTTTCCTTAATGATTTTGCCACTTTCATGTGCGGTACCCTATTTACCAATTTGATAATCTACTTTTCACAAATCTTAGATGTTGTTCGTGCTCATAAGCACTCGTTGGGTAACATTAATTCACACACAAATACATACAAGTCAAGGAGATGTTGTCTATCCTTGGATGTTGCTAGTAGGGTGCCTCAATCTTCACTCTCACGCTAGGCTTGTTGATCTACTTATTTGTAGTCTGAAGGGCCATCTCGTTATCTTACCTAAAGCTTAGCCAATGGTGGCAGAACCTATTAAAGATTTAGATCCTATTTTCAGAGATTACATGAGTAGTCTAGTTGATGGCCTTGAATCAGTGAATAATTTCCATAGAGGTTTCTTTGTAGAGGAGGTCCATAAGCGCTTTGAAGAATTACCCCTTGATTTCATTCCCTAGGGGAATAGGTCAGAAATATAGTTTGGTTGAAATAGTTTGTTTAGAGTGACACATAGGGTTCAATAGGGCAAGCCGGGGGATAAAATGTGTCAAGCTGATTACATTGAGTCAATACATTCTAGTATCAAAGCTAGACATGATTATTATATGAATATCGTGTTGCTTGGTATAATCAAGTCCATTGTGATAGGGGGGAATATAATCTTGTCTAGAAAATAGCTAGATCCATTCACTGTAGTTGTTACAATTGAAAATGTTGCCTTGGGGAAGAAGAATAGATCAAAGTTGTCATCAGCCCTGTCAAAGAATTTGCCACATCCGCAATAGATGTGTGCTACCTGTTGACGTGTATTTTGTACACAATCATACACAGAATAAAATACCCAAAGGCATCTTATCCTCTCTTGAGAAAATAGTCTCTAACTGCTGAAGATCTGCAAAAAGGATCAGTTAGATGGACTCCAAGGTTCTTTTAGTGGGGTCTCCACGTGTGGACAAGCTTTTTAGTGGTATGATGTGATTTGCTGTTTCCTCCAAGGCGTCTTACGGATTCCAAAGGTCGAAGATTTTACTAAACTAAAAGGAACTTTCAAAAAATAGCAAAAGGATAGGGTTTAAGGAAGTCTAATCTAGCCTAACCCTATGAACGACTTAGCATGAATGAGATTTGGCAAGACTCAACCAACTTCAATTTTGCCATAAGATAACAACTCAATTGAAATTAGTGCGATCTTCTAAGGTAATAATGATGTTCAATGCATCAAAGACCAAGGACACTACTAGGAAGGTACATATCCTAGATACGAAAATGCTTGAAGGTTAAGGACTCAAAATGTTCTCCAGTCGACCACGCAAGGCGTTCCTACAATCAGCAAGAAGCTAGTGGTTTGGATTGCGAATCCTACCAAATATCAAATCCCACACTTAGTCTTTCAAATTAACAAACTACTTTGATTGAGCGTGATTCAAGTACATCCAACAACCATGAAGATAACTTAAGAAATTTGCAACAAAACACCATAACTTCAATATTTTATTGATTTCCAAGTCATCATATACAACAATTGCTTGAATTTCTCTCTTCAAGACTCAATCTTGCTACAAAATAAAAATTGCTTCTAACTCTAATCTCTCTATTTCACTCTTATCTGACTATTCGATTATTAACTATTACACTATTATCAAATGAAATGAAAAATGGGGGTATAAATAGCATCCCCAGTTACAATGAAAGGTCCAGATTGAAAGTAAATCAACGGACAAGATCATAACACCTAAACCCTAATTAGGGTTTGTTACAAATGACCTCCTTTTTACTGAACAATATTAAATACATAGCCAAATATTAAATTTGGCACAAAAATCTAGGAGGTATCAACCAATGAGAAATAAGATGTCATGCCATCTGTAACAACCTTTCATCTAGAATCTTATTCCCTTTCCAATTCTCTTTCTTAGCATATGCAATGAATTTTGTCACGATTCCTTCGATTTCTGTGATTGGAATCTCGGGAAGATTCTTGATACTCTCTTCTAAGTGGATGACCTGATCGAATGCATCTAGAAGAGCTGCGTCCCAAGTAGGTTCAAGTTCCTTTGTTCTATCAATCAGGAGCATGGTGGCATACATCTGATCATACTGTTCATCTGTAACATCTGCGTCCTTGCGAAAGATGATCTTGATTCTATCCTCAAATTCCTGGATATCCACATCTGTCTCGACCTCGATCCTCCTGCCAAGAATGGTACGAAGTACCTCAAATACTCTGTCCTGGATCGGATTGATCACCTCCTCAACTTGACCACATCTAACACTGATGTCCTTGAAGAGAACACTCTTTATATGGAGTAAGGTTGACCACTGAAACAAACTGTGAGAATCACCTTCTAAGATCTTCTCTTGCGCTAAAATTCTTCTGGATGTATGTCTTATTACTTTCAAGACAGGGATGGTAATGTCCTTGGTATGGGCAAATGCAGCTACTGTTGCCATCAATCTGTGGATTATCTCAAGAACTTGGATAGCCTGATGGGTGATCTTCGACATCCTTGAAACAAATTCTATGGCCACTGTGTGAGATCTATCCATCCAACTACATGTACGCTGGACCAGGTTCCTGAATCTTTCTGCTTCATTGATCGATTGAAGGGGCAATGCTTGCACTGGTGATCTAACTGGATCCTGACGTCCCAAAGGTTCATTGATGTGACTGAAATATGTCCTCCATGCACCGACCTCTCTCTCAAGCTTTCTATTCTTTTCCACTTCTTCTCTAAACTTGTCCTTCAATGCCTCAAATGTGTCGGTGGCATCATCTAAAGTCTGCTCTGCTGTGGATGGTCCTAACTCAAAAGTTTGTACATCATAATCCTCTGCTAGGATCTCACCCTCATATTTATCTGCTGCCGGTGTAGCTATCTGCAGTTTTCTAGATCCAGTCTCATCTCGAATCATCTTGGACATCTTTGTAGCCTTCTTCTTTTCTGTTATCACATGTGAACGTCCAACAAGGCTCTCTAAATCAATTGCATTGTCCTCGTCCTCAATTACGATCACCTTGGTTAATCTTTCCTTCAACCAATCTGGGATATTCGATCTTGTCTCTTGAACTTGAATTTCTTTATGTACTATTTCTTCTTGTCTGGGAGGAGATGTTACTTCATTATCCTCTTCTAACTCATAATCTTGGAGAGATCCATCTGACGAAATATGCTGTGCCTGCCCTTCCTCCTGTCTGTCATTCTGTACCATAGACTCCATGGACTCTTCCACTCGAACTGTTCTATTTTCCGGTCTGGAAGAAGTACCTGGTGTTTGATCTTTGTTGGCACCTTGCTTTTTCTTGGAAGACTCTTTCTTTTCTGATCTTTCCTTTCTCTTCGAACCTCTCGAATGGAGATTGCCCTCACTGGCACATCGAAGGTTACCTTCACCTGAATTCCTAGGATTAGGATTGCCTTCACTAACACTTGCTCCACCTTCTGCTGGTTTCTCTTCCAAAGTAAAAGACATAGCTACGCCTTGTTCTCTCAACTTCTGATGCTGAACGTCTACCCATCTGCGAGTACAAGACAAGACTGGTGCCATCAAATCATCTAAATCCACGACCTCGGGCTCATTCCAATTCAAACTTATTGTTTTGCTTTCTCTATCATATGAAGACTGGATGTGCCTGCCATTGTCCTGAGCTTGGTCGGCCACTCTGTAAATCCTGCATTTCCTGATGAAATCCAAAGGCAATCTAGAATGTATCTTTCGTTTCACTTCGATATCATCTAGGAGATTCATCATAAAATCTTCAATTTGGTGCTCATGTTTAAATCTTCTACCGACCGTCTCCTATAAATGTCCATGTGGATCAAAGCTATTCCTCCAAGCAAAAGATGAAAAAGAATACAAGGCTAATTCCTTCTCTGCGTCATCCATGGCTAAGACATTAGGACATACCTCAACTGAATTACCCAAAATAATAGGTACCTGAACTCCGTTCTGATGTCTGTGTCTGAATGCCTTCACATATGCTGCCAACTGCCTTGTTACTTCAAGTAACACAATTCTGTCTGTCGGGTACCTCGGCAACATGTATGGAGGTAAAGGACATCCATGCACTCTAATGTAAGTGAACTTGGGAAACTGAATGAACCAAGCACCGTACCTCTTGATGAATTCCTGGGCATCCTGAGATAATCTGTTGTGAATCCCTCCTTGCAACGTCCTTGTGATGTTCATCGTGAAAGTATCATTGACTAACTTGTAGTTTTTCCCTGGCGGATGATGCAAGTAGGTATAGGATTCACAAGCTCTGACCTCGCCGGGTCCTCTTCCAATCATTCCTCTGTGAGGTAGTCCTGCGTACTCAACACTCCTGATCAACGCATAGATGACGTATGAACTCATGTGGAAGGACTTAGTAGCCCTGAGTCTTCTCAACTGTACGTCTAAGCAATGGCTAATTATCCTAGCCCAATGTATCGTACCCTTTCCTTGAACAATCACCTGGATGAAGTAAAACATCCATTTCTCAAAATAGAAGGCATGAGGTGCTCCTGTAACTCGGTTGAGCATAGTAATCAAATCTCTGTACTCCTCCTGGAAATCAATCCGATGCGGTGTGTTCGGTACTTTGCTCAGACGGGGACGACTCTTGAGTAGCCAGTTCTTGTTGATTATGCTTAGGCAAGCATCTGGATCATCATCGTACACTGATCTGGCTCCTTCAATGCTCTTGTATATCATGTCCCTGTGCTCTGGAAGATGAAAAGCTTCACTTATGGCTTCCTCTGAAAGGTACGCCAAAGTGTTTCCCTCATTGGACACAATTGTCCTGGACTGTGGATTGTAGTGACGGGCACACTCGATCATCAACTCGTGGCACTGAATAGCTGGAGGAAAACCGGCCGCCTTGATGATGCCACTCTCTATTATTCTCCGGGCGACAGGTGATGGCTTGCCAATGTAAGGGACCTCTCGAAACTTCTTCGTGCTAAAGTTCCCCAGGTTTGTATCTCCAATGTTGCTCCATTTAGACACGATCTTGGTCTCCACCTCTTCGGTCTTCTGATCTTCTTTCATGAGAGCCGAGCGGCTGGTGGATGCTCCCGCCTTTGGGGTCGCCATACCTACACAACATTTCATTATAAGAACTATATTTTGCAATAAATAGCGTAAATAAGAGAGAAAAGTTTTAGGAAACATCATGATAAGTCTCTAGAGTTATCATTTCCTAAAAAACAACGATCGAGCCAAGAGATTCAAAACTCAAAATTTCAAAAAAAATGAAATATGACGATGAATGAATAAAGGAATAATAATTAAATCGCCATACCTCGATAGAGAGCTAACTCTAGAATGCAAAAAGAACAAAATCGCCTAGGCAAAATTGGAGGAATAAAATAGTCCTCAATGTGGTCTCCTCAAAATCGACTTCGCCACCTTTGGATTTCAATGTGATCTTCAAGTATCGCCTTAGACGTGGTCTTAAATGATCCTCAAATTTGCCCTTGACAAATCGCTCAAACAAATCCTCCAAGTCTTTAGCAAATTCGCCTTAATGTATCCTCAAGTTCGCATTTGGTGTGGTCTTCAAATTCGCACCACCCTTTGATAACTAAGCGCCACCCTTGGTTTGAATTCGCACCACCTTTGAACACACTTCGCACTATATTCGCCTCTTCTCAATTCGCATGAAGAAAGGTAAAAATGATTATGTGAAAATGAAAATTTCCACTCCCCTTATATAGCGCTTCACACCTTTTACCCACTTTGGCTGACTTGAATAAATAAAACCATTTTTTAAATGATTTTCAATAAAATAACAAGGCCGACTTGCTTAATTGAGCGCTCCAAATCGATTTTTATTAATTAATTAATTAATTATAAATGCCTTGCGTTTTTTAAATGTGAATTTCGATTTTTAAATAAAGGCAAAAAATAATTAATAAAAGATAACGCCATATTAAATGCTAAATAAAATGGATATTCAATTTTTAAATCGATTTAGCATTTGAGGAAAATTCGAATTGTTTATTTTGACGCCAAAACTGGAAAACAAAGGGACGTACCTCATCGCTCTGGTCCCTTGGAGAGGGACAGGAGCGATCCATGACTTTGGTCTCGATTTTTGCATTTCTTACGTCCAACTCCTTCATCTCCACGTTGAAAATCGATCATCTCGATGGTCTTTCGAATTTGATTGCCTTGTGTGCGCATATGGGTGTCTTTTAAGTGCATATCGCCCTGGTCCTTGTCCAAAGGACAGGAGCGATCTATGTTTTTCACGTTCATCTTGCATCTTTTAATTTCGATCTTTCATTGTTGGCGAATAACATACTTTACTTGTTCCTTTTGCGCTTGATTCATTTGTCTTCATTATGTGTTTGGTCATTTTAAGGGGTCATCGCCCTTGTCCCTTGGAGAGGGACAGGAGCGATCCATGTCCTTTTCCTTGACCTTGGCAACTTTACACTTTGATCTCCTTTGCAATGTCTTCTAGACGCCGTCCTTCGCTCTTCCTAACCTCGCTTTGCTTTGATCTTGAAGGAACGTAAGTGTTTTGATAAGATCGCCCTGGTCCTTGTCCAAAGGACAGGAGCGATGTGAGGCTTTTACATTGTTTGGCGATGTTTGGACGTTGAAAACCCTTGCGAATTATCTTCATACGATGCCTTGGACCCTCTAAAACATTGCGAAGTCTTGTCCTTACGTAAATTTTGCACGAAATGGCCAATGCATTCAACATCGCCCTGGTCCCTTCCTAAGGGACAGGAGCGATCTAGGCTATAGGGTGCGAATTTCATCATTGCGACGACCTTTGAATGTTTGTGCTTGCTAAAAAAAAGTCTTGAAGTGTCCCTCGCCACCTTGACTTAACTTGGATCGTCTTTGAACTTGCGTAGGAAGCAACATCATCCTTGTATCGCCCTTGTCCCTTGGAGAGGGACAGGAGCGATCCTCCTTTTGTAGCCTTTATCTCACCTTGCCAGGCTCCAAGTCTATATTCAACGAATTCGTCCTTCTTCACTCTATTCGTTCATGCCTTGACATTGTTTGTAACTTTGCAAGAAAATCAATTATATCAAAAATCGCTCTGGTCCCTTCCTGAGGGACAGGAGCGAACTAGGCATTTAGCACTGTTATGGACGTCCCAAAAATCTTCAATTTATATTCAACGCATTTATCTCATGTTTTTCCTTGTTTTTGAACGTAAACTTGCCTTGACATTTGCCTGGATTCTGTCTAATGAAGGAAATCGCTCTGGTCCCTGGGAGAGGGACGAGAGCTACAAGGTACCTCGCCCTGGTCCCTTGGAGAGGGACAGGAGCGATTTGGGCATTCTAGGTCATTCTCCTTCATTTTTGCATCTCAAATTATATTCATTTGGCAAAGCACCTTCCTTTGGACCCTTTCAAATTGCTAAGTCATCAAAATCTTGCAAGGACAAGGCGAAATTGAATTTGTAGCTCCGGTCCTTCACTGAGGGACAGGAGCGATTTTCCTCCTGGAGGCATTTCTGTGC
This sequence comes from Cryptomeria japonica, assembly GCF_030272615.1. NCBI lineage: Eukaryota > Viridiplantae > Streptophyta > Pinopsida > Cupressales > Cupressaceae > Cryptomeria > Cryptomeria japonica. Next base: position 678,743,406 of record NC_081415.1, on the reverse strand, counting down.
TCATGAAAATCTTCAATTTATATTCAATGGAAAGATCTCGTCGTTCTTCATCACTTCAAACGTAAAATTTGTCTGGACCCTGTAGGGATGATGAGATATTTGAAAATGAGCTCCCGTCCTTCACTGAGGGACAGGAGCGATTTTGCTCCTACAGGCCAAAATAACATGATTTTTCACATTTTAACACTTCACGAGGCGAAAACAAATCAATTCCAATGCCCAGGATCAAAATCAAAAAAGTCAAAATTTGGTCAAAATATTCAATCGGACAAAAATTCACATTGACTGTCAACACTTAGACAAATTAAAGCTCTGCATCAACATTCCAATTGAAAATTAGACCATTTTGGCGAATTCATTGCATTCAAAATTTGCATCTTAGAAAAGGAAGCTCAAAAGCTCTCAAAAAACGACTGAATTCTGGCTTGAAAAGGCAAAATTTAAAACCCTAAGGCTTGACCCTAAATCCAGACGACTAACTAACTAGCAAAACCCCAAAACGAAAGCGAAAACGAGCGAAAAACAAGCAAAAAGAGGGGGTCCCCATTTGCGATGGGGCGATGTGTGAAATGGTCACAACACTACCTTAGTCAAATAGTGAAAGAATTGTACTTCACCGATGATAAGACCCTATTAAAAAATGAGTAGATTTTTGCTCTCGATGCTTAGGCCAAACCTAGTAGGGTAGTTGACCAGTTGGGCAAACCATTGTATAATGATGTGTTGTTGTCCAAGCTCTTGAGGTAAATATGCTCATTGGTCCAAGATGGTGAATTAGAGGCTCTAATTCAACTATAAGGGTTTAAATGGGGCATGCATTAGGACTTTTGGATGCTAATATTCAAGGCCTAAAGATTGTTATAATTGGAATTGCGTATATAGGGCAATTTGGGATCATTGAGTACTACATGCTAACTAGCTTTAGCACATTGTAGTTTTCTTTCTTCATTTGGAGGATTGTTGGTCCTGAATGTTAAATAGGCTCTAGGGGGAGCATGCTGCTCCTACTTTGGATTTTCAAGTCTTTTCTTGCTAGGTTGAGGCATTCACATATGGATATTATTAGATCTTGTATAGGCCCACTCATGGTTGTGGATGATGATGATGACGATGTTTCTTCCTCTTCTTTGAGCTTGAAAATAGATGCAGGATGCCTGTGATGTATTTGGTCTTAGTTGGTTCTTTGTTTCCTTGATATTTCCTCCTCTCACATGGCTATTTATGAGTACTTGGAATGTATGACTAGGGCTTACTTGCTTTTGGGTTCATCCTCTTCTGTTATGTATACATTGTTTTAGTACATAGTACCCTTATGCAACTCTTGGGGTTCTTTTTAACCCTAGTACTCAACTATTGTGTCATGCTGTACTTTAGATTCTGCTGACCTGCGTTGGTCATTAATTGTTATTAGTTTTATTTATTTCTACATTTTGGTCATTTGTTGGAAGTAATATAATTTATTTCTCCACCTGGTCATTAGTTCACTTAAATAAAATTTCTTTTTTCCTTTCTCCTGTTACATATTTATCCACTTTTCTGCCTCAAATATGACAAAAGTTTCTGAAACCTCAAAATTCACCCATTCTTTCCTAGATTCACTTTGAAGACCTATTTGTGTGATATTCATATTTCTAATTCATTAGAAGATTGATTGTCTGCATATGTTGGATTCTGACCTGTAAAATTGATTTGTTATTTTAACTTCTTTGAATCGGACATAAATAATCAATGTTGTAGATGATTACATGGCATCAGCTATATGTAAACCATAAGTTCCCGAAGAAACATATCATTTAACAACCAAATCGATGCAATCTCGAAATGAGTGTTTTCTTTTTCTAATTTTTTTTTCATTTCTTGAATACCATATTCTCTTGATTTTACTGTTTTTTTGGTTGCTTATTATTGCTATTAGTTAGTTCTTCAAGAGAAATTCTGCTTCTGGTTTTTTTGTTCGAATGCAAACATGGCTTTTCAATTCAAGCATCATTTTAACTTGGATTTGCTTGAAAGGGTACACAAAAGTAGCAGATGCCCTTTTGGCTGGCATCTAAATAATTTTGAAGAAGCTCAATATCCAAATTCCTTTCCATTTAGAGATGAAAACAAGTGTCCCCATCTAATTGGTTTGAAGATCTTATTTGACAGTTAATTGAATTTCATTATGTGATCTATCTGTTCATGATTGTAGCTTGATATTTCAAATGTTAGCTCTCAAAAGATGTTCTAACAGAATTATTGATTATGTTTAGCATGTATTTGATGTTTGATGCTGTGGCTCAAGATGATTGATACTTTTTAAAGGTTTTTATTGTTTTAGCCTTCCTATCTAGGTAATGGTTGGTTGTTATGGATGATTCCAGGAAGCATCATATTCTATTGAATGCAAACTGACGTTGATAAATTTTGCAGTCGCACCTTCTTGTCCATTATGGCTGGCGTGGTTGCAGGAATCTTGGGACTTACTGGTTGGAAGGGTTTTATATTTTACTTCATGATCATGATTCTTACTTCTCTTGGGGTCGTTGTGAAAATCAAATTTGATATTCATGAATACTTTGACTCGTGGAATCGTGTTATATTGGATGGAATATCTGGTGGACTTATGGTATGTCCCTTTTGCCTTTTGTAGATAATCATAATAATTAGCATTCATTTGTGTGAACTGTTTATAAATACATGTTTGCATCAAATGTTTAATTGTATTTAGGCAAATATGTGTATGCAGTGATTGCATTTTCTTCCCTGTGAAATACTTTGATTCTAATATATTGCTGATGTTAACACTTTTCAACATTAATCACTTACATCTTATCAATGAGTTAGTGAAATTTGTGGATTGACTTTTTGCAATATTATGTATCCTGCTTTAACTCTGTGTTTGGCTCCAATTCTTGATGGTATCAAAGTTCTAGGGTTTATCCTACAGATTGCAGAATTGGTTCAAATATATTTGTCGTGGCTAGGGCATCCTTTTAGAAGCTGCAAATGCATCCATAAATTAGATGTTAAATCTCCCATGATTTAGAGGATCAAGCCAAGTTTCCGATGCAGTGTTGTTGCCTGCAACTCAGTTTTCAGCCTGCTGTTTTCTGTGGATTAGAGCATTTTCCTTAAAGTTAGAGTTTTCAACATACCTTTTCTGCAAATTCGAGTGTACTGTAATGCTGAAAACCTCTTGATGATATTAATACTGTTCTAACCAATCCCTAACATGGGAGGTAAACCAAAGTAAGTACAAGTGCAACAACCCTTTACACCTTAAGGATTAGACCATACTAAATCTTATTTCCTTTCAAGGGACCCATGGTACTTTTGTGGCTTGGGTTGTGGCTTTTCAGAAAAGGAGGGGCCCCTCTTCTCACTATGAGCACACTCCATCTGCTTTTTTCCACGTACATATACAATTTGCCTTTTCAGCCACTATATCTTTATTTCCTTTTCAATTAGAGTGCTTTTTTTGAAGTTTTCTATTTGACTGGTGATTGCTTTTCTTTTTCTTTTTGCTTAATCAAGTGAGGAATAAGGGTCCTCTCCCTTTGACTACTTAGAAAAACTTTTACATTTGGATTAATTCCCCGAGGATTGGCAGAAGATTAACCAGATACACCATTCATTCTGATACAAAATGGCTGGGTGTTCAAGCTATGAGTGACTACAGACAAATTGGATGAATGTGCAAGCTGTGGATACTACAAACAAAATGGTAGAATGGTCAAGTCATAACAACCTTCTATGACTGGCCTAGGTTTCTGTAAACTATAGTTTATATTAAGTCGAACTATAACTGTATGTATGCATGAGCCATTACATAATGTCAACATTGATGAAATTGGAACCATAGGTCCTGTCCTCTCTCTTTTTCCCAGTTCAGGTGTCACTGCAGGAGTTTAATGGCCTCTGCGGCCTTGGATATATGTCATGCCCTCGATCTGACATCAGATAAACAGCAAAACCATAATATGAAACTGTCTTACGAATGTAAGACTTCACAATTTCAGTAATTGTGAATCTTGCAACAGCCACATCATACAGCAGGTCGTATGCAAGGGAAATTACCAAGTATTAAACAAACATGTATTATATTGGATCATCTCCTAAAAAGCAGTGATCCCACCTAATAATCGGTTAGCAAAGGAAAATAACTTGTTAAGTAAAGAAATTAATCCAAGATAAGATAGGGTGCGGTTATGAAGAGACATCACTAAGCAAACAAAGAGATGCCTTTACTTCTAGCGGTTGTGTTCATAGGGAGAGATCATAACCCTCCGCCACCAAAGGAGAGATATAAAGAGCAAATCCAGCAGTCCAAGGACGGGCCTCAAACAAGAAGAGATCTGATACAAGGCAGCCAGTTTCAGGCATACAATCATTAAGTATTACACTCATGATTTGGTGGTAGGCAATATGATTGATCTATAATGTCCTTGTTGATAGTGTTTCTATGCACTATGCAACACAAAATAAAATACTAAGTATTCAATCCTCTCTTGAACAAAATCCTCTCAAATGCTAAGCTGCGTGATCAAGTGGGACGACTCCAAGGTTCTCGAATGTCAGGTCTTGACGTGCTCTTGGATAGACTCAGTTATGTATGATGTGATATTGCTGGGATAACAAGGTGGAATTACGTTGAATGCTTGAATGCTTGAATGATGCTGGAATGTGGGATTTCACTTGATTAAAAAAAGGGAAGAAAGGATAGGGTTTGAGGAAGCTATTCTAACTCTTGGAATGCAAGAGCAATGGACAATCTTTGATGAAAGTCTTGCTTCAACATGCAGTGAAGATCTCCACAAAGCTAGTGCAATCTCCTAAGGATAGCTTTATGATTTTCAAATCACCACCACAAGCATGGACACCATCAAGTTGATGCATATCAATGAAGAAGCGATAATTGAAGTTAAGCTTTGGCTAAGATGGATCCAGTTGACTACGCAAGGCACTTTACCATCGGCAAGGTGTTAGTAGTATGGATGTACGAATTTCACCATTGATCATACACGAAGTCTTCCATTCATCTAAACAACATGAAAATACAATGAGAAGTAGAGATCATGCAAATTGTTGAATCAACATATCAATTTCACCGCATCTTCAATGAAGTTTACATGCCTCTTACAACAATGTCTTGGCAACAATCTTTTCCTTCTTTTCCTACTCTATTGTAACTATTTGCTGCTCTACTATCTATTGTCTATTCTCTATCTATTCACTATTAACTTTTACAAATGAAGAAGTGGAGCCTTATATAGTGCTCTCATTACAATTCAGTGGCTCAGATTGATTCACAATCAATGGCCAAGATCGAAAGAGAGAAACACTAATTAGGGTTTGTTACACCCATTACAAAACATTTAATGCTTGACCAATGATACATTTACATTTGATGGGACACATGTCCTCCTTTGAAAATTCAACCAATAGATAATGACGGTAGGTACATCAAACTTTGTGCCCATGTGGTAGTTATCATCTTTTGATGGATGAACTAGATACATTGAACTTGGACACCTTATCTTGAAATGATGTGATTGGATAAGTGATGACTAGGTGCCACCTCAGCTAGCTTGATCTTTGTAACTCATCACAAGTGTGTAATTGAATGAGGCATATATTTTGATATGATGATGACTTTGCTCATGTTGATCTTCTAACTTTGATTAACTCTTCTGAAACTATCTCTTGTCTTGATCACTTGCATTCTGGAGCTTCCATCTGGCTATATTAGCAATGATTCTTGGATTTCCAAAGGAAATTCAAGATTGTGAAAATTTCCATCCTTTTATGCTTGATGTTGATTGCTACTCTTTGCTTTGATGTTACTTTTCCATTACTCTTCATGCTGATTGCTTGCATCAGACCCTATCATTGCCTTGGACAGATCTCATTCTTGTCTAGGATGGACCCTATTCTTGGAGCTGATCTTCATCCTTTGAATGCTTGATGAGGGCCAATCGTGCTTTCGCCATATCTCGCTCATGGGAGATGTCTAAGTTAGTTTTATAAAATGATATTTGCAAACGAGATCTAATCGCCTAAACTAGGACTTATAACCATAAGAAGGATATCGAACCCTTAACATGAAATGATCAATCTTACTAATTATGAATCCTTATCAATGCTCAAAAGATGATCAAAATATATCAAAGAACCCCTTCAAACAAAAACTTAATGAATAGAGGTGTAACCAGACATAGATAGGACTGAGCTTAATCCCAAATTTGGGAAATGCATCGTATCTTCAAACTTGCAATTTAATTCAAACCAAAGAAACGAGACTCGGATTCGGCTTGGACTCGGCAAGGCCGACTTGGACTTAGACTCAGGACTTGGAGTTAGACTCGGCTAGACTCAGCAAAGTGAAAAACTCAAGAAATTTAGAGATTTTTAAAGATATCAAACTTGTTTCATGCACCCTTTATTAAATACATCTTAAAGACACAATAACATCAAACTCGACTCATTTGATGGCATACACAAGTATACATCAATCACATAAGCATAAACGCAAATTGTAGCTGAAGGAAATAACATAGATATATAAATATTGTCAAATGTATACAATATTACGAAACTCATGGAATAAAAAATCCATGTCATCATATGATCATCATCAAATGTTCCATACAAATACCAAAGGTAAATACAACTACAAGCCTATGGCTCAGAGGTGTCTGCATCCCTCGGCCCCAGCCCCCTGCAAAGGCGTCTAAGGTAGTTCCTGGATGATTCGGCAGCCATAGCCTCTCTTCGTGACACCATGCCACCCTCACCAACATCAAGAATATCTGTGTCACTATCTGCCTTTGGCTCTCCTGTCTCTGCTCCTCCTTTGACATGGCTACAACCTCAGCCTCTATATCTACCTAGTTGACCCAATCAGTCTCATCATCAGTAAAGATAGCCACAGGTTCTATCTCAGTGGCCCACTCTGGTTCAGGATCAACCTCATCTAGAATGATAGGGGAGATGTCAGCTAATGCATTCTTCCTCATTCTCAGGCGGAGGTTGTAGTGAACAAAGACAAGATCATCTATCTTCTCCACAGATAATCTATTGTGCCTTTTGGAGTGTATGTGCTCAAACATACTCCAATTGCGCTCACAACCAGATGCGTTGCATGGTTGGCTCAAGATGCGAATGGCCAACTTCTGAATATTTGGTGTCTTTGGGCCAAAAAAGTTCCACCAATTATCTCTGAGTTTGAAATGAGAAAAATAAATAAAATCAGTCTCACACTTGAGTCCTCGGCTCTCATAATCTCATTTAACAATATACAATAAAACTAAAATTAAGCCTTAGAATGTATTTTTACCTGGCATCATAGTTGTCCTACTTTCTTTGGTGATAGGAAGAGAGAAGGTCTCCCCTTGTGCATTTGAGAACAACTGTATCTCTCGCATAAGTTGGGTCTGAGTACAACCAGCAGGTGCCATCTTCTCCATGATTGAGTACAGCCCATCAAGGACCCTCCTCATCAGCCTTGAAAGTAGGGCTAAAACGGAATGCCGGATTCAGATAATAGGTTGCTGCATGGATGGGCCTATGATGCTGATTATGCCATCTCCTATCAATGATCTCTCAAATGGGATGATACCTGCTCTCATTTCCTCCATAGATGGATTTGATGGCCTCCTTCGCCCTATCCATGCCCTCATATATGTAGCCCATTGCGAGCTTTTCTCCATCCGCAACTCGCAAGAGAACCACCAAGGGCTTAACAAACTGCAAAATTGAAAATATTGTGTAATTTAGAAAAATGAGCAAATAAGAGAAAATGATGAATAAGTTATAAAACAAAAACTTAAATTGTAGAATTTATAAAAAATTTACCTTCACTATCTCATCACAAGGGGTCCAAAAGCCTCCCTCATAAAAAATGCAGTCTGCCATATCTATCCTCACAGGGGTAGTAGCATAGGATGAGGAAGACCACTCCTCACCAACAACCAACAGCGAAGCATGGACTGCAATGTATTGAAGTTTGTGCCAAATCTAGTGATTCCAGGATGAGCTAACTCCCTTTGGTCTGTGTATTGTCTAATAAGAGCCAACACCCATGAATGATCATATATAAATTTGCAGATATTTCTCGCCCTTTCTACACATCTCTTAACCCATGGGAGTTTTCCAATATCCTCCAACATGAGGTCAATGCAATGGGCGGAACATGGACTCCAAACTATAGATGGGTGCCTCTCCATCAATAGTTTACCTACAGCAACATAATTTGTTGCATTGTAATTAATGAAGTTACAAAATAGTAATTAATTTGCAAACAAAATTAGTTTGTAATCAAAAGTTTACTTGCAGCAACATAATTTGCTGCATTGTCGGTCACCACCTGCACAACATTCTCCTCACCCACCTCATCGATCACCTCCTCTATTTTCTCACATAGGAATGTGGCATTCTTGCAATGTGTGGAGGCATCAATGGACTTGATGAAAATAGTGCCCCCTGAAATAAAAAATAAAGCAAGATCAATGCTCATTCAATAAATCATTAAATGAAAAATAAAAAATTAATGACTAAATGAAATCAAAATTAATCAATCACCTGCGGAAGAAACAAGAAAATTAAGGAGAGTTCTATTTCTCCTATCCTTCCAACCATCAGTCATGATGGTGCAACCTTTAGTGCTTCATATCTGGCATTGTTCAACTAACTCCCTCTTCACATCATTCACCAATTGAGTCAAAATGGGTCCCCTCAATATGGTAAGGGCATCAACCATTTCTTGCCAATAAGGAGACCTGTCACAAATAAATTAAATGAGATAAGTCAAGTATGTGCTATGAAGTATGTACAGGAAAAAATAAAACGAAGAATAAAAGTTAAAAACTTAAAACAATCAAACATAAAACATTCACCTGGTTGTAAAGAATGGAACACTGCCGCAGACCCAAAACCTGCCAATTGCCATTTTAGCGGCATCATGGACCTCCTTGTTCCAACCCATGCTCTCAAGCGACTATTGGGACCCAGGAGTAATGCGAGAGGCGCAAAGAAGGTATCCAATTTAGATTTACGAATTCTAGGTCCAATACTAACACTCCCACTACCACTGGCAATGCTAGGAACATGAGTAGCGACACCTGCAAAAGCAGAAGCGCTAGCACCAGCTGTAGCATGGTGAGTGGGACAATATGGAGGCATGGAAGAAGGCCCTCCAACACAACCTAAAGCTGTCCCACTTCCAATGGCCGCGAGATCATCCTTTTGCTTCTTTTTGTTTTCAATTGCTTCAACCATTACATAGCACTCGCGTATGGCCCCAATTGTTGCTTCAATGCATGGGTCAGCATCATGGCCACGCACACCAGCAATATAGTATTTCAATCTATAAATGCCTCCATGGAATATTTTTGTCTGCCCCATTTTTGCCCAGGAAAATCTTCGTGAAATTTCCAAGCGGGGTCCTTTCTAATTGGGGGTCTAGAAGAAGACATTGTATGATACTTTTGTGAAACTTGAGGCAAATAAGAAAGTGAAGGTTGCTGCAATAAGACATTACAAATACAAAAAAAAAAACATTCATTCTTTGTTGTGCATTCATTCTCATTGTACATTTTTATCAAAAAAACTTAGGGTTTGTAAATTTAAAAAAAAAAAATGTAGGGTTTGATCAAAATTTCAAACCCTACTTTAAAAAAAATAAATTTACAAACCCTACATAGTAACATACAAAAGATTTTGGAAAAAAATGTAAAACTTTCAAAAGAAATGAATAGAAAATGAAATTTTTGCATACAAGAAACAAAAAAAGCTCAAAAAATCAATCTAACCTCTTACAACAAGCTTGAAATGAGCTGCAAACTCTTCCTTTCCAACTCTTGATGCACCAAATCAAAGTATAATGCAGCTCCAATGTGATGAATGGATGAAATCTTGAGCTTCCTCCTTGCTGGTTTTTCTTCAATGAACCCTTGTTTCTCTTCACAACTCACTTTTTTCCTCCTATTTTGCCAAATAAATGAAATGAAGTTCACTTTTAGGGGCATAGGATAATAAAGCGAAAAAAAAAAAACTTAGTTTTTTTTTTAAAATGTGTTTTTTGATTGCCTTTTTCATGCCCAGTGCCGTCCGAGTTTGCACGACGGGACTCGTGAGTTTGGGCGATTTTAGGCAAAATCTCCAAGTTGGCGAGTTGGGCAAGTTTGCCCCCTGGACTCGGACTCGCCGAGTTTGCTGAATTCATGGGGGTTGACTTGGACTCGGACTTGCCGAGTTTGGGCGATTCCATGCGATTTCCGTTTCTCTGATTCAAACAGACTAGTAAGCTGATTAGGTTGTCCTCTTGGCCATTCTTGCCTTGGAATGAATAGATCTTTTGATTGGTGGGGGAACCTTTATCAAGTTTGTGGCTGCATTTAGTGTATTCGTTGTAATATTAAAACGAAATCGTCTTGGTATGACCGTCTTTGATCAAAATCAGAACTGTTGCGAAGAAAGATGAATTCGATATAGCTTGTTTGCTTGACACAAATCGCTGATCTCCCAAAAACAAATTCGCTGATTAATTAGTGACAAGTTCGATGATTATGTATGGGATCAAGTGGCTGCTTGGCTGCTTTGAAATACCAAATGTCACTGATCAGCATAAAGGGCAAGTTGTATTCATCTTCAGACAAAGAAGAGGAAATTGCTGGTAAGGGGTATCACTGGAGAATTCGCTGACATTGAATAATGACAAATTCAGTTCAATCTGATTGCCTCAAAATGAGATTGCTAGAGAATTAAGGGTGTTCGCTGATTAAGATTGAGCTCGCCAATCCCTTGTGATGATATTTGAGTGACAGATTCACTGCTGTTGAAGACGAACACGCAGACCTCTAGACCGCTGGATGTGAAATGGATACAGCGCCCATGCACAGTGTAATCATTCCTCACCTCAAAAATTGCTGCCAAGGGGTATGACAACATCCATGGTTATAAAGGTGGTATTTTGAAAGCCAATTGGATATTTGATTATGCCTGGCCTTGATCAAAATCGTGACAAACAATGAATGAATTCGCTGATTGAACTTAGAGGTTGATTTGATGCTCTCAAACATTGATGGTGATATTGATCAAATGAAATCATCAATATAAATTCACTTGCCATTCCTCATCACAAACCGCTGGATGATTTTCATTTAGTGCATTTAAAATAGTAAAGCGACCTTATAGAATGCAATCGCCAAACATTGAATGTATTGCAATCGGTTTCTATTAAAGACTTCGAGTTTTGCAATTAAGTCATTAAATACAATCGCCCAGCTCCATCGATTGTAATAGGTTGCATTGATGAAATCAATTCGTTGTCATTTGGTTGAATGCCTTCTCCTGTGCAGCGGTTTATACTAAATGCATTGTCATCAATTCATAAAGTGAACACCATTCATTAAATGTGGCCCAATCAATCATTTACAACTTGCGTTTTAGAGCTTCAAAATTTGTTTTGAATATAATCGACTGACTATTCCAAATTAAATGGTTTGTATTGATTCAGGCAAGTCGTGGTTGTTAATTTTGAATTCTCTTCGCTCCTATGACCTCCTCATTTAATGTCTTCCAATCACCATTTTGAAATCGACCTTAGCCTTGGAATCCATATTGAATGCATTGTTGGGAGTTTTGCTTAGGGTGGTGCCATCATACTCCACTTTGCACAAATAAATCCACCAATTCATGTGTATAGCTTGCACGAATCGTGCACGTCATCACCTTAATATTTATCATGCCTCAATTAATGAATTAGTATTACATCATTTTGAAGTTCAAGGTGATATCTTCTTTCTTCATCTCAAATCAAACTTGGCTTGCTAGGACGGATTGCTCTACTTGTAGATCATCGCAGTCAAAGGATGAGGTGTGTTTGGTCAAAGGACAAGGCGTTCTAGCCTAGAACGAGTGGTATTCTAGCCTATAATGGATGGTTTCCTAGCTTAGAACGATTGGTGTTCTAGCCTAGAACGACTTGATCATGCAATTGTATAAATGCTCTAAGTGAAAGGACAAGATGATTCTAGTCTAGAACAAATGGTGTTCGAGCCTAGGACGGGTAGTGTTCTAGCCTAGAATGATAAACTCATTTTCATGCCTTAGCCAAATTTTGGATTTCATTTCCATTAGAGTGAGCAAAGATGTGAACCATTCACTTCCTAAGCCTTGAAACTGACTGACCTCACTAGAGAGACTTGACTTGATTGGCTCTTGACCAACTACACTTCTTCAAATGAAAGGCAAATAGCTAAAAGACTCAACAACTAACCTGGAAAGCAGAAAAAAAGTGGAGGTTCCCATTTGCAATGAGGCGATGTGTGAAAACAACAATCCCCCATTCAATCCCAAAAACTAAACAAGCAAAAAGAGCCATGTATGGTCCAGACATGGCAGGCCTAGGACACCTCCAATTTTGTCAGTAGCAGAAACAATGATTGAACTTAGCATGAATACTAAATTAAGGGTGTTTACATGTCTTCATTTAAGTAATTTTGATATGCAGCAAGCTTTTCTGTTGACACCTCGAGAAAGCTCCTTGTATTATCTTTATAAATGATGATAACACCCAGCAAGATTATTGGCTAGTATACAAGCAAGTTGTTGGAACTTGTCATTAATGCCAAATCACATCTACTATTGTCCAAATACACTACATTTATTGCCAAGGGAATAGTTTGATTTTGTTAGAGAGTTGTCATTGATGTCACAGTTGACAATGCTAGGGATTGTATCTTGCATATGGTAGCATATGAGATAGCTTATCTAATACTGGTTTAAGGGATGCTGCAGTGATACAGATTTTCAGAGACTATCATGATGCAGGTTTGTAGGTTTTAATGTCTTATGATTATGTGGGACAGTTTCAATGAGAAGTAACAGCATTCAAAGGAGACTTGTATTCAGCGACTTACATAAGACAATTCTCCTCATAAACTGTCCCATGTTGGTCTCACAGTCGGTAATCTAGAAATATTTTCAGAGCGATACTGTCCAAAGAAGATCAATCAAGCCCAATGATTATGGGAAGGTCATTGTGTAAGTAAAACCAACAATGATTTTGTTACAAGGCAAAGATGGTGATTAGCAGAAGATTCTCATGGCCGACTCCATAAGGTTGACTAAATGACAAATATGTCGTCATTAACATGCTGACCGGCCAGATTGGTTAGGGGTTTTCATCATAGTAAGGTGCGATTAGAGGGAAGAGATGATTAGTAAATAAGTTTAATAACAATTAGTGAAGGACATGATTCTTAAGGATACACCATCCCATTGAAAGGACGTGGCTATTGATATTAGATTTGTTCCATATTTATATAGAGGACGTATGGAATTCAAGAAGGCAGATTTGGTGTTTTATATTTACTTCATATTTGAAGCGCTCAGGGAGCATTAGACAGCCGAGTGAAGGGGGAGGTCATCCACCACATCACAAGGCAAGGGATGCATGCACAAGAGTGGAATAGACAGAGATAGTGTCAAGGAGATTGTATGATTACATAGTGATTAATCAGGAATAGCGATCAGAATCAGCACTTCAGTTCTTCTCCACCCAGTCCATTATCATTCAATTGCATGGTTGTAAACCTTCATTCAGGGACAGCAATCACTGAGGATTAGACAAGATATTCTTTCTTATACCAGTTATCAATGTAGTACTATCTACATATATAATCTCTTAATTGATAATTGCAGACCTCTTCTTTATTAAATTTACATTAAGAATCCAGGTTGGACTTCCCTTGGGACAAGATATGGTATCAGAAATCATAGTTGAACTACTCGCCAAAAACAAAAACTTGCCAAGGCCCAAAAAAGAACTCGGCGAAAACTTGTCCAAAACTTGGCAACTTGAAAATTTGCTTAAATTTAATTAGAAATGCATTTGTTTTGCAAAATTCAGTGAGGAGATGCATTCAATGAGTCAATAAATGAGCACACAAAAGAAACAAGCTGAGTCTAGATATATTTGATTGATTTAAATGCAAATTGGGTACAAATTAGAATGCTGATGGCTGATAGACTGAAACAAAATGAAATAGCAAATTGTTTTTGTAAAATTAAAAGTAAATACTACATCAAAACATTTTACATCTTCCTCTTCCCAGCTCTAGTGAAAACTAAGTGAGAGATAGAACTAGAGGGTCTAGTCCTAGGAGTCCGATGTGGCTCCTCCACCTTGCCAAAATGAGGTTGAGGGTAGCACCCCTTGCGGGGGTCTTGTTGATGTGTATTTTGTACACAACCAAACACAGAATAAAATACCTAAAAGGTACCTTATCCTCTCTTGAACAAAGTTCCCGACTGCTGAAGATCTCGCCGAAGGATTAGTCGAGGCAACTCCAAGGTTCTGCTTTGTAGGATCTCTACTCGTGGATAAGCTCTTCGCGGTATGATGTGATTTTGCTGGATTTTGCTGGAATCACAAGGGGACTTACACTCAATGACCTAAACGTCTAATTTGCCGGAATCACAAGTCCTATTAACTAACTGGAAGACAAACAAATGACAAAAGATGCAGGGTTCAGGACAAATTCTCATTTTGGCTTCAAAATTTGCATTCTTGGCGACCAAAATCCACTCTAAGGCAATCCAAATGACTCCTCTCACCCTTGTCCACGTTTGACTTTGCTCAAATTTTGGAAGAAAAGATGGTTTTTAGGATTTTCGCTCTGGACCCTTTGGAAGGGTCAGGAGCGAAAATCACTTCTAGGCTCAATTCCTTCATCTTTCATGGTTTATAGAAAATCAAAGTCAGTCTTAGGGGCAACTTCATCTTGATTCTACCTTATCCCACACTTGATCTAGCAAAACTTGATAGCCAAAAGATGTTTTGAGAAAATTCGCTCTAGACCCTTTGGAAGGATCAGGAGCGAAATTTGCTTTGGACCCTTTGGAAGGGTCAGGAGCGAAATTTGACATTTTGAACTCTCCGTCAGGATCATTTTATGGAATATAACATTTAAGTATAAGAAATACTTTAAGTTATATTCCATAAATACTTTCAGGATGTTTGAGAGTGGTTTCGGACCTCCAGGAATTATATTGCAAAATCTAGTTTTTGGAGGATTCTTCAGTTTTCTAGACTTAGTCAAATTTCAGGATCATGACATTCCAGACTTTAGCCAAATTTCAGGATCAGGACATTCCAGACTTAGCCAAATTTCAGGGCATTTGAAGATCAGGATGACATTTCAGACTTCATCACTCACCAACTCGGCCTAGCTCGGACCTTCAAGAATGATACCCACTCACAAAGCAAGACACAATTAGCAACGAGAGCAAAACCAGGCCCTAAGGAAGACTCTAAAAGAAACCCTAATTCTGGGGCCCTGTGGACTCACCTTGGCTCAAGCAAAGCCTGTAATCCAACGATCCCCTCGACAGCACTCATCCTGCAAAGGCTAACAGACAAAACCCTAAAAGACCTAGAAAACAAACCCTAGAAAGCAAAAAGCAGGGGTCCCCATTTGCAATGGGGCGATGTGTGAATACGTCACAACAGGTCTGAGGATGAGAGAGAGAGGGTTAGAGATATATGTCTAGATCTTGGGGGAGAGAGGAGAGAGCGGTAGAGAGAGGGGAGAGAGGAAGAGTGATAGGGAGATAGAAAGTTCTAGAATTCGGGCCAGATTAAGTGAGTGAGATTGAGAGAGCTAGAGAATGCTGATAGGAGCCTAGTCTACTGATTACTAAAATTTGATCAAGTCTGAAAATATAGAAGATTTTCAAAAACCTAGAATTTGCATTATAACTCCTAAAGATTGGAAACCACTCTCAAACGTCCTACCTGCTGATTTTATGGTGGTGCTCGTTAACCACAGGCAAACATCAGATCTATTGCCTTCCCAACCATAGACGATAAGCTTTTATCGTCACCCCCGAGCACACTACATGATCTTCAGGTTATTGAATTCATTGCTATTGATGCAATCATGACCTTGCATATATATTAATCAATACCTCCTAATAGATCTCAAGTCGGCCATATACTTTTGGCCCCAAGGATAGGGTCAAATCTATATATTACAAGTTACATATGAGTCTCCCTTAGTTGCAAGTTACATTTAACTTAATCACAAGTTACACACAAGTGGTTCGCCCAAATAGGGCCTGCCCCAAATTAGACTCATACAATTGAGATATCCAAATGCCAAGGCCGATAGGCCACTTGGCATTTTGTGCACTAGGTCGGTCCTAGAAGGGATCTGACCTAGCTACACAACAATATTGCCAATATATACATGAAATATAACTTAAAGTATAAGAAAGGAAAAAGACATTGAAATGTGACATATATTTTGATGAAGAGAATGAGATTGACTTGAAAAAAAAAATTAGATAATTTTTTGATGCGATTGGGCCTTTCTTTTTATGCAGCCAAGTTTTTGCTAGAGACTTGCCGAGTTTTTGACAAAAACTAGGCGAGTCTTTGTGGCGAGTCAATGGTGAAATTACTTGCCTGAGCCAAAAGCTCGCCGAGTTTTCAGCGAGTAGTCCATGTATGTCAGAAATTACTACATAAGGAAGTAGATATTAGTCTCCACTAGAACACTTCAAACTTACTAATTCAGTACTTATTGGAGTATTTTTGAAATTAGTCCTACATAGCGATATTTTCATTAATACATTTCTACAAGAATTATATCAATAAATTACAAATTAGAAAAGACCCCACAAGGGACATTACATAATCCTATATATATATATATATATATATATTCACATATGAATTATATGGATGCAATAATGTGATTCTATATATTATTATATGATCCCTTATATATGGAATGTGGACAATAAGGTGCAATTCTTCGTATGTCTGTTTAAATGCTGCAGACAACCATGATAGACATAATGAGGGAATACAAGGAGGGGTAACAGTTGTGCAGTCCTCTTCTAGGCACACCAGTTGGTGACTGATAGTCCCATGAGGCCAAGGGGGTGCAAGGAGTGCCCCGCTCTTGAGCTTGGAAGGGAAGGATGTTCCGGACACCCTGTCATATTTTTGCATTAAAACCTCTACCATGGTTGGCCATTGGATTAAGGAGCCCAATCATAGGTAGCGGAATAAGGATAGCATGATGAAGGGGAATGGTTATAGGATACCTCACTAAGTACACCACCTCATATGAGATGGCCGAAGGCCAGATGAGGCCAAGAGGGATGGTATATCTGCTCTTGGGCCTAGGGTAGAGGATCTCTTGGGCACCCTATCATGTCTCCTTATCCAAACTCCATTATGGTTGAATCCTAATAATAAATTAGATAATGTTATACGATTAAAATTATTATGGATATATACTCTGAAACCCTAGTAATGGTTGATCTTATGAATTGCATCTTCAATATTTGTCTAACTTGATTGTAGGACCTCAGCAAGGAGGTATTTTGTTTTACATATCTTTGGGTAAAGTTACATCTCTAACAATATTTTGTTCCGTGTTTACTTGAATTTGTGATTCTAGGGTAAATTCTAGGGTAATTTGGAAAGGGGACATTACACTATATTGAAAAATCCTAATTCCTAGAGGGGAAGATTTTTCTGATGCACAGAGCTCTGTTGCTTTAATTGTGGGGTTGTAGAAGTCATTGTGCCTTTAAGAAAATCCTGAATACTCCACCTTGTTCCTGAGTGCCTGCAACCTTGATTCTATGGCACAAACTGCTCCAATGTATACCATCCCATAGAATTCTGATTTAGTATGTGGGAGGAATGTGATGGCAACTGGCACTGCTTGATTCACCAATTCCTCCGAACCCAATCTATTCTTCTCCTAGATATAATGTCTACCTGGGGCTTTTGTTAGCTCCTTGTCACCTGTAATGACAAATATATAAATATTTGACACAAATATGGATAAGATTTTGGTATTTACCCTGTTGTGTACCGCATCTTTGAGAAGATCTCAACCAAGGACCCCTTTTGTGGCATCTCAGATATTGTCACCTTGATAGAAGAAAACCTTTCTCATTTCAGCCTCTTTGATCTCACCCAAGAATTCCATCTGTTGCTGCTCCGCACCCTGCTGAATGCACATCTCAATTTGTCTCCTTCACTGTGTTCTCTAAAATTCTAAATTAGACGTGATGAGGAGGTAAGTGATGTGGTAGAAAAGTTATGCTCTTGGCAGTAGATAATATGTTCTAAAATGCAGTGTCCACTGTGCTAAAATGAGTGCTTGATACCATTCTAGCATGTAAACTGATGCTATGCAAAAAGGATTAGAAAATCTGTTTGATGGCAACACACACAAGAGCACAAAAAACAAACATTATTGTTAGCAACAAAAGATTATCCTAAACAGGCATATCAAGAGAGATATTAAGCATGAAATAGAAAGCATATAAACATAGAATAAAATAGCTAATCAAGATGCTCATAGTTGCTCCTCCCTTGTTCCTCTCCTCTCCAAGTCCCAAATGAGTGTAGCTCTCAGCTTTTAGCACTAGCCATGGATGCCATATGGAG
Source organism: Cryptomeria japonica (assembly GCF_030272615.1). Taxonomy (NCBI): domain Eukaryota; kingdom Viridiplantae; phylum Streptophyta; class Pinopsida; order Cupressales; family Cupressaceae; genus Cryptomeria; species Cryptomeria japonica. The sequence goes on along the minus strand of NC_081415.1, from coordinate 678,724,943 downwards.
ATTCAAGATAGTTGAATATGATAAGCAAATGCTATGCAAGTGTAGATAGTGATGCTATGAGAAAGCTCTATGCTAATGCCAGTATAACAACAATACTCTAATGCTTCTCTCTTTTTTTGCTTGAGGAGAAGGGTTCTATTTATAGAAGAAATGGGGAAATGAAGGGTTAAGATTGAATGGTTTAATCAAGGGCCAAGTTTGAAAGTTGGGGATCCATGTGCACAATTGGCACCAATAAAATGGTGACAAGTGTCAACATAGGATTGGGTTGAGAGAAGAGGTTGGAGGCATTAAAGGCCTGAGAAGACCTCATGGTTATCTAGAGGCTAAGGGTCAAGTCCAAATTAAGATTACCCACTGGATTAAGAGTTAATCCAAGGATAAACCTTTGTGCAAATGTTTAAGAGATAATCATGGTCAAAGCATTAATGGCCTGATGAGACCTTTGGGTTGGGTAGAGGTTGAGTCAAAACAAATGTTTTAACCATGTGGGAGGGTTTGAGGTAACCATTAATGGTTATTGGAGACTTTGGGGATTAAGTGGTTGAAGGTTGAAAGCCTTCAATGGTTATCAAAGACTTTGAGCCATTTAGTGGTTGAAGGTTGAAAGCCTTTAATGGTTATCAAAGACTTTGAGGGTTTGAGAAGTGACTTCCCTTTTGCTTAGGAATGTGACAAAGTTTAAAGAAGGGGTTAGGTTATTTAGAAGTGATTAGAAAATTCTAGAAGGGGTTTAGGCATGCAAGTGGATTTTGTAGGAAAATGCAAGTGGGAGAAATTTCGGTATTTTCAATTAAAATAAAATCATTTATTTCAATTAAATGGTGTAATTTGCATTTGGATAAATATTCAAATAAATATTAATTTATTTAAATGAGATAAATGAAGATAAAGCATTAAAATGCTTGAAGACTTTGAGGGAAACCATTAAAAGCTTGAAGACTTTAAGGAAAACCATTAAAGTCTTAAGAAGACTATAGAAGGAAGCCATCAAGTTTGAAGACTTTAAAGCCATCAAGTTTGAATACTTTAAGGGAAACCATTAAAGGTTTCAAGTGGGTGAGGATAAATAGGATTTTAAATAAATAATTTATTTAAAATAGTTGTGCAACTTGCTTTTGTAGGAAAATACAAGTGGGTGGAGGATAAAGGTGATTTTAAATAAATTATTTATTTAAAATAATTGTGCAACTTGCATTTGTAGGAAAATACAAGTGGGTGGAGGATAAAGGTGATTTAAATAAATGTTAATTTATTTAAATGTGAGAGGTGGGATTTTGGGGGATTTAAATAAATATTAATTTATTTAAATGTGAGAGAATATTTAATTAAATAAATATGATTTATTTATTTAATTAATGGTTTGAATTTGGTTAAGTGAATTAAATCAAATAAATTGAATAATTTATTTAATTAATAGGAGAAGAGGGTTAAGATGAATTAATTAAATATATTAATTTAATTAATTATTAATTGATGGTTAAATAATCAAATAAATATTAAATATTCATTTAATTAAGTGGACAGATTTATGTGACTACATAAACATTAAATTTATTGGTATGTCAAGTGTTGATCCCATCTCCCTATTCAATTAATGATAACACCATCCCATGAGATCTTATCATTATAAATGATGCAATCCCAAATTGTCTTTAGGTTCTGCCAACAGTTGAGATTATCTCCTATAATGAGTTCCTTTTCATCATCTATCCCTTGGTTCAGTAAAATGTTTGGTACTTTCTTTCCTTCATGGTAGCAGTATTCAATGGAGAAGTAGGAGAGATTATCAAGTATGTCCCATGCTTTGCATAGGATGTTATTTATTCTCTAATTCGGTAAAAAGTTTGTTACTCTCTTTCCTTCATGGTAGCAGTATTCAATGGAGAAGTAGGAGAGATTATCAACTATGTCCCATGCTTTGCATAGGTTGTTGTTTATTCTCCAATAAGACAATTGCTGCTTTCAGATGCAAAATATTATTGGCATTGAGTCGCCTACAATCAAGATTGATTCTAAATTGCTGGATTTAACCAATTGGAGACTAAGTAGGAAGGCTTCAGCTTCTGCTTCATTGTTTATGCTGGGCTCTAGCTTCTTGGAGGCTGCTTTTATCATTTTTCCAAGTGAGTTTCTGATTATGGTTCATGATTCTTACGGTCATCTGTTGTCCCATGAGGTGCCATCAAAATTCATATTGACTAAACCCTTATGAGAAGGAATTCATGTGATTTGATCCATATTTGAGGGAGATTGATTGAACTCAGAAATCCCATGAAAGGTGGGGTGCAGGGTCATTGCATGTTTTTTTAAGACTGAAGGAATCAGGTAGCCCTCCCATTAAACTGCAGTGTGCCTGGAAAACCTTTTAACGTAACTGGTGACGCTGGTGTGACATGTCCTTTGATACCACGTGAGCTTGGGGGAGACTGGATTTCATGACCTCGTGCTTTACCACAGGAAGCTCTCACCAATCAAGCCAGGCCCCCAGCCCAGGGTCATTGCTTGTTTTTGATATGCAGTAAATTTATTATTTATTAGGAATTGGTTTGTTGATCAATTGAAATAAATTTTGTTGTAACACACTTATAGGAAAAATTGTAAAAGGTTTTAAAGGTTCATTGAACTGGTAGCATTTATAAGATGTATTTTTTGGTATGAAAGCTGATCACCAGTGACCAAAATGATCACTATCAATGTTGTCCTTACTTTTGCTGGCCTATTTTAAAACGCTATTGGGATAATCAGTTGAATGTCATATTTGTGTGTTCCTTAATGAGAATCTGACTTAGAAACTGTATATGGATCAACCACTTGGTTATGCAGAGAATTGCAAATATCATACAATGTGTATTTATATAAAAGGTAATGTATGGTAAAGCAGGCACTCATTACTTACTCACCAAGGATGATAAATATTCCCATTTAGAATGGACAAGAGTCCTTAAGAATGATTTGAAGAACTTTCATAACAAAATCTTCTTCTTTTCAACTGAATGCACATGAGAAACTATCAAAAGGCTCAGATAAAGGAATGCAAACCAATGGAGTAGACATGAAGCTGCTATCCTAGGAAGGGAAACCGATTGATGGCATCTCCTATCGGCAACTGGTTTGTAGTTTGATTTATCTGACCATAACTAGATAAGATATCTTGTATCCAATTGCGAATAAGAGGGGTTCCATTATATAAGTACATGCCCATACTTTTGGCTTATAATGCATGGGGGAATATCATTTATGGTGGAATACCCTTCCAAAATGATTATTTACACATAAATATAAAAAAATGTAAATTAACCTTACTTTCCAAATGAGCATCCCTTAGAATTATGACATTGGTCCTGTGGAATTAACGATAGTATTACTATTCATATCAATAAATTATTTTAGCAGAGCTTACATAGAATAAGCTGGTTTTCTTTGAGAGCAAACGTGGGGCATTAGAAGATGTGTAAAGGGAATGTTAATTTCTGAAATGCAAAATATCCCAGTAAAGACAATCCCTCTGCTGTGCAACAGAATTTGGACCTCCTTATGATCCTAAAATTCAGAAAGGTTGCAGCCCAAATGTAAGGTGTGAGTTTTTTCGATTTTCTTCCATGGATGTGGAATAATTGACTTAAATAATTGTCTGTGCCTGCGTTTGGCTTTTATATTGTTATGCATGTCACCATAAGGGTGAATTCTATGTAAAATCCTCTTGAAAAACCCACATGCCACTTATTTTGAGAGACCTTATCATGGCTTCTTAACTTTCTTCTTTGGCTCCCTTGATTTGTCTTTAGGTCCCCTGCCAGATGACTTATTTGATCCAATCATTCCATAACTTGTAGGTTTACAGAACACAGGAGTTAGAATGAAAAACAATGTTAACAGCTTTCACTGGAAGAAGTTTTTCTTTAGAGCATGAAAACTTGAGCTGCAACGCTGCTCCAGTGAAAGTGTGCTTATTAGTCACTCTGGCTGGTTCTCAATCAAAGTAACTTATGTAAACATACAGGTAAACTCTTGGCTCACTTAGTACATCACACCTGGAAAAATTCCGTTTATACTTTCTACATATGTGATGGTTCGAACTTACGGTCCTAAATCTAACTAGAATCCCATAAGTCAACACCAATAACAGTTTTAACCATCCATTTCCTCGCGAAGAATGCACCTTGTGCTCTACTGTCAATAACACCCAGGCTGCTTGCTTATTGCCATGCATACACTACATTCATAATGATTAAAATTTGCAGAATTCCTGTGTAAGGGTAAAATATGCCATTCGTTACCTTTAGCTGTAACTTCTTATTATACCTTATAGGAATATAAAATTGGGTTGGATCATTTAATTCACTACTATCTAAGTTTTTTTTTCATTTTTTCTTTTGACCTTCTACATGTCATCTGCATAAAAGTGTTTGATAATTTAGAAATTTGAAAAAATGGTTAAAATATTAACAGTAAGGCCACAATTGCGAGATTTTTCTCATTGTTTTCAAAGAAATCTATTTTCTTATGCTATATTGGAGTTTTCTAAATTATAATCAGATAATGTGATAAACTATGGCTGACAATTTTATTTTTCTTTTGCAGTCATTTGTTCTCTTCTGGACGTATCCTTTGTGTTGTAACTTAGATCACAAGATTTTTTTTTGCATAAAATTAATAAATTTCTTTTAACTATTTGATATTTTTTATAATGTTTAGCCATGTTTTACTTACTTTTGCCAGGGTTTCTTTAACACATCTCAGATTTGCTTATGATATTGTGCATATATTTTGAAGCATCTGTGTTGCTATCACATTACGAAAGTGTATGGCAAAAATACTTGCAGCAGTAAGCTGAAGGATTTATTGTAACGACACAGTTTTGTCTGAAGCATATGCGCAGAGTGGGAGTTTTTTGTAACATTTTATATTGGATGATGGAAAGTGGAGTCTGCAGATTTTTATTGGCACATAATTGTACTAGTATAAAGATGCATGTTCTCTTCTTTTATAGTCGCCTAAAAGCATCCCCAAATCTGAAAGATCACAGATTTTGCTTGGAAGGATAAATATTTGACAAATTACCTACATCCATTTTTCTACAGATGCATTATTATTATTTTTTCATTGACCACAGGTAAAAATTCCAAATCATTAAAACTGAAAATGAGAGTTCGAAGTAGTTTTTACTTCATCATTTTGACTTCTTAAAATTGATTTAAAGTTTTTTTCGTTTTTTCTTTCATACATAACCATTTCTTCTGATTTTCATTGAACTCTACGTCAATGAGAATGTCAATACCAACATAAGTCATGTTAGGTGCTCATGTGGGATTAACAATTACACCTACGGGTGGTGTTTATAAACCCTTCAATCATCTTATTTCGAGATAATCTGTGAGGTTAATAATAAACACGGGACCTTTTTTTTCGGAAAACCTGAAGTTTAGTGACATTTAGAAAATAGGAATATGATATCAGATATCCTAGAGGATTACTGTCGATGGTTTGGATGAAATATAATACGTGTTTAGTCTATTGACTTTGTTTCTCAATGGATAAGTAATTGGATTGAAATTTGGTTTTCTTGTATCATCAAACGACTGAGGAGATCAAACTCTTCACTCTGATTTGTGGAGAGTCTAATGCGTAGGGTCTGTTGTCTTTGTTTCTGAATGGAAAGTTGCTGGGTTGAAATTAGGTTTTCTTGTATCATCAAACAACTTGGAAGATTAACTTTTCACTTCAAGTTTTCTGAATTTTGTAATAAAGTCTAATTATAGACTTGAAAATATAAGAGGGCCCTCTTCTGTTTTTATTTGTCTTTGCACATAATATAATAAAATTTATTTGTCTTTGTAAACTTAATAAATTATAAAAAATTGCAAAGGTATTTTATTTATTAATCGAAATTGTAATTTACTTTGAAAAGTTGGAAAAGCAGAAAAAATTGAGTAGGAAGATTGAAAATAAAAAGTTAGATCTATTTTTAAGATTAAAGAGTGTTTTGTAGGTTTCCAATTTTTGTTGGGAATACTTTATAATAAATGTTGTATATTTTATTAAGAATCTAGTTTTAGGATAATTTTTTAAAAGGCTCTTTCCAAGTAGGAATTTATGTAAATGTTTTACTACATTACAATTCTTGCTAGATGTTCGATGTGTGCAAACATGAAGTAGTGATGATTTTGTTACGCTACACACAATTTAATGATTAAATTGAGATTGCATACTTATATTGATGGTAAATTTTATCATGTCAAATGTAAAATTCATTGTTTGACCCTTGAGTTATAGGGTTGTGTAATAATTTATAGGAAGCAGTGATGGTTGGTTATGGCTAATTGAAAAGGTACAAAACCGTATTAATAAGTGGTGCAATGGATGGCAATCCATGGGGGGAAGACTTACTTTGATTAAAACTATTTTGGAAGCCATACCTTGTTCATTTGGCTTTCATTAGCTCACATACCCAATAGTGTGCTTAAGATAATAAGGAAAAAAATGCTTCACATTTTTGTGGAAAGGGAAAAGGGTCAAATGGTATTCCACTTACAAATTGGTTGTCCATTTCTAAGCCAAAAGATAGGGACGTTGGGGCTTTAAGAATGATTTTTTTTTGGAGTGGCTCGTGTTGCTAAGAGTGTTTGGAGGCTTATTTCAATAAGGGAACTATGGTAAACACTTTTTATCAAACACTCTTTCTGACACTCTTTTCCAGTTTGGAAAGATCGGTGTTGGGCCCTTCAGATTGGTCAGTTGCGGCAACTAAAGTCGAAGATGGTTGAGTTACTGTTAAGAGGAAGAATTCAAAGATGTTCAAGCCTTCTTTTGGTGACTCTTCGTTCCCATAAGGCCAACTACAAATCTTGAGGGCCCTTGTAGTTGGTTGTTTGCGTTGGTTTTATTGGCCCTTTCTTTGTATGGGTTGCCTGCTATATTTAGGGGGCAGTCCTTGTTTTTTTTGGTCGTTCTATCTAGTTGGGCTTTCAATGCTTTATCTATTTTATAATTTGATGTAAAGGGTTTTGGGGCCCCTTCAAAACCTGCTTTTCATTGTATCAAAAACACTCTTTATCGGAAGCATATTACTCCAAAATCCTTTGTAGAGTGGATTAGATCTCCAATAAAAACTTACGTAATGTTTCTTTTGTCTAGAAGGTTTCTATTCTTTCATTCCCTATTATTGGACATTGGTTGATGTGGAAGCTGGGAAATGGCAAAAATATTATTGTGGGAGTTGATTTGTGGGGATGCTCATCTACACCTCATGGTTTTAACTCTATTATTAGAGAAAGGTATTAGTACTCTTGAACATGTTGATCCTAATAATACAAATCTTTGGCAACAAGGGAGGAAAACTATTGAGAGGATTGGTTTGATTGGAATGGATTATGAAATTTGGTGACTATGTTAAAAGACTAAATCGAAGTCGTGAGAATCAACAATGAGGAAGACATTTTGGTTTGATCAAAGAATAATGCCAAAGGTGTGTACATTGTTAAATTGCGGTACAAGACTTTATCCCTTGTTATGGACCATGATATTGATTGTTGGTGGAGGAGTATTGGGAAGATTCATGCTCCCCACAAGACTAAAGTTTTCATGTGACCTGCACTCCAAGATAAAAGTTGACTTGGGATGTGCTATTAAAAAGGAGTTGACAAGGTTTTGGAGAGGAATTTATGGGTTGGATGTACACTATTGCTTTGTTTTAAAAATTGGTATCATCAAGTTGCACTATATAACTACAGAACTTTACCACTTCTTGTTGCTTGGGGTATTTCTCTGGCTAGAAATGTTGCTATTTCTTAAAAACAAATTGATCCCTTCTTTTGAGTGCACATCTCTATTTTTGCCCATTTTTTGAATACTCAAAAGGTGAAAATTCGGGGTTCCTTGACTATCCCATTGATTAATAAATCTTATTTGTGGGGTTTTTTAATGGGATTTGTCAAGATAATCTTGGCTTTTGTGGGTTGGTAGGAGACATCTTATTTTATTATCGTAAACATTATATTACTTCCAGTGCTAGTTTCAATAATGGTACAAATTACTTTGTAGAGATTATGGCTTTGTAACTATTGCTAACTTTGGTAAAGGACAAAATTTTAGAAAATATTCATGTCTTTAGAGATTTCAAAGTCATCATCAAATGGGTAAATTGGATATATAGGGTGTAAAATTTGTTTCTTTAACCTAAAAAATATTTAATTGATAGATCATGCTTTTCTTTTGCCCATACATCTTTGTACATGTTACAAAGTATAATTTGGAGGTTTATGTACTTTCTAAGGCTGGTTTACAATTGGCTGTAGATAGATGGGATATTATTGAAAAATTTGGAGAATTCTCTCTCGCTAGTAAACACCTCTGTGCTTAATCAATTTTGATCCTCTCTGTTCTCTCTTTTCTCCAAAGTTTTTCTTTAGTTTTGGAGTTTTTGCCCTTTCTTGGTTAGCTACTCTTCGGTTTTGTTTTTCTTGGCCTCTGTTATTGGGTTTTTTACCATGCTATTTGCTATCATGCACCTTTATGATGGCTCTTCTTCTTCCAAGACTTTTTTACTCCTTGCAAAGTTTTTTCAACTTTTACAGTATGTAACCTATTGTTTATCATTATGATGTTTTCTTAAACTTTTTTTTGGGGAAAAAATAAAAATAATCTCACATCTTCAATGGTACCTATTTTAATTATTAAAGACATTGATTGATTCAATGATTGCAAGGTGCAAGATGAATTATATTCTGTAGTTTAGTTGGGGAGTGTTCCAATTCCAAACTATATTTATATCAATGTTCATTTCAATTCCATGACTTGATAATGGAATAAATTCTTAAAATGTGCCTATTAATTAATTAAGACCCCTCCTAAAAAAATATTGTTGATAGGTCTCATAAATAACACTTTTTAACAAATATAATATATTTGATTCTAATCCTAATATAGTTTTATGTATAAATACTAGCATGCCTATCTTTAGACGAATACGGGTAAAGTATGTTGAAACATATCATATTTTTTTCATTATTCCACTTTAAAAAATTATTATATAACGATATTGTAATTAATATTAAATTATTATTATATTACGATATTGTATTAATATTAAATCATTATTAAGATATGGTTATATTATTACGTGTATGCATCTAAAAATGGTCAACACTTGTGGCACCATACTTTAACATGTCCACATGACCTTCTTTTAGGGTTTTCGCATCTTATTGACATTTGTTGTATGTCGCACATTCGATCTTCATTGTTTGTCGACATTGCGTCTTTCCTCTGCATTTCTTTCCTATTTGATTCCAATCTCTCACATTTTGAATTAGGTCTTGTCGGTATCATTTTTGAATTGCAATCATTGGTCGTGATCAATTTTGTCATGTCAATTGGACATTGTCAATCCTAATTGGTGTCAAATTAGGGTTTTGTCCTATATTTCAATCATCTTCAATAAATTTGGATAATTTTGGATCCTCTTTCAATTGTTAATTATTAGTCAATCTTGTCAATTTGCGATCAATTCGTCATTGGTCTTTGTCAATCTCAATATCATGTCAACCTTCACCAAGTCAATCTTTTATCAATCTTTGATCGATTCGTTATTGATCTCAATCAATCTTCATCACTTTTGGATCGATTAGTCATTGATCCTTTATCAATTGGCATCTATCAATTTGATCCTTTTGTCAATCTTGATCAATTTGTCATTGATCTTTGTCAATCAATTAATGTCAGTTTTCTATCAATTATCAAGTCTTTGTCGTTTTGTCCTCTCGATTGCAATCCTTATCAGTTACTGGCTTTGATCTTGTTTTGATATAATTTCATTTCTAATTTGTCTATTAGGGTTTAATGATTTATTCATTTAATCCTACTAACATTTCTCTTTAGGTTAAATGAGTTAATTCTATTTTTCCTAAGTCTTTCATGTCACCATTAAATACTTTATTTAATTGGCTAATTTATCTTTTTGTGAGTTAATTAATAAATGTGAATTTATTAATTAATGTGACCTAATTCCTAATTTCCTAATCTTCTAATTCTTCTTTTTCCACCTAATTACTATTTTTTCGAATTTCAAATTTCCTCCTAATTTTTCTCCCCTAATTAGCTCGCCTTTTTGTGCTCAATCATGTCATAATTCATGGGGCTATTTTCTCTCTAATTTGTCATTCAATCATGAAGCTAAATTTGTGCATAATTGTGTCATAATTGATTATCATAATTTGCTCTCAATTTGTTACAGAAACTTGTCAATCAATTTGTCATAATTTGTCATTCAATCATGCCAAATTTCAAATTTGTTGCAACATATCATATGCTTATCAATTTGGAGACTTTTGTCCTATAAATTGACATTTCTCTTGTGATCAATCATAACCACGCTTCAAGTAATCTTACGCTATCACTTTCAAATCGCTTTCTCGCAATCATCTTGCTTTCAACCACTTGCCTTTGTAGGTGACAACCACATAATTTGAAGGTGCAAGAAGAACAATCGAGGAGCTATGAAGGAGATTCATGTGCTTTGGTTTGCATTTGTTTTAAATCTTGTCTTCATTTCCTCTATTGAATATATTAGGATCAATTTCATTGCAATTTAGGTTTGTGGTTACCTAGTTATATTGCTTTGATGCTCATTCTTGATTTCCTAGCTACATTTCTTGGTGAACCCGACGCGAACTAACTAATATTATGCCTTTTGAGTATTTTTGAGGTGTTTTGCTAGTTGAATTTGTAGAAAAGGAGCCTTTTTTAGGGTGTTTTAGGCCTTTTGTGCATGTGCAGAGAGTTTATGCACTTGTGTGAAGACATCTTGTGCTTGTGCAAGACTTTCCTACGCTTGTGCAGGACTATTCTGGGCTTGTGCAGATCATTGACATATTTAACAATTAGGAGATAAAATTGTCATTTTCTCACTTTTGAGTGTTTGCAAGGGTAAAATAGGATTGATTAAGAACAAACATGCTTAAAATGAACTCACCTAGCTTTAATTAGGGTCGGTTAAAGAAGAACAAAAACACTTTAAATTGGGCTTTAAAATGAACTCAAATTCTGCAAATTCTCTCAATTTGATCATGTCTAGATATAATCAAGCTTGAACGAACTCATGTAGGCTAACTAGGGTCGTTAATGAGCAACATGTAGGCTAACTAGGGTCGTTAATGAGCAACAAATCTTCACTTTAGCCTAATTAGGGGTGTTAAGTTACAAACCTCTGCATTTTAGCTTAGGAAGCTTGCAAAGTTTCCATTTTCTTTGCTTAGGAGTTGCAATCATTTCAGTAATATGGAATCCACTTAAAAGTGTTCAAAATTGAGTCATATGTTGCAATTCTAGTACGTTTTTGAAGTCAATTAGGTCAAATTTCATTAAAATTAGGGTTTTTATGCATAATAGGGGTTTAATTTTGTAAAATTTCTCCTCTGTCTAACTGATTATCATTGTTTTGCAAGTACACTGTACTTTTGTGCTTGTGTAGAGGGTTTTTGCGTCTGTATGCAGAGTTTCTGTGCCTGTGTCAGACTTTTATGTGCTTGTGCAAGGGCAAAAACTGAGGTACAATCTTTCATTTTAGCATTCAAGAATGTCAATTTTGCTTCATTTTCAATGCTTTGGATTTCTATGTTACTAATTATCTGTGCAACACTTTGGTGAACGTTGGAGAAGACCTAATAAACAAACTACTAATGCAATTTGATGCATGACGTATGTTGAAGATTAATCTTTGAAACAGAGTGTCTTCTTTTTCATAGTTAGCAAACATTTGGATCTAAGCATTAAAAAGAACCGTTTGCTTTCATTGTGTTTTCTTTGCTTGGGCACACTTGTGCGTGTGAGCGGTCCCACAATTTTGACACTCACTATCCTCTCCCCTTTTTTGGGTGTACGAGAAAAGTGTCAAAACGACACTCAAATTTTACATTTTATAGGTAGAGCCCATAAGGTTGGTGAGGGGAGAACAACCCAGAGTAGTAATGGGCGAAATCCAAGTCACCTCTTAGCCGCTATATAAAATATGTGAGGATGAAAGTCCTTGCAATGGGTGCTAATTCCCAACTGCACCGACTTCCCCAGGACCTGTGTTCTACAAGAAGGAGGCCTCTCGAGGGAGAGAGCGTATATGGACGCCCAAAAGAGAGTCTTGAACTAAAGAGTCGTTGTTGTAGTTTGCCAAAAATATTCTAAATGTTGACTTAGGCATTGTGATACTTACATGCCGAAGATATCCCTCACGTGCTCTTCAATCAGAGATAGTAAATTTCTTGGGAAGTGATGACCCAAGGAATTCGAAGCTTGGTATGCCCGAGAAGTGAGTGCCATGGAGGGGAGCTAGTGCTACCAAGCTTCTCACTATTTGGTTGAATGTGGTATTCTAGGTTAGGGGATTCAACAAATATTGTCCTTGTAGCCTTAGGATTGTGATTGAATGTTTTTATTTCATGCAAATGTCAAACAAACATTTTGTCTTCCGTGCTTGTTAAAGTGAATCATAAACAAAGGATATAGTCAACACATCAAACATTGGTAAACAAAAACAATATTCACAAGCAATCATAATCAACCTTGGTTATCAAAGTTCAAAATGAACAATCTCAAACAAGATTCAAACAAAAGTCAAACTTGGTCTTAAACATTTCAAAAGTATTAATCCAACATTTGCAAAGATTTCATAAACATGGCTTGTCAAAACATTGTATATCATTGTTTCAAAATTCATGTCACTTAGGGTTAACTCTTGCATAGTTCAAACTTAGGTCTTAAGGCATACATTCATCTCCATTCATATTAGGTTTATTCCTTGGTCATTTTGCACTTAGGTTTAGAGTCATTTTTCCTAAGTCCTCATTGCATTATCGTTATCTTAAAATTAGGTCTTGGTTTAAGTTGCATTTTGTATTTTCCAAGTTCATTGGTCCTCACATATCCTTATTACATTAGATAAATCATTGCATAGTCCAAGCCCTAGGTCTTGTCTTAGGTTGATATTGTCATACATTTGCACTCATACCCTTCGTCCTTAGGTTATACAATATCCTTAGATCACTTTCATATCATATCATATTTTTAGTTTGTTCATATCATATCCTTAGTTCATATCATTAAGTCATATCATATCACTAGGTCATGTTATAACCTTAACACACATTATTGCATAATAGCTTTAGGTCATTTAATACCTTTAAGTGACTAGTACATTTTTGGCTGATTTCCGACGGCCTATCGTCAGAATTTCGACTACTTTTCGTTGGACTGCCAACAAATGAAGCCATCGAAAACTCGTTGTCGGGCATTTTGACGATGCCATCTAATGTCGGAATTCTGACGACATCTTGAACTCTTTCAACGACGGCCATGATCGCTCATCCGGCCAGAGAATGTCGTTAGAATTTTGACGCTCACCAAGAATATGCATCGACTACGACTACAACGACCATCCGACAAGAAAGTATCATTGGACATACACCATCCTCGTCGGATGTTTCTTCAATTCGTGTCGAAATTTCGATGCCTGTCGAAAACTATGCACCGACAAGGATGCTATTGGTCCGATGACCAAAAATTCTGACGCTTGCCAGAAACTATGCACCAACGAGGATGGGTTGTCATCGGAATTCCGACGATAATTTATTTTTTTTAAAAGAAAGAATACGCATGCCAATTACAATGGTGCTTGTTGGTTCCCTTTTAGCATGTGGGGTATGATTCAGACCTTGACCTCGGTTTTGAGACCTCGGGTATTGGAGGCTATTAAGCCTATTGGATGGGGTCTTCAACCTGCCCGTTCCCAAACAACTCACCTTTTGTTGTTCTTGGTACAAGTTGATAAGCATTGGGTCTATCTGGCGTGTATGCATCTCTATTTGGCGTGTATGGGTCTATCTGGCATGTATGGCTTCAACACTTGAAGCAATCAGAACCAACAAACTATTCACAATAGGATAATGCCTTCAACCAAGGATATACAAATGATAAACTTATCTCTAAGCATATAGGGTATATGTTGTTAAGGAGGTTCGCTGCCCCAGAGATAGTGTTCACTGGTCTAGGAAGAAGATCACTATCATCACTAATAGTTCGGAGCCTTCAAATGAAGCTCGTTGTCCACAAGATGAAGTTCGCTACCCTTGAGAATAGTTCGATGTATCTAGAATGAAGATAGTTGTCACTACAAGATGGTTCTCTATCCTTAAATTATAGTTCACTGACTCAGAGAAACAATTTGCTGAATGAAGGAGACAATTTTCTGATTGAAGACAATTCGCTGAGTGTATGTCGATACAATGACTAAGACTTTGTATGTATATGTCGACCCTTTCACTCTAGGTCGGCCCTTTCAACTTGATGCCAAAACATAGGGTTAAGATTACAAGATAAATAAGATAGGGCTTGCCTTATTCACAAGTTACAAGTTACATTCAATATAGGACCACAAGTTACATCGCCCAATTAGGGTCAGACCAAATTACAAGTTACGTTTATAGGGTCTGTCCTATCCACAAGTTACATTATATATAGGTCTTGCCCAATATTCATAGCAAGACATAATTACAAGTCACATGTATTTGGGCCCAACCCTAAGTGGTTCGGATTGCATGAGAGGTAATACATAGGAATTTTAATTGTCATTGACAACATTAAAATTCAATAGTCAGGTATCCGAGCTAGCTACAATTTTCAACACACAATAGAGATCACTGCTCCACTAAGGTTGAGATTGCAGCAGTAATAATAAGGTTGCTGCCTTAGTTGATAATATGAACACTCCTCAAAGACAATGATATATACCTTGATTGTTGGGTATATATCATTCTTTGCATTAACAAAGGTTCGGATTGATGTTTGGGCACGATTTGAGTTATAGAAAATTGTGAAGTCTTGAAACAAGACAATTTTCCCTTATTAGAGATGGTGTGAGTCTGGTTGTCATGGCGAGGACATGATAGAAGCTTGCACGTGAGAGTTAGAGTTAGAGTTGAAATAGTTTTCTATGTAAGGGTGGGAAAGTGTTGCATTTTGGTTCTAAGGAGAGATAGATCTAACTTCGTATGGCAAATTAGGATATACAACCATGGTGAAAATCTTGAAGAATCTATTCATGTTCTAATCAGCCTTGGGTGTTAAGGACTTCTATAATTTCATTAAATGTTTGTGATTGGCAAAGTTACCTAAGTTACCTTTGGTCAAGTCATGGTGTTAGAGTTCTTGGACAAGAGTGTTTACTAAAGCTTATAGTTCAACTATGGAATGAATTTAAGAAGATTAAACCATTCTAAGAGGATCCTCCAATATCCATGGCCATGATGTAGTGAGCTAATGATTCATTGTATAAGGTTTGTAGCAGTTTGTTGCATATTGTAGATTGTGTAATTGATCTCTCGTTATCTATTAGGGAGGAGGAGACACTGATTAGGTGACTCCATTGATTTGTTCAGGTCGATTTGACATTTATTATTTATATGATTTGGGTTTGCATATGAATAATTTGAGTATTGATTAAGCCGCTTGCAAGAGGGGTATTATTGCAAAACTACTAATAAATCTTTGTTGCAGATTTTTGGCAAGGGTTTTTTATCTTTATTGTGTGCCTTGTTTTTCATAGACTAGCAAACACTTCAATTGGTGCACTAAAATTGAACCAGTGTCTTTTGTGTCTTGAGCAATAGGCTCTTTTTGTTTAATCTCTAGAGGGCTTGTCTCCCCATGTGGTCATTAGGACTACTAGTGAGGAGAGAACGACCCAAGTGGTAGCGAGGAAAACCCACCTCTTCCGAACCACTATAAATAATTGTATCCATGGTGAAAGCCATGTGTAACGTGTGCTGATTAGTTCATACCGACACTATGTCTCCCCATAAACTCGTTTGATCAAATTTATTTGATCAGTTGTAGGGCGTAACCCCTACCGGCTAGGAGCCTTCTGTATTTATAGAGATGAAAGTGCCACATGTATGGCCACACGAGCGGATGCCCTTACTAGCACCTTTTTGTTTTAGAAAGCCAAAATCCTTCTAGTTGTTGGGGCAGGAGGTCGGACCTCTAGAGCAGCCCACACACATACAGTTCTTAGTAGAGATACAAAGTTCGCCACGAGGAGTTTTCATGGGGACTAATGCTTGGCTTCCCTGAGAAGTGAGTGTCGAGCGTGGAGCCAGTGGGGTCAATCATCTATTTATCTTCTCTGAATAGCGTAGCCTTAGGGGAAACCCCATGTGGGATCAACAACTATTGTCCTGGCCAACCATAAGAATTGTCCTTGTATTCTTTTGAACATACGAACATTCAAGACCAAACATCAAAACATTGTGTCTTTTATGTCTTCAAGTGTATGCAAAACATTTTTACATCAAACAAGACACTTTATTTTGAGTCATTTTGAGTCTAGACACTCACAAACATTGAGTCCTCATCAACATTGTGTCCTCTTGTCATGAAAAACAGTCAAAAATTCAGATTTGGTCACAACAAGCAACTTCACAAAACTGGAAAAATTGCACTTAGTTTCTGGAAATGCATTTGTGTCTGATAGAACCACATCTGTGTCATTTAGCTGTGTCTGTAAAAGGCAGAAATGCGTCTATGTTTTCTTAAGCAACATTACATTCATAAAATCTCATAAACGCGTCTGTGTCGAATAAAACAACATCTGTGTTATTTAATTGTGCCTGTGTAGTATACAAGCACGTCTGTGTTCAGAATTGAAAAACTTGCAGTCCAACAAAACAAGAGCAGTTAGTTTCAAACTCATTGAGCTTCCTAGGTTATCTCTTCAGGTTTTCATTTAACATTCAGTCTATTTCTGGGTCTCACAAAGTCCATCATTGCTTTACATCTTGCATTACATTCACATTTGTCTAAACTTGAGTCAAAAAGTTACTTGCTTGTCCTCATCTTGCTTTGTCAACACACTACATACAACAACATTTTGCTAAGTGGTCCCTCATCAAGGTCTATCACCTTTGGGTCTCATTTGGTCTTACTTAGAGTCAAGGTCAACTTACCTCATCAAGAGAAACTATCATCTCTTTGGAAGTCACACCTACTCTACTACATACATACTTGGTCTTACACTTTGGACATTGCAAGTACACTTCAGATTCATTTACGTTCCATCCAAGCTCTTGGTCTTCCATACTTTTCAATCTTCATCTAGTCTCACAATCTTGGTCAAGACCTAGTTCATGGTTGAAACCCGTTCCCAAAAATCTAGGAGAGAAGCTAAAGAAGCTCAAGAGTCCGCAAACATGAGTGCCTATGAGTATGACAATGTTTTTTTTTTCAATTCTGATCATACCACATTACCTGACATGGATGCCTATAGAAAAATTTCAAATGTTAAGAACATGGATAATACTACACACAATGACAATATGGACAACTTTTTCGTACATTCAGCAAAAGTGGAAGACTCCATTATGGATCCCTATTTTAATTGATTAGTTGAGGAAATAATGAGAAGAGATAGACAATATTTCTTACAAGTAATGGCACAAAGTGGAGCCAAGATTCCTCATGATTTTGACATGTCTCAAATAATGTAACATCGACCTAATAGTGGAGGCAATAGAGGACCACAACTTGTGTCTGAATCACCATCATCTTTGTTTCAAAAACCCGAGGTGCCCCATACACATGGTCACACATATGATACTCATCTACACAGACCTTTATGGAAGTCTTATGCGGAAAAATATACTCAATCACATACCACTGCTAAGGATCAACCACCAAAGAAATTGGATATCCAAAGGCATGATCAAAATCTGGACATAAGGAAACCCCACGTCAAATTTGGGGGCAACACACTAGAACAAACTTGTACATGCCTGTAGAGTATGGTATACATGGACAAAACAAATATTTCATTCCTCATCATGACTCCATACCAAGTGGTCCCTATACGTAGCATCATTATAGACCTCCTCCATATGAACATGTGTATGATCAATACCATCCATACATGCACTATGCTTCTCCTCCACCTAGTGGCTTAGGCATGGGATATGGTCCAAGAAGTTGATCTCCACCTAAGAACAATTTGGAACAACAAATCAAGGACTTACAAAAGAAAATGGAGGACATAAATACACCGAAGCCAGCTTACATAATGAGAGATATATGTCCCTATCCATTTGACAAGAGCATTCCAATGCCTCCCTTTCCTACATATTTCGTGACACCAAAGTTTGATAAGTACAGAGGCAAAGGGGATCTTAAGACACATATCAGACAATTTTTCACAGCTTGCATTGAGGTCACATCAGAAGAGACATATTTGATGAGATTATTCCCACAGAGCTTAGGTGATCAAGCTATGGAATGGTTCTCCCAACTTCCACTTGGAAATAAGTCTTGGGGTGATCTAGCGGAAGCTTTCATACAACATTTCTCATATAACATAGAGACAGATATATCAGTCACCACTTTATGCAACACCAAGCAAAAGGATGGAGAATCTTTTTCATTATTCTTGCAATGATGGAGGAATTTAGCCAGTAGATGCTCTTGTGAAATTCCACAAAAACAAACAGTAGAGATGTTCACACAAAATGTCAACAAAGACATCGGTTATGACTTGAGAAGATCTTGTTTGTCCACCTTCAAGGATGTCATATAAAAAGGCTTAGCGACAGAGAAAGTCTCAATTGAGCAAGGTGTCATCAAAATATTCAAAGAAAACAAAGAGGACTTTAAAGGAAAAGACAAGCCACGATTTTGGAACAAGAACAAGAACACAGTCAATGATGGTGTTGTGGATGCTAATACAGTGCGACCCAAAATCATTTTTTCTGGATCAAGCTCTACAAACAACCAAGTGAACACTCAAATGACTTTGAAACCACGGAGGAAGTACACCCCATTGGGAGAACCACTTGAGTCAGCTTTCAAGAAGCTAATGGCAAACAAGATAATAACAATTCCAGATATTCCTATGCCTCCATATGAGCCAAAAGTCAAACCAAATTGGTGGAATGACAATGAATACTGTGAATATCACAAGAGCAAGGGCCATAAGATAGGAAATTGTCATCGGCTGAAGAACATCATACAAGATCTTATTGATAGAGGTGACATTGAGATCGAGGGACACTCATCCAATCAAGAACATGAGATGTTTAAGGAACCATTCCCTAAACATGACAAGGGAAAAGCCAAAGCCACATATGACTAGGCTAACTATACCAGAGCATCCTATAATTATGATTCCACTGTTAATCACATTTCGATGGTTAATTATGTCTCTACCATTATCATAAAGGACAAAAACGCCTAAAAATTTTGCCCAAAGACCCAAAGTTGTCCTAAAAGGCATTAGACCTTCTTCTGAATCTACCTTTGAATGTAATGTCACAACTCGTCGGGGTAAGGTCACTTTTCAAGGTGCTCCAGCTAAAACCACCGCTTCCTCATCAACTAAACCTGAGTACGATTTGGTAGAACAGTTAGGGAGGACGTCCGCGCTTATCTCCATCCTTGAGCTTTTACGCATATCCCCCGCACATAAAGCCATTCTTGAAAAAACTTTGAGAGACACTTCTATCCCCACTGATCTGAGCGTGGACCAGTTTCAAGACATGGTAGGATATCTTTTTGTTCCACACTCCCTTACATTCACCGAAGTTGACGACACCTCTGTGAGCCAATCACATAATGCACCTTTACACATTGAAGCCTTCCTACACAAACATCGAATAAAATGAGTCCTGATAGATGGAGGAGTTGGTCTCAATATATGTACTCTGAACATAGTAATACAATTGGGATATTCTGATAAAGTTGTGAATGCTACAAAAAAAATTTACCATCAAGGCATATGATGATGAAGAGCGTTCATCCAAAGGCACAGTCACTTTACCTCTCAGAGTTGGGCCGGTTACGAAGGATGTGGTTTGTCAAGTCCTAGACCTCGATCTCACATACAACATATTGTTAGGACGTCCATGAATTCATGAGATGAGAGCAGTCCCATCTACATACCATCAATGCATTAAGTTTCCTCACAATGGAGTTGAAGTAACAGTTAATGGTGATCATAACCCATTCATATATTGCAACAATCTGCGACCTAGATCAGAAATAACAATCCCAGTCAATCGAGAGGCTATTCCCTCATCAACATATGTTGATCCAAGATCCTTAAAAGCTTCTACATCCAAACAAGCAGAGCTCAAAGAAAAGTTTAAGATTAAAGACATGGGATGTGGTGAGTATATCTTTCATGTTGATCAACTCCCACTATCTCCTAAGACATTTAGTCGACAGGAACAATCTATCAACAATTTGCAATATCAAGGAATTGGGTGTGAACCAACTAGTGTTATGGCTACTAAGTCTGAATGCAAATATCCTCTAGTGGTGCAAGAAGCTCTTGATATCAATAGTCCTAAGAGTGGTTCAAATGAAGAATCTATTGAGCATATCACCAACCCTCTTGAGAACTCATATAGCCTTGCCATTTCATCCATTCATTCCATTTCCACTCCGCTCCTAGACTTGGATCAACAAGAATTACAAAAGCCCTTACTCATTAGGGATGAAAAATTAAGCTTTGAAAAGAAAAATCTAAAAGTCAAAAATAAAGAGAAGTCCTTTAGTCCAAATCAAAATCAAAAGCTATTGGACTCCACAAAAATCAAAGTCAAGAATAAAAATCCTATGAAGCAAAAAGAGCAAGAGATTATCTCCCCTAATATCAAAATATCTGGGGGAAAAAGTTCTACAATTTTAAGTAAAAAAGAATACTTGTTGATCCTAAGTCTCCATCATGCTATCCTACTTTCACTTCTTTTCGCAATCATAAGCCTTCATCACTCATCCACTTGTTCCACACATCCTTTCCCTTCTAGCAATGCATCATGGACCTTTAATGGACCTTCCTTGAAGGACAAATTCGAACCAAATTGGATTGGTCCCTATGTCATCACAACAGTCTATGGATCAAGTGCATATCAACTTTCGACATCAGAAGGAGAACCCTTGGAAGATCATATCAACAACATGCACCTTCATAGGTTTTACACATAGCTCTTCAGGATATCCTGATTCAAAAATATAAAAATACAAAAATACAAAAAAATCAAAAAATTCAAAAATAAAAAATCGTTATTTGGTGAAAACCTGGCAAACAGGCGCCTTGTGACACAAAAAAAAGGAAAAAAACAGAGAAATAAATTCGTCCAATGGTGAAAACCACTTTAGTGGTGCCCTAGGCAAGTACCATGGTGAAAACCAGGTCACCGATGCCATGTGTAGAGACATTGCTCCTCCCTCCTTCAGGATTCGATCTCATCCTTCACTTTGCACACACTCATAGCCTATCCATCCATAATAACCTTACTCATTCCCATCATGCCTTGTTATTGAGCTACCTAAGATTGGTTAGTCATTCATAATAATCCCTCATTTTCACCCTTTCCATCCATAATAAATCAGCTCCTATCTGTGGCTAAGGAAAATCCTACGTCTAGTGATGGGTGTGGAACTGAGAGCATCACACGTTCCAAGGAGTACAGTTTCTTCCAGTTTTCTTCCGTCTATCCGCGCACAATCCACAATAAAGCAACACTTGCATCACAGATCCACAATAAAGTTTCGTCTTCTCCGCAATAAAGTATCATTTTCATGGATTCAATTAATTTTAGATGCGACACAAGCAACAATGGGCTTCAAAAAATCAAATCTTTCAACAAACTTAAACAACATTATGGTTCAGTGTTATTTATCCTTTTGTGAAAGTAAACATTGTGACCATAATCAAATAGACTTATCCAAGTGACAAGAGACACTAAACTTGAGGACTACAATGGATGTTGGTGTCGAGTCTTGGTTTTCTTTTGATTTTATCTTTTTGGTGACATGTCTTTTCGCTTTTCTAGGATGTCTCTGACTAGAGATTTTATCTCCAAGATGTCTTTGAATAGAAAGGAAAGGATGGGGTATCATCATCTATTTTTCTTTGCTATCTGTGGATTGTCTCTTAGTAATGCTATGACTTGTCCAAGGATATGAGGACATTGTGAGTCTAGTATGAACTGGGGCATTCTTTGTTTGCAACTCTCTGATCTCCATGAAATCAAGTACAATGACTTTCTGGGTCGAACATATGCCTTGATGGTCATAACCTATTTGCCATAATAAATCTTAATGATGATAATAGCACAAGAAGCTCTTTCACTTTCATATCTTCTATCTTCCATCCCCCTTTCTTGGTTGACCTCCATCCTCCTTGAATCTGTGTAGCCCGTTATCATATGACTGAGTATAATGACACGCCAAAAAATATTTGCATTTCGTATAGATTGCACCTGCATTACCACATATTAGTGTTTCATACATACATATAGATATCACAATTGCATCACATCTTGCACACAAAACATGATAGCACATTTTACATTCTCATCAAGTAAATAATCATTTGCATTATCATATTCATCTGCATTTCATACATTCACATATGCATAACATATAAAAAATAGAAAAAGAACAAAAATATTGCATTTTCATCATTTGCATCCATATCATATAGAAAAATACATCACATAGGTACATATGCATATAGCTTCCGCAAGGTTGAATCATCTCATATATATATATATATATCAAAAAGCATAAGTGTCATGATAAAATGATGTCAAAATCATATGGCTACAATCACCCGAAGGTGTCTACATCATCATACAAAATGGTACAAAACTGATACATAGGGAGCCCTCTAAGGCTATGATAAACTCCCTCTCTCGGAGCCAGCTGGCCTCAACAGAGTCTGAGCCCTGGAAGGACCCGCCCCAGGATCATCTCTTTTGCCCCCTCTATCTGGTGGTGGTGGAGGACCCATGACCCCACCGCTAGACGCCTACCTCTTGTCTCTCCCTCCAGAGGTCGTCGTTGTTCGCGATGGTCTCCGGAAGCTCCTAGCCCGCTGATCTGGTGGCACCGCTCCATAGTACAGGTCTCTCCAGTAGGCTATCTCCTCCCCTACCCGTAGATGATAGGCATATCCAGCCTTTGTGTCCTCTGCTTCCTGTCTCCCTGCCCTCAGTGCTATCTCAGCCTCTGTATAGTGTTGAATAGCCCGATCCCTCTCCCGCTCAGTGTCCTCAGCTGTCTCCTGAGCCTAGTCGTATCCCTCTCCAGATCCTAGATCTCATCTGCCTTCCCTTGGTAGATCTCCCTCAGAGATAGTAGCTCATCCTCCTCCTCTCTCCTCTCACCATGTCCATGTGGCTTCTTCTATGGCTACTCCTGTCCCTATCCCCGTCCCTGTCCCTATCTGGGAACCTATGCTGCTGGCACCTGTAAAGGAAATCCACCTCTACCCCTCACTACATGAGCCTGTTGAGCCTGTCTCTCCTCTCCGCCCTTTCTCCTCTGAGCCACCCTCCTCTCTGCCACTGCGCTCTGCCTCCGTCGTTAGCCTCTACCTCCACTATCCCCACTATCATCTACATCACCTCCACCATCTCCATTGAGCGGGTCCCCTGGAACCGTCAGCCATGGAAACGGATGCTCTGCCCAATATGCATTGTACTCTACATCCATCCCTGCATCCTCCACATCTGCCCATATATCCCAAGGCATTGGAACCATCTCCAGCATTTGTGTCACAGCCTGATCATACGAAAGTAATGACCCTAAATGCACCTGATCCCTCACTATTTGTGCATACATCCCTGAATCTTGTGGCATCCGTTGTATCATGTCGAACTGCTTGCATACCTTGTCAATCAACTGCCTCTCAATAATATACGATGTCCGACCTATCAGATATCTGCTCCGAAATACATATGACAGCTCCACTACGTCATCCTCCCACTCCTCGCAATCCGGGTATGGCCTCCATACCACACTGTCTATCTCGTCCAGAAACCTGCACCAATACTCTAGCCTCCCAATTTGTGGCTATGAAGTAATCATATCATACAAATGAACATAGCTATGCCCATGTCCTCTAACCCTGAAGTGTATCGGACGTGTAACCGACAGATGCTCATATGCCCATACCTGCAGCAGTGTCACTCTGCATCCTAATCCTGCTAATCCGTGGTACACAAACTGATGCAGCTCATAATACAAGTGTGCCAGCAGACATGACCCTCATGCAAACTTGGTGTGCTCAGTCACCAATGTCTCCAAAGTCCTCCCCCATCCCACTGCTAACCCTCGTGTTGCCCTTTCCGGACATAGGAACCCACTGATAACTCCTGCCAGCACCGTCGGTAGCGTCAATCCTGTCTGTGTCATGGTGTCCCAAGCCACATGTCTTGCCCTCATCTCCAGTCCTGGATCCTGAAACGCTCATCTTAGTTCATCCTTGTCTCCCTCTCGATCATAAGGAACTAACTCCCCAACGATCGGTGTCCTCAGTATCCTATACACATCCTCTAAGGTGACTGTCATCTAACCCATCGACAAATGAAAAGTGCATGTGTCGAAGTGCCATCTCTCAGTTAATGCAGTCAACAATCCCATGTACGCCCAAAACTCAGGCACATACATAATATATCACAGGCCCATAGCCTCCATTGCTGCTCTATCCTCGAATGTCAGCTTTGATCGCAAACTCTGAGTTGAAGGGAATCTCTCCCGTGACTCGAGCATAGGTAGGTCCTCCTGCAGTCAAGAAATCAACTGTGTCAATCCTAGTAGTACTCCTTGTTCATCACAAAGTGCTTCTTTTTATCCTAGTGCTTACATCTATCATATGACACTCTACCCTAGTGGTACTCCCTGTTCATCACAAAGTGTTGCTTTCTATCCTAGTAGTACTCTCCGTTCATCACAAAGTGTTGCTTTCTATCCTAGTGGTACTCCCTGTTGATCACAAAGTATTGCTTTCTATCTTAGTGGCATTCCCTGTTCATCACAAAGTGCTTCTTTGATCCTATCTTTAGGGCACCTACTTGAGTGTATCCTCTTGAGTAGTTTCCTGATTGACAACGTATGTTCTATCACATAATTGTCAATTCCAGCCTAGTCCAATTGGCAACGTATGTTCTATCACAGAATTGTCAATTTCTCTGGTACTCCTTGTTTGTCACAAAGTGCCTCGCTCTATCCTATCCCAGGGCCTCTACTTGAGTGTATCCTCTTGAGTAGTTTCCTAATTGGTAACGTATGTTCTATCACAGAATTGTCAATCCTAGCCCTATCTGTTATCCTAGTCTTCCCTAAAGGACCTGCTTGAGTGTATCCTCTCAGCAACTTATCCAATCGACGGCGTATGTTTATCACAGAACTGTTGATTCGCCCTTGAAGACATAAACACGCATTCATGACACAAACGTGCTTGCATGCTTCATAGACGTTTATGCATTTCACAGATGCCCTACATCACACAGACGTGCCTCTATTCTGCACAGACGTGCCTGCCTAGCATAAACGTGCCTGCATTTCATAGACGCACTCACATTTGACAAAAACGCTTTTTAAACCATAGATGTGCCTAGCCTACCCAGACGCGCCTGGCACCAACGCAGATGCGCCTTAACGTTTTTTCCCCGCTTGATATTTTTCCTAGACCTACCTAAGATGCATTTATTGCCTACCTAAGATGCATTTATGACAACAATTAATTCAAATCAAGGTACAAGGAGGTTTTGTGGTACTCGCCGGCTCTCCTACATCTGTTGGCCTCTGATATCGGCGAACGCGATCGAATCTATGCACCAATGCCATCGCTGTTGACTGCTCTCTGCTCTCTCTACACTCTAAGCTCTTCGATGTGTGGATGACAATGAGGATGTTTTCCCTTGTAGTCTATCTTATAGACTACCCTAGCCCTAGTCTCCCATGTCAGTCATCTTTATCCCATGACTCTGTCACTCTATCCTAGCCGGTCATTCCTTTCTCGCCTTTCTTTCTTATCGAGAGATTTTCAGCGATCTTTTTAGACATTTTCATCCAATCTCTTGAGGGGCATATCATTCCCATCTTGGGGCAACTTCATATCAGTTCATCTTATCTTCTTTGAAACAATGCGACAAGCTACATTGTCTCAAAAAGGGGCAAAATGTAGACACATAAAATTGTCCTATCTAATTAAATAAATATTTTTATTTATTTAATTATTTTAAGCCTAATTCTTCTATTAATTAAATAAATCCTTATTTGTTTAATTAATTCATTTATCCTCTTCTAACCTTATTTCTCATTTAAATAAATACATTTATTTATTTAAATTATCCTTTTCCTAAATTAAATAAATACTTTTATTTATTTAATTGATCCCACTTCTTCTATTAATTAAATGAATCTTTATTTATTTAATTAATTCATTAGCCTTTTCTACCCATGACACATGTCATTCATCTCTTAATTCTTACACTACCTACCCTTTCATTATTTTCTTATTTTCTTTACCTACCCTCTAATCCTAGCCGACCATTTATCTTTTACACCTCTCAATCTTATCCCTCCATTTCATATAGTGTCTTCTATATAAGGAGATACTTCCTTCATTATCAACCCTGACTCCTTGACTAGCATTCGAACTTTCATATGCGATCAAGCCTACTTGCAACCACACTTTCGTTCTTTATTGAGCTCTTGTGCACAATATAAAATCTAAGAGCAAATATATCAAGCAAGATCAATGGAGATAGGAAGAATGGAGATTCAAACCCTATTGGACATGTGATGGTATAATCTTTGTGATTTCATCTGATTTGCATTGTCTTAGGTAATCTTCATATGTTATGGTGGATCTTTGTTGATTGTTAGGCTCGGGTTTTGTGGTTTAATCTATTTAGTCTTTCAATATTGTTGTTTCCATTTTCACTGTATATAGTGATAATGAATTTATGACCGTTCGAAGATGGAGGGTGACACTTGCCCATGAGATTGTGTCTCGGGATTGACAAAAGGGCCATGGAGTAGCGATCAGTTGAAGTTCATGTGCCGATGCACAAATTTGGTCTCCATGAATCTGACACTACTTGCATTTCCTAACAAACTGATATGACTCCTTCTCCATTGTAGGCCAATAGTAACCAGTCCTCATAAGTTTCTTAGCTAAGGTTGGACCACTAGAGTGAGCCCCACATATACCTTCATGGATTTCACACAATGCAATTTGAGCTTCGTCACTCTCTAAACATCTAAGAAGAGTACCAAAATGTATATGGTGAAAATGGAATGCTAAACTATTGTAAAACCAAACAAAGATCCAACAACGTAAAACCTTAGTTCTACAATTAAGATCCACCATACACCAATGAAGAACCTAAAACATGCAAAATATCAAAAACATGAAAGATCGTACCATTCACATGCTTAGTAGGGTTTTATCTCCATTTTTTCCTATCTCTATTGATCTTGTTTTGATATGGTTTCTCTCAGATGTTGTATTGTGCACAAGAGCTCAACAAAGAATGAATTATGGTTGTGCAGATGCTTGATTGCTTGATCACTATGAAAGGTCACATGAAGATTAATTTTCTTGTTAGGTATATGATTGCATTAGTTAGGATTAGGGTTTGATAAGGATGGAAGGATCCTCTTATATAAAGAGCACCTTAGAAATGGAGCGATGGGATTAAGAAGTGGAGGGATAAATGGTCGGCTAAGATTAAAGGGTGAGTATGGAAAATGATAAAATATGAAGAGGTAGTTAGGATAAAATCAAGAGATGAGTGATAAGTGTCATGGAAGGAAAAAGCTAATGAATTAATTAAATAAATAAAGATCTATTTAATCAATAGAAGTGGGACCAATTAACCAAATAAAATATTTATTTAAAGAGGGAGAGGCTAGAAAAGGATAAGTAAATTAATTAAATAAATAAAAATCTATTTAATTAATAGAAGGCTTAGGATAATTTATAATTAAATAAATAAAACTATTTATTTAATTATGCTAGGACAATTTTAGGTGTTTATAGAACCTGTTCATCACTATCGACACTGTCGAAATTCTTGAGTACAACTCCTACGCCTATTTCTTGCACAAAAAGAGAAGGAAAGATGTTGGGAATAGAGGTTTTCCTTGGGCAAAACCTCTATTTTGGAATTCACCATTAAATTGAATTGATAAATGTAATGAAAGACTATAATAAAATACTTTCCTTTCGAGGGAAACGTTGAAATACTTGAAACAATAATGTGTACCTTGATGAAGTTTTGTTTGACCTTCACACAAAGGTTTCAAGGTTTCCTTTCGGATGTCTTCATAAAACATTGATCATGGATACTATCTTCAATACTTGAATTTGACTTCACTTCTACTCCAATGCTTGATTAATTATTAATTGCTTGCTCACTTGAATTGAATTCTGTTAAAGTGTAACTGGGATCATAGAAGATTGATTTGTTAGGTTTCAAATGAGAGGGGTAAACCTCCTTTTATATGTGACCATCCAAAAACAAATTGAATTTCCGGAATAGGCCGACACGAGATCAAATTTCTCGCTCAAATGAAATAACCATTGTGAGGCCCCAATTTAGGGCCTAGTTAGGAGGACCGAGGTTTCTAATGCCTTGGTATTGAAAAATAGGACTTCAGAATGAGGGGAGAGATGGAAAGGTGATCAAAATGTGAGTTTGGAATGTGGTGTGAGCATAATCAACACTATAATTAGGAATCAAAAGTC
This sequence comes from Cryptomeria japonica, assembly GCF_030272615.1. Lineage (NCBI taxonomy): Eukaryota > Viridiplantae > Streptophyta > Pinopsida > Cupressales > Cupressaceae > Cryptomeria > Cryptomeria japonica. The sequence goes on along the minus strand of NC_081415.1, from coordinate 678,696,364 downwards.
GAAACACCAAAGTGAGGCCTAGGTGAGGACGAAATTGTAAGCGACTACAATTTATGACGCTACATTTAACCCCCACTTTAGTGAGAGTATGAGAATACACATACTCATGGTAAAGCACAAAGTTGCATTGTAAAACTTTCACCAAGATATCAAGAGACAAGACACACTAAGCCCCCGGGGACTTTAGGATCTTACTACCCCAACATTGAGATAAAAGGGACAACATAAGAAAGGAGAAGAGAGAGAACATGTCTATGTTAGCCTAGTAATATTCGCTTACTATGAGTCATGAAAAAAGAAAATACCAAATTACAAGGAAAAAGGCTCAGTTTGCAAAGTAACTTGAGTATCAAAAACATGTCATGGTGTATGTATAAAGTGTAACATTGAGCGGAGTGTATGCCCCCACGTTAAAGAGATTGCAAACGCCTTATCGAGAGAAATTGCTTTAAGGTAGCATGCATCCAAAATAAAAGCATGTTGCCACAATGAGATGCCCCCAAGAAAGGACAAATCAAAGGATAATGATCATAAAACATATATAGAAAAGCACATAAGGGATCCACTAACTATGGGGTTAGTATGATCTTATAATAAATAATGTATATCAAAATATTTGTATTGAATTGATCTCATCCCCCAAAGGTAGCGAAACTGCAAACACAATGGAAGAAGAGCACAAGTGTCTTTTTTAGTCAACATGGAAGAGACCGAAAAAGAGATCTCAACGATTTGCATTGTCCCCGAGTAGAAAACACAAGGCACAACATATAGAATAAAGGAGAAACAAATAGAAGAATGTCACAACGGATTTGACCTCTTTATCACCTTACACCAATAGAGTAACAAGGGTCATCCAAAGAGAACCTAACATAACACAAAAACATATCGAGTAACACATCATGGGGGAAGCACATTACAAATAGGCAAACACACAAAAGAGAATCTACAACACAAATGAAGCTAGTCAAGCGAATCATTTGCCTCCCAATCTTGTTGAACATCATTTAGGGACGGTGGACATGATGCAAGAAGAGACACTTAAAGCACAAAAGATGGAGCTATTGCAAGTTCCAAACAAGGACCAACCTCTAATGATGATTCGTTTTGTTTGTCACTAGGAGCTAAGGTTAATGCTTTTGAAAAATGTGAAGATAAATCACAATTAACATCAATGAGCTCACACATATCATCAGAATCATTAGAATCAACATTGTTAGCATGAACAACATCATCATCCATATCATCGTCTAGATTAATAAAAATAGGATCTCTAATACAAAAAGATCTTGAACCATCATTTTTCTTAAGCTTTTTTAATCTTGGTGATTTGAGTTGATGAACTTCCTCCCTAGGGTTAGGCAAAGGCTGGACAAATGGGATCAAGTCAACAATTGGTGTCTTCGGGGAGGAAATGGTTTGGAAAGCAATCTCATGAACCTTGGAATGATATCTTTGTCATAATTCTCTCGCACAATGGTTCCTTTTAGTTTTAGTCGAGGGTTGTGAAGGTTGAGGATCAATGGATATAGGCTTCTTTTCTTCCCTTAAAGGGGGAGGAACGAAAGAAACCCCACTAGGTTGAGATATAGAAGATGCCAAGCGATTTCCTTTGTAATATGTAGGAGGTGGAACTTAGGCATATATATAGGAGGAATAGAAGGAGTAGGAAGAATACCATATCCATTATGAGGAGGAGGAATATACATAGGTCTAGGATCTCTAGGCTTACTCAAGGACATGATCATCTCATTTTTCACCTATGATAAGATAAGAAAAAGATGTCAGTTCGAGGCTTAAAAGGTTTATGTTGTTTAGGCCAAAATTAATCAACGGTGAAATTTCCACGCTTTGTTGTGGGTTGGTAAAGGCTATGATTAGTTGTTATGATAGTACCATTATGAGGGAATTTCACATATTTATGGATTGTAGAAGGAATAGATTTCATGCAAGAGATCCAAGGATGTCCCAACTTTACACAAAATTGATCCAATGCAGGAATAATAGCAAAAGCGACCTCTAAGAACTTAATGCCAACCTCAACAGGGAGGGTAATAGAACCAATAGTATGATAAGGGAAACCATCATACACCTTGACCACAACATCAGATTTATAATATGTAACTTGACACAGTTGTAAATTATAAAGATATTCTTCAATAATCACATTCACCATACACACTGGATCAATGAGCACCCCTCGTGAGAGTTTGTCTTTGACCTTCGCAGTGATATATAACGGGCCACCAGGTGCAACAATAGTCTCACTAGGATAAAAAGTAATGCACGGGTCTTTGGGAGGTGTAGATTTATCAACAAGATTCACAATATTGTTAGATTCCATACCAAGATCACTGTGAGAAAAGGAAAGAGACTCAGACCCAACAACAGTGGTAGAGTGAGAAGGCAAGGTATTGGTGAATATTTGGAGATTTTGATTAGGAGGAGATACAAACTTGTTTCCTTTGTCATTCACACCAGCTATAGATATATTCCTCAACATATAACATTTCTCGATATCATGGCCAAGTTGACGAAGATATTGATAAAAGGTTTTGGGATCATGGTAGGGTGGTAGTGGTTTAGAAGTGTCAATTGGCTTGATGGGAGGAATTTTCAACACATTAGCATTTATCAACCTCCACATTATACTACGCAAAGACTCAAAAAGAGGTGTTAATTATTTTTAAAAGTATTTGGATAAAGGAGCCACACCTAATGTTGTGGTTGCCACTTGAGTGTTGTTGTTGTCATTTATCTTAATGTAACCTTTATTGGGTTTAAACTTCACAAATTATTGTTGAGCACCCTCATTCTTATCGACCGTACCCATTGAAGAAGATGATTCAAATTGACTCACTTGAAGCTGATAATTATGAAGCACAACACACAATTGTGTAAAGGAAGGAAATCATAAAATAGAAGCTTGTCTCTAATGTATTTTTGCAAATTAGCTATAAAAAATCTTTCAACATCATGATTAGGCACATGATAAGCAATTTAAGAATGAAAATGTTTGTATATACCAATAAAATCAATCACCTTTTCTTGAACTCCTTGCTTAAAATGTAAGAATATTGATTAATAGGATTCCCCACATGACTAACATGTGTAGGATTAATATTTTGTGTGGAAGTAGTCATGATGGAAGATGTAAATGTAGGCACACTGGGCAAGGATGTAGGCATAAGAATGGAATAACTGACTTGGCTAGTTGGTTGAGAGTAATGAAGGACTTTAGCACAACTTTTGATTGGCATGATATTAGTGTCAACAATATGAGCAAGGCCATGCTATAAATCAACACCAATTTTATCACTTTGCACCATTACTTTTAATCCTTCAAGCAAAGGGATTTCCTCGCTTTTCGGGCATTGTTGACTCATTCGTTGTTTAATATTTTCAAATTCATTGTCAATCTTCTCCAATTGGTCAATAGTAACCCTAGTTAGTGATTCATCCACATCATGAGAAGTATGAGGAGAATAAGGATAAATGATCTCATTTATTGGATTATAGGAAACACCAACATTCTCATGGAACAAGTGATGCAATTGAGGCTCCACATCCTTAGTGTTTAAACCTTGGGAAGCCCTAAGTCTACAACTTCTTCTCATGGGAATATTATGTGTAGGACTAATGGTAACAAAACTCAAACACAAAGGAGAGAAATTTGAATGCCAAAATTTAAAACTATGATTAAGCAATGCAATTTGTTGTAAAAATGATTGATTAAACAATAAATTAAGCAATTTGAATTGTGATTTTGAACAATAAAATTCCTTTAAATCATAACATAACATGTCATAATAATCAAATCTAAAAATACACTTGAAAATTTATAAAACCCACAAGTTAATTTTATAATAATAAAGTAGGGTTTTTGTGATTTCAACCTCTAAATTTATGTAATTCAATTGGAAATAGTAACTATGAGTGCAAATTTGAATTCTAAAATGCATACAAAATCAGATCTAAGACAATAAATCAAAACTAAGCATGAAAGATGTCAATTCACCAAAATGTAATGTGAATATTAGGAATTAGTGTTTATCCAAGGAAATCCACTAAATAGCCCAATTAACACAACATACATTAAAAGAGGAGTGAACCCAATAGATCTAGGGTCAAACATAATGGAAAAGGAGATGAGATTCTAATCGGATTCATTGGTTGGAATTGATTATCCTCTTTCTTAGTTGAATTTGGAATGCAATTGTAAAATTAGACTAAAAGTATGAATAATTGAAGTAAATCATCACAAACAGACTACTACAAATATCCCATAGAACCACAAATTGAGATCTAGGCAAATAAAGATGTTTAGAACTTGTTCCTAGAAGTTTGACCTATTTTTTTAGGACGAGGTAGCACAAATCTGCCTTGGTCCTTTGAATTTTTTGTCATCAAAAGCTGAACTTGTTCATCATTGTCAACATTGCCAGAATTCTTGAGTACAACTCCTCCACATGTTTCTTGCACACAAAAAGAGAGGGAAATATGTTTGGAATAGGGATTTACCTTAGGTCAAACCCCAATTTTGGAATCAGCCATGAAATCGAATTGATAAATGTAATGAAATATTGTAATAAAATACTTTTCTTTTAAGGGAAAGTTTGAAATGCTTGAAACAATAATGTATACCTTGATGAAGTTTTGTTTGACCTTCACACAAAGGTTTTAGGGTTCCATGTAGGACGTCTTCACAAAACATTGATCGTGGATTCCATCTTCAATACTTGAACTTGACTTTCACTTCTGCTCCAATGCATGATGAATGACTGATTGCTTACTCACTTGAATTGAATTTCGCCAAAGTGTAATTTAGATCACGAAAGATTGATTTTTTAGGTTTCAAAAGAGAGGGGTATACCTCCTTTTGTAATTGACCATCTAAAAAAAATTTAATTTTTAGAACAAGTTGATACATGATCAATTTTCTTGCTCAAATGAAATGATCGTTGTGAGGCCTCAATTTAAGGCCTGGATTAGGAGGACCAAGGTGCCCAATGCCTTGGTCCTAAAAATTAGGACTTTAGAATGAGGGGGAGATGGAGAGGTGATGAAAATGTGAGTTTGTAATTAGGTGTGAGTAGAATCAACACTGTAATTAGGCATTGGAAGCCGAAATTACAAAGTGAGGCCTAGGTGAGGATGAAATTGTAAGCGAGTATAATTTACGATGCTACACTTTGCATAGGACCATGAAATTTGATCTATGTGTCTTTGAGAAATGTTGTGATATTCTACTTTTCTTGAGTGTTAAGAGTTTTAGCAATGAAATTATTCTTTTGATTTTGATTGGTCCCCAAGTCGATTGTCTCTGTTTCTTCAATCAAGATAGATGATTTCTGGCATAATGGGGGAACTATGGTAGGCAAGTCAATTCCCTCATCCTCTAGTGCTTGGTCCAAGTTTTCATTAGCGGTTACATCATTTCTTTTTACTTTTTCATCGTCTAATATAACCTCATTGAGGTTTTCACTAAGGGAATTATGATATATTTTCCTTTTCTCGACTAAGGGAGTTAACTTAACTACTAAAGTATGCATGCCTATTGAGTTGGATGCAATAAACACTAGTGTGAACTTCTAGGTTTTTCATGTCTAAAAGTGCCAAGAGGGCCTTATCATCAACACATATGTCAAGAGTAGGCGGTCCTTGTTGGTCCCAATCAATAAGGTCAGATGATGTGGAGGTGGTAATGGTATAGATGTGGGTCTTGAAGAAAAGGTCATCAAGTTATTCGAAGGGCACTTCATAAAATTCCTCTTCATCAAAATTGTTGGCATCAGAAGGAGGAGTTGTTACAACACCTGCAAGGGTTAACTTAAGTTTAGGGGTGTAACCCAATCCTCTGTTATGCTTGTAGGAGATAGGTGCAATAGGATATTTTCTTCCTTCCTCTCTAGGCCCTAGGCCATGTCCTTGATATCCCCATTTTTCCATAATGGCTGATGCTTAAGGATATTTGTCTTTTGGGATATTGGTTGGCTCTTCATTTTCTTCTCTATGGATCCATGAAGCAATGTTTGCATCAATATTTTATTCATCTAATGGAACCCACTACTAGAAGATAGTATTTTCACATTAAATGGTGGGATTTTTTTGAATCTTAATCTTTTTTAGGTCTCCCACAGGACTTAGTGGAGGTAGGGAGATGTCCGATCTAAAATGTATTTTGAAGATTATATTCTCCACGTCCATTGTCAATAATCTTATCCTTGATCTCGGTTTGGGTGGAAATGGAGGTAGAGGCAACGTTAGGGTGATCAATAGGTGGTGTGGAAGCAGGGATGTTGAGAGGGAAATGATGGGCATGCTTTCCCTCAAGGAGTTTGCAATATTGGAAGGGGTGTGGATTGTCAAGAATTGTGATTTCCCCACCATTATATGGAAATTTAAAGCATTGATGGTAAGTGGAGGGAACTACTTGGATGGAATGAATCCAACAATGTCCAAGGAGGATTTTGTATGAGATATCAATGTCTAAGACTTGACATGTTGTTTCCACTACTATAAGGACCGCTTGAAGGGGTAATGTGATTGTGCCTTTGGAGACTCTTTTTGCATCATCATATGGCTTGATTGTGATTTTTCCTTTTGAATCAATAATGTCCTCGAGGTATCCCATTTGTTTTATTAACTTATATGTACATAGATTCAAACTGGATCCTTTATCTATAAGGACCCTTTTGATTTTATGCTTATGTACAATGGCATCAATATGAAGGTGTTTATAATGAGATGGATCATTGGATGGAATGTCTTTGGAGGTGAAGGCAAGATGATGTTGGTTGGCAAGATTTCCTATCAAACCTTGAAATTGTGAGGCATTGATATTATCAAGGACACATGATTCAAGTAAATATTTTTCAAGGATTTCTTTATGAACAGGTGATGACTTGAGAAGCTCAATGAAGGAATTTTGTGTAGAATTTTTGCCAAGGTGATTGAGGATATTGTAACAAGATGAGGATGAAACATTGGTAGACGAAGGGGGATGATGAAGATCCCCTTGAATAGTGACTCTTCCTTTGTGGGTGGTTACATTGCAATCAGAGGGAGAGGAAGATGTTGCTTGTATAACAACTCCACCTCTTTAGGGTGTGGTAGGATTAACAACTCCCTTGATGGAGATGGTGTTGACATAGTCATCAGCTGCTTCTATTCGGCCAACAAGGGATTCAATGGATGACATGGTATTGGAATAATCATAAGGTACGAAATGAGATGATGAGGCTTTTCCTTTATCATGCTTAAGGAAGGGATCCTGATAAATCTTGAGCTTTTCATTGGATGCACTTGATTTGGCCCCTTCAACTTAAACCTTAGCTCTATCAATAAGGTCTTGGATACAGTTCTTTAACTTCATACACCTTTTAGTTTCATGACCTTTAATGCGGTGGTATTCACAATATTTGTTGTCATTGTACCACGTAGGTTTAGGTTGATTCCCATCATAGGGTCATGTGATAGGGTATTGAACCATGTTGGCCTTGACTAGTTGTTGAAAAACAACATCGATAGTTTGAGAGAGAGGTGTGTGCTCACATTTGGATTGATTATTGGACTGTGGTGGCTTACGAGTAACAAAAATGTTAGGGTTGGTTTTGGTTTGATTTTGGTGAGGTGGAGGACTATGAGGCAAATTGGATTTGGGAGACAGAATGGATGGTACATGAATTGTTTGGACATATTTAACATCTATGATACCTTCATTTACCACATCCTTTTTTTAGCCAAAAAATTAGGTTTGTCATTAGAGGATGAACCTTGGGATTCCTTTTGATAATGTTTAATGACACCTTGATCAATTAATGCTCTTTCTAGGCCTAAGCCTTTATTAGTGACTTCTTCATAGTCGAAAAGACATTTCAGGAACAAGATTATGAATAAATAATTCTACTTGGTGTGCTGAATAGGGATCTCCCAAGGGAATCTCTTAACAAGGTGACGTGATCTTTGCAAGAAGTTGGAAAAGTCTCTCCATTTCTTTGCTTAGTATTGCATAGGTCCATCATGGATGTTTTTATCTCAATGTTATAGCTATAATGGGCCACAAATTTTTTAGCTAGATCTAGAAATGAAGTGATTGATCCATGTAGCAAATTAGAGAACCATGCGAGAGAAGGCCCCCCTAGACTCTTTGGGAATAGTCTCCTTATGTATAGATCACTATAAGAGACCTCTTGACAAGCTATGAAGAACTGCTTGACATGTGCTCTAGGATCTCCCTTTCCTTTATATTTGTCAAATTTCAAAATTTCAAAGCTGGGACGATAGGGTACCACGAAATTTGATTTATCAAAAGGATATGGACATATCTCTTCAAATGTATATGATTTCTTTTGATGTTTACCCTTTAGGCCCTTAAGTAAATTTTTTATGTCTTGAAGTTCTTTTTTCCAAATTTCTAAGTTGAGGACCATTGGATTGTTGATGGTGAAGGGGATGATATTGATGATGTGGATTAGATGTAGATGGATGGTAGGTAGAAGTGGGGGGAACGCTAGAACCAATATATTGGTAGGAAAATGTAGTAGAAAAAATAGGAGGTTGGTATATTTGAGTGGTACTTGGAGGTGGAAAGCTCATGTGGATGAAGTTGGCCATGTTGTTCAAGGATGTAGAAGTGATGGGTGGAGTAGTGGTTGAGTTGGTGGTTGAGTTGGTGCAAAATTATGTGGTGATTGGTTAAGAATGAAATTAAGGATGGGTTGGGTGATGTGAAGGAACTCATCAATTGCAAGAGTGGTGAGGATGAATGTGTCAAAATTTGTGGGGGGAGTCCAGCCCCATGTTGAACGAGGTCCAACAAAAGGCACTTAGATTAGCCTTGATAAACTTTTCTAACATTTTTTTGGTTATACGAATAATTGAGGAAAGAGGACACTCGTGGGGATACATTAGGTTGATCTACTAGTACCTCTTCCTCTTGGTTTGATTCTTTCACCCCATAATGGCTGCAACTAAACTGGCTCCAAAACCTCATGTCAATAACACAAAAAATTTCAAAAATTATAGATCGTTGATCGTGATCAGTAGAATTAGCTGCAACTTTGATTTTTCAATTTTTTTTGAAAAAGTCAATAACACGAGTTTTGTAACGCCGTTTTGGAGCCAATTTAGCCGCGTCCCCCCATAATGGAGGTTCGAATCAAGGTGCTTACTAGTATGAGAGTTCATTAGATTTTTCTTTTGAGCTCACGTGTGGACCATACAAGGGCAAACCTTTTAGGGTGATGAAAAGTGAAAGAGGATGAATGTGGATGGATTGGATACATGGTTTTGGACTTGAATTAAATGGCAAAGATTTGGATGACCTTTGGACTCAATGCTTGTTTTTTGATTAGACTGGATGAGTTAGGTTGATTTGAATTTGATTTGATTTTGGATTTGGATTTGATTGAATTGATTGGTTTTGGATTTGGATTAGATCAAAGTTTGATTTGAATACAATTTGTTTTGGATTTGGATTAAGGTCAAGACAAAAACTAGGTAAATCTAGATCCTTACTGAAGAACCTTGATTTGGCTTGTATCTTTTATTACTTAGGATAGGAAAAGTTACAAAGAAAAATTGGATAGGGATTTTTAACCTAGTGATTAGGGTTAATTAAGTGTGATACTTAAGTTAGGAAAGTTCTTAAGCACTACAATAATTAAGGATCACAAAGGATTAAGGATCTTAGACAAAATTTGTTTAGTTTGACCTTGGATGAGGATTTGGATTGATGGTGGTGAATTGGATCAAAGTATTGATTAGGATTAGTTTTACTAAGTCCAGAAAGGATAATAAGGGATTGATTTTAGAATGGATGGAATGAAAGTGGATAATGAGGATAATGATGTGGAAGATGATCAGGATGATGGGTTTATCTGGTTTGTAGGTCTATTTGGATTATCTATGGTCAGGGTTTTGTTGTTTCTAATATTAGAAGTCTACTGTTAGTTGATGTGTCAAGCAGTGACGTTTTTAGTTTTATAACAATGTAGATGACAAAGTCTAGGTGGAGACGATGTTTCTGAAGCCCAAACGCCAAAAGGCAGAGACAAGGTTCCAGATGTGTAGATGCTGAAACAAAGGCACACACACCAAAGGGAAGTGAAATTCTGGTCATTCTCTTGGCAAGAAATATCAATCACAAATATACATTGACCAAGTTTTAAGTGATTAAGGTATGATGGGAAAGGTTTCTCAAAGCCAATTTCCACTAGTATTAACACAAATGAAAACACTTCAAGCACTTTTGAAAATCTTAAGGTCAAAGCTCATTGCAATAGTATTAGGCCCGCAAACTTGGAATCTTTGTTGACCCAAGTGTGAAATTGCCTTAAGGGGTGGTGGACACTTCTGATCTTTTTGAGAGAGGACAACTAGGGGACTAGAAGAATGATGCAATCACCCTCTCCCTAGAAAGATACAAGTAGCTTATGCTAAGTTGGGGACTTCTGTCTCATCTCAAGGGCGATATATGATGAGTAACTTTAGGGAACGATGCTATTACCTTGCACCAACACCAACACAATGTTTAGTTAAAAAGAGGGTGGCTTCTATGCACAAAGGTTTTTAGTCATTTTTTGGGAATTTAATACATTGTTAACACCCAAAAATCCACTTAAGGCTTTAACAAATCCTACTTGGAGACTTATATACCTCACATAAATGTGGGTACTTCCCCTTTTAGATTGCCATTGCCAACAAGGATTTCGCTAGTTAGACCTTGGCTTTTGTCTTAATAATTTATATAGCGATAGAAGGAAATACCAAAAGCACTCTCCAAGGGTAGGCCCTCTAAAAAAGCAAAGAGTGGTGAGTTCTCTTGCACCCAAGTTCCATAAGGGCAAGGGGAGAAGATACTTTCACCATTGTTTGAGGGTGCCTAAACTAAACACCAAGGAGGTAGGTCTGGCTTTTGATCCCCAAGTTTGCACAAGGGGAGAGCATATGCCTACTACCTCAAGACACAATAAACAAGATAAGTTAAACCTCTAATTAAACTACGTGCAACTAGATTATCAAAAATGGTGATCAAACATCCAATTTTAACTACTATCCTACAAAACCATAATCAATAGCCTTTAGAATTTGGTCTTGGACATACGAGACAAGCTATAGAAACTGGTTAGTGTTAGCATAAAATTGAAAAACTTGCACACAGGAGGAGACATCGAAGTGTAGGCATAAATGTCGAACAACAGAGACGTTGAACTAAGTAGACACAGAATAACAAAGACACTGAACTCCGCGGATGTCGGTTTATGAAAAATAGAAAAAACAACTACTTATGTAGGTGCACTTGAGTAGTACTAAGATGGGTGACGTCCCAGGAAGGCCCAATGCTTCACCTCTGTGAGCATCACCTAGATGCAATGAGTGCTAAGTGTTCCATTCATTCTCATGAGAGATGAATTATTGTGAACTACTACTCATGAATCATGGGTCAATGAGTTTGACTCAAAAAACTACACAGATGAATCCTGATAGCAATATCACAATTTGACTTGATGTGGAAAATATATTCTACTCATCGATTGATGAGCTAAAGGGGATCTATAATGAATGGTTCATAAGGCACAATACTTGTTGAAGGTTTTCAAAATGGGGTTGCAAGCTAAGTGTGAAAGGAAAGCAGAGTGCAGAAACACTTTCCAGAATGTCAATTTCTTAGAGCAGAGAAGTAGGGATGTATTTCAATTTCAATTATAGTAATGAAGATGCACAACAAAGAAATAAAAAAGTAAACAAACAAGTTTCACAATCATAGAGTTGACACCAAAATTCACGTCGGAAAACCCTTACAGGTGAAAAATCCACACACCAAAGCAGTATCTCTTATATTACAGTAAAAACAATTTACATACAAGTTACAAATTTAAGCGTTTTGTTCTAGTCTCTATTCAAGCAACATTACAAAAGATTATATTTGTTGAAATGTGGCGACTGATCAGCAAAGTACTATACACTAAACATAATTTTTTTGGGTATTTTTTTTGTTGTTGATGAAAACCGACATTGTAATAAAACCCTAAAAAGGCCGACTTTGTTTTTGCCCTAAAAATGCATGTTATAAGCGGTTGGGATGCTTAAGGCATTGTAAGGTTGATGTACTATTTTTGTTGGATAATAAGAAAGATTGGACAACTGTGTATGGTAGATGTAACCCATTTTGGGTGAACCACGTTAAATCTCTATGTTATCTGTGTCCTGTTTTCTTTCTTTATCTTTTATATTTAAATCTGCATATAATTGTTAGTTCATATTTGCTTTGGATCTGCTTGAAACCCTAACAATTGGTATCAGAGCGAGGTTTTCTGTAAATTGGTAGGACTCTCAGATTTGAGTGGGAGCAATGGAGGATTCCAAATTCAAGGTCGAAAAATTTAACGACCAGAACTATCAGTTATGGAAAATACAGATGGAGGATTACCTGTATCAAAAGGATTTGTGCCGGCCATTGGAAGGAAAGGGAAAGAAAGCGACCACAATGTCAAATGAAGAGTGTGACATTTTAAATAGAAAGGCACTAGGATCCATTTGATTGTGCCTTGCACCATATGTAGCAGTCAATATAACAAAAGCAAAAATGATTGTAGAATTGATGGCGACAATGGCTAAGTTGTATGAGAAGCCCTCGGTTTCGAATAAGGTATTTCTTATGAAGCGTTTGTTTAATTTAAAAATGAGTGAGGGAGGATCTGTAGCGAAGCACTTAAATGAATTTAATACAATTACCAGTCAATTGTCTTCGGTAAAAATTACCTTTGTAGAAGAGGTTAGGGCTCTCTTGATTTTATGTTCTTTGCCAGAAAGCTGGAATAGCTTGGTTATGGCTGTAAGTAACTTTGTCTCTGGTAAAAATACTTTGGTATTTGATGATATTGTTAGTGTTATCCTAAGCGAGGAAATGCGAAGGAAAAGCACAGGTGAGACTCCAACATCATCTGGTAGTGTTTTGAATGTGGAGAATAGAGGAAGATCAAAGGAAAGAGGAAAAGGCCCTGGGAATGAGAAGTCACGAGGGAAGTCAAAGAAAGAACGCTCTCAATCTAGAGGAAAGAAAGATTGCTGGTACTGCGGAAAGCCTGGTCATCTAAAGAAAGATTGTTGGTCTCAGAAAAACAAAGAAGGAGACAAAAATGAAAATGACAGTAAGGAAGCTAATATTGCAAGTAATACTTTACAAGATGCTTTAATCTTATATTTGGATAATGTTAATGATTCCTGGGTAATAGATTCTGGGGCTTCATTTCATGCTACACCCCATAGAAAATATTTTCTAGATTATGTTCAAGGTGATTTTGGATAGGTATATTTGGGTGATGATGAACCCTGTCAAATTGTTGGAAAATGAAAGATAAAGATCAAGTTGAAGAATGGAAATGACTGGTTTCTGCAGGAGGTAAGACATGTTCCTAATTTAAGAAGAAATTTAATTTCTGCAGGGCAACTAGGTAGTGAAGGTTGCATAGTTACCTTCTCAGACAGTATGTGGAAGGTCACTAAAGGATCATTAGTAGTAGCTAAAGGTGCGAAGGTAGGCACATTATATCTGTGTACTGGTAACACTTACTCTACCATGGCTGCTATAGATAAAGTTACTACAAGGACAACAACAATAGATGTTGCAAGAACAGATTCGATAATGTGGCACCATAGGCTTGGGCACATGACTGAGAAAGGAATGAAAATCCTTCACTCGAAAATCTATTGCCATGACTAAAGAAGATTGATTTAGAGTTTTGTAAAAATTGTGTTTATGGTAAACAAAAAAGAGTTAGGTTTCTCAAGGTTGGGAAAGAGAAGAAGAGTGAGAAGTTAGAGCTTGTGCATTCAGATGTATGGGGACCGGCTCAGGTATCATCTCTTGGTGGCTCTTGTTATTATGTTATTTTTATTGATGACTCAACCAGAAAAACATGGGTATATTTCCTAAAATAAAAATCAGATGTTTTTAAAACTTTTAAGAAATGGAAAGCTTTGGTTGAGAATGAGACAGGGAAAAAGTTGAAGTGTCTTAGATCGCATAATGGAGGTGAGTATTGCAGCAAAGCATTTGAAGATTACTGCTCCTTAAATGGGATTCGAAAGCAAAAGACAGTTCTAGGAACTCCACGGGAAAATGGTGTGTCAGAGAGAATGAATAGGACTATCATGGAACGCGCGAGGAGCATGAGATTGCATGATGGATTGCCCTTACATTTTTGGGCAGATGTTGTAGATACTGTTGTCTATTTGATAAATAGAGGACCTTCAACCCCTTTGGATGGTGGTATTCCAGAGGAGGCATGCACTGGTAAAAAGGTAAATTATTCTTTTCTGAAAACTTTTGGTTGTGAAGCTTTTGTCCATGTTGATAAAGAAAACAGAACCAAGCTTGATGCTAAATCTCAGAAATGTACCTTCGTTGGATATGGGATAGATGAATATGGCTATCGGTTTTGGGATTTTGAAAATAAGAAAATAATTCGAAGTAGAGATGTTATATTCAATGAGAAGGTTATGTATAAAGAATAGATGCAGGAAAAGAAGCATGAAGAGGACAAACAAGAATATGTGGTGTTGGATGAGATTCCTGAAAATGAAATGCCATAGGTACCCAATGCTCAGCAACAATAGATTGTCCCACAAACTCCTACAAGTGTTAGACGTTCTACAAGGTCAAGTAGACCCCCTGAAAGATTTTCTCCTTCTTTGTATTCTATTTTATTAACTCATTTTGGTGAACCAGGAGAATATGAAGAAGCAATGCAGGTGGATGCCAAACAACAGTGGGAGCTAGGCATGAAAGAGGAGATAGACTCCTTGATGAAAAATAAGACTTGGGACTTAGTCCCTTTACCTGCAGAAAAAAGAGCCTTGCATAACAAATGGTTTATAGGCTGAAGGAGGAGGAAGGAGGTCAGAAATGATATAAGGCCAGACTTGTGGTAAAAGGTTTTGCACAGAAAAAGGGTATAGATTACGATGAAATATTTTCTCTTGTTGTAAAAATGATTTCAATTAGAACTGTACTTAGTCTTGTGGCTGCAGATGATTTACATCTTGACCAATTAGATGTCAAAACAACTTTTCTCCATGGAGATTTGGAGGAGGAAATTTACATGTTACAACCACAAGGATATGAGGTCAAAGGTAAGGAGAACTTGGTGTGCAGGTTGAAGAAAAGTTTGTATGGCCTAAAGCAAGCACCCCGACAATGGTATTTAAAATTTGATAGTTTCATGGCTGAACATGGTTATCATGGATGTCCATTGTGTATATTTTAAGAGAGTGGATAATGGCAGTTATATTATCATGTTGCTTTATGTTGATGACATGCTTGTTGCTGGGTCTAACATGCAACACATAAATGATCTTAAATAGAAATTAGCCAGGTCATTTGCTATGAAGGATTTGGGTGCAGCTAAGCAAATTCTCGATATGAGGATTAGACGGGACAAGAAAAATAGAACCTTGAATTTGTCCCAAAGCGAATATATAAAGGTGTTGAAAAGATTTAACATGCATGATGCAAAAGCAGTTAGTACACCTTTGGCTAGTCATTTCAAATTGACTAAGGAGATGTGCCCAAAGGCACAGGAAGAGGTAAATAAAATGTCTAACATCCCATATTCATCAGCTGTTGGCAGTCTGATGTATGCAATGGCATGCACAAGGCCAAACATTGCACATGTAGTGGGAGTTGTGAGTAGGTTTATGAGTAATCCGGGTATGGAACATTGAAATACTGTGAAATGGATTCTTCGGTATTTGAAAGGAACTACTACGAAGGCATCATGTTTCAAAGGATCTAATGCTGCTCTGAGTGGATTTGTTGACTCTGATCTGGCAGGTGATATTGATTCACAGAGAAGTACTACAGGGTATGTTTTTACTATAGGGGGAACTGCAGTCAGTTGGATTTCTAGGCTGCAAAGGGTTGTTGCACTTTCAACCACTGAAGCTGAGTATGTTGCAATGTTTTCTGGAGGAATTGGGTCAGACACAGGAGGATCGCCCATTGTATACTGATAGCCAGAGTGCCATTCATCTTGCGAAGAACTCTACTTTTCATTCAAGGACAAAGCACATTCATCTTAGGTACCACTTCATCCGGACTGTTTTGGAGGAGGGTCAGTTACGGCTTGAGAAGATTCACACAAGTGAGAATCCTACCAATATGTTCATGAAGGCAGTTCCACAGGAGAAGCTGATTTCTTCATTAGTTTTTGTTGGTCTTCTTGATTGATAATTATGGATGTAGTCACATAAATCTGTCCATTTTAATTAAATGAATATTTGCTATTTATTTGATTAAAAATCCACTAGCCATCAGTTAATTAAATTAATATTTAATTAATTCAGCTTCAAAATATTCTCCTATTAATTAAATAAATTATTCAATTTATTTTAATTCATTCATTAAACCAAATTTACAATCAATTAAATGAATAAATCCTATTTATTTAATTTAACCCCCTCTTTCCTCTTTTAAATAAATTAAATTAAACATTTATTTAAACCATTATCCCTCCCCCCACTTGCATTTTCCTACAAATGCAATTTGCACACATTTATTGAAATAAATTAATTTTTATTTTAAATAAAATCCTATTTTCCCTCACCCACCAAATCCACTTGCACTCCTAAATCCCTTCTAGATTCTTCTAAACCCTTCCTAATTAACCTAATCCAATCCTTAATTATTGTCACATTCCTAAGCAACTTGGAGTCACTTCTTAAAGACTTCAAAGTCTTTGAAAAGCATTTAATGTTTTGTGTGTTCAACAATTTAACCTCCAAAGTCTTCCAAAACCACTAATGGCTCTTACATGACCATTAATGGCTCTTACATAACCATTTATGGTTAATTCAACTTGCACTCGTGGGTCTCCTCAAGCATTTATTGTTTTGACCATGGTTATCCCTTTAACCTTTGCACAAGAGTTTATCCATTGGATAAAGGCTTTATTCTTTGAATAAAGAATTTATTCATTCAACCTAACCTTGACTTTAACTCTCAAGTTAACCTTCAGGTCATGTCAAGCATTTAATGCTTATTCCCTCTCCTCTCAACCTATCTCACATTGACACTTGTCATCCTGGGATTGGGTTGAAAGCCATCACATGGATTGAATATCATTCAATCCTGACCCTTGTTGAGATTACTTAATCTCAACCATCCATTGCTCTATTTTTCCTATAAATAGATCTCACATTCCTCATTTTCAAATCCTCAAGCATTTAGCATTCTTAGCCATAATCTTGAAAACTTGTATGCATTTAAGCTATAGTGAAATTCTAGAGAGCATTTAGCATAAATCACTAATATCTTGTCATTTTGGTTTAAAATAAATCATTTTAATATCAATAGCATCTAGTATTAGCTTTTTATTCACATTTAGAGCAAATACTTCAATCTCAAACTTCCATAAGCATCCATAGTGCAAAAAGTTGTTGAGAGCTACACTATTTTGGAATTTGGAGAGGAGAGGAACAAGGGAGAAGGAGCTAAGAGCATGTTAGGAGGCATTTGGAGATGTCTCATCATATTTATTTTCCTAGTTAAATATTCTCTCATGCTTTTGGTATCTCTTTTGATATGCTTGTGTAGGAAAGTATTTTGTTTATGATTTCTGACACTAACAATTTGGCTTTTCTTCTTGTTTGTGTTTTGTTATCATTAACTAACCTTCCATTTTTGCAGAGCATCATTTGGTGAACTTGACGTGAATACAAACACTTAATTTTTTATTTATTTTTATCCAACTAACAAGTTTGAATGTTGAAATTGACACACAGGTCACGCTTTAGCGCTTTTGATCACGTTGTAATGCTATTGCAACTTGTTATTCTAGCGCTATTGTTTTTACAATAGTGCTATTGTCTCAAGTTTGGCGCTATTGACTTTGTTTTAGTGCCTTTGTGCCTATTTTAGCGCTTTTGTGCTTACTCTAGCGCTTTTGCATTTGTTGTCAAGTTTTTCTTTTAGCGCTTTTGTCTCTGTAATAACGTGTTTTTATTAAATAGCGCTTCTGTTTTAGCACAAACTAGCGCTATTGTAACAAAACATTGTAAGAAAATTTCTTGTAACCGAAAACCAAAAATTTTAGGCTTGTAGAAGCCCACCAAAACATGTGGATTTTTCTAACTAATTATCTTTTGTGCAGGTTTTAACTAACCCCTATAATAGGATTTTTTTTTTAAATTTTAGCTTAGGAAATAAATTTGTTCATATTGTTAGCTTTGTCTTTCAAGTTAGGATAAAATAAATTCATATTCCTTTTGGGTTAAAATCAACTACACTTTCATTTGGAGTTTTAAAAAGAACCACATCTTTCGTTTAGAGCTCTAAAAAGAATCACACTTATTCAAAGTTAAAAAGAATCACAAAAACAAACCCACAAAATTATTTATTTGTAAAGTTAGGAACAAATTCTTTTGGTGCTTAAAATCAACAAGGCAAATTTTATTTCTTGCATCAAACTAAAATTCACAATCAACACTTCATTTTGTGCAAGTTAAAAAGAATCCTCAATTTGTCAAAGTTGTTCTCAAATCGATTTACTTCAAGTAAAACATGCTCTTAATTCAGTTGACCAGGATTTCCAATTGCTAGATTACAACACATTTTGCCATTGAAGTTAAAAAGAACACCATGATTGTTGGAGAAACATCTCCAAATAGTTAAAACACATTGCAATGACAAGTTAAAAGGAACAAGTGAATTTTGTGTTTGGCACGCTTGTGCAAAAGAGTTTGTCGAGTGGTACTACTTCTAACACACACTATCCTCTCCCTTGGCTCTCGTGGTCCTAGGTGCAAGAGAAAAGTGTTAGTAACACTCAAATTTTTATCTTTTAAGAGAGGCCTACCAAGGGATCATTACTCTTGGGAACGACCTCGCGTGGTAAATCCTTCGAGCTGCTATAGAAATCAAGTGAGAGCGAAAGTTGTAACCTTGGGTATAGCTATTCTTACAGTGTAACTTGTCGAAAGAACAAATGGGCCCCACCACAAGTTACAAGGCTCTTAAGTGAGTCACTGCATAATGAACTTATATTCAAAGACATTGAAAATTACTAAACACCTTTAAGTAGTAGCCCACCCGTTCTATTGATTGAGAATATTTGTGATATAATTCAGTGCAAGAGCATAGACGGTTTTGCTCCCAAGATACTCACCATACAGATTTCCTTAAGTAAAAACATAGTTTTTTGAAAAGTCACTTGTGGCTTAATGAAAGTGGTGACTCCCCCATCATAGGGATCATCTATTTGTTGTGCTCACACAAGACTTAGTATATCACATCCTTACCTACCACAACGAGATTCATAAGGTATGTAGTACCAAAGTTGAAGACATATCAAGATGTGGGTTGAATTTATTGCAACTAGCCATTTAATCTTAAGGATAAAAAGTGTTTGAAGTGTTTTCGTTTTAGTCAAGACCAAGTGCAAATTGAGCCAACTTCAGGTTTTGGAAAGAAAAACACCTAAAATACACTTAAAGGAAAGGGTCATAAAAAGTCCAAGGATTGGGTTGATCTAAACCCACACTCATTTGTGCCTTTTGAGGAAACATTCTTGTGTTTGTGTGCTTGCTTTGTTTTCTTGTCAAAGAAACATCATAAAAATCCAAAATTCAGAACAAATATTCATCCAACACCAAACATTTTTCAAACAACCAAAAAGACCAAAAACAAAAGACAAAAGTATCAAACTATATGACCATTCTTCACATCTTAAGAAAGAAGAATCTTCATCAAAACATAAACTTGAAAAGAAGGCCATTGAGCTCAAAGGCTGTAATCAAAAGACATAAATTCTTTTATCTAAATAGACAAATCTTTGTCTCTCATATAACTTTTCTACGTCACATGCACCTTTATCTTCATAGAAAATCAAATGAATTTGATCCCGAGTCATTGAACCGCAGAGCTTTTATGCAATATAAAGCTTTGAGTTATCACAAAAACCAAGGAGGCAAAATCAATCCCAACTTCTTCCCAGAGATTTGTATCACATACAACGTAGCTCGGGAAGAACCACCAACCCCTGAACAAGAAGAGGAAGAATTTGTTCCATTTGTGACACAAAGCTTTTATTGAAGTTAAACATTTCATCCATTTCTCACCTTCACTTCATCACTTCATTTCAACTCTCAAAACATTAAGAGGTTCTTGTCCTAAGTTCTCTTTTGGATATTGCTTGAATCAAACACAACAAATCACTTTTTAGATTGTTTCTAAATCTAGGATAAGCTCATCCTAAGAGACATATCTACGCCGGTTAAAACTAGTGTATGAGTGAATCCTCTCATTACTAGGTAGTTAAATCTGTAACACATCTCAGATTTCTCTAAACCTTATCACATCAAACCTTATCAAACACAACAAGCAATTCAAGAAAGAATTTTGGTCACATCTACCTTAAAGTGTTAAGAGATCCATATGCAAAACACTTCACCAAACATCAATCTTTCATTTCATCAACAACTCATCATCATTTTCACCCAACTTCAACGTAAACTTATAGACAAAATGGCTCAAACCAGATCTAGAACTAGACAACTTGAGATCGAAGAGGAAGAGGAGGAAAATCTCATTGAATTCCAAGAAGCTCTTGGAGGCAACACAAATGACGAAAATCCAAGTACTCCTACTCCTGTGGCAATAGAAAGGGCACAACACAACCCTCTCTTTAATCGACTTTTTGATGAAATACTCAAGAGCAATGTTGATGCTCACTTTTTGAGACTTGCTCAAGAGGGAGCCAAACTACCCTCTGACTTTGATGTTGCACAACTAAGACAAGCATCAGAACGACAAAATCGCAATGAGGAAGAAAGAGGTAGATATCACATCATATTTAACATTCCTCAAGGCAACCCACCACCACCTCCTCCTCCAAATGAAATAGAAATGTTGTGGCAACAAGTCGAGAATCTCGCCCAACAACTTCATAGTGGTGTAAAAACTAATCAATTCTCACTCAATGACATTTGTCCCTATCCCTTTGATAGGAATCTTCATATGCCACCTTTTCCACAATGGTTTGAAACACCCAAGTTCAAAAAGTATAGAGGAAAAGGAGATACTCATGATCATGTTAGAGAATTCCATTCAGCTTGCCTCGAAGTGGCATACGAGGATACATATTTAATGCGCCTTTTTCCCCAAAGCTTGGGAGGAACAACCACATCATGGTTTTCCCGATTACCAGGTGGCATTAGGACATTTGAGGAACTCATCCAGAAGTTCCTAGCACATTACTCACATAACATTGAACGTGATATCACCATGGCAGATCTGTGTAACACTAAACAAAAACCAGGTGAACTATTCTCAGTCTTCCTGCAACGATGGCGTCAGATGTCTAGAAGACGTTCTCTTCAGTTACCTGAACAAGAACTAGTGGAAATATTTATTTCCAACTTAAACAAAGAAATGGAATTTCACCTGGACGTAAAAGACACAGATTCTTTCAATGATATGATCACCAAAGGATTAAAGTGTGAGCAGGCCCTCATCGGGAAAGGACTTATCAAAATATACAATGAACCAAAGGATGGCCCTCGTCCACGCTTCAATAGTGACAAACCAAACTTCTGGAACAAAAACAAAAATGTCGTCAACAACGGGGTTGTGGATGCAAGAACTATCAAAAGTGCACAACCTGTGGTCTGATTTGCAGGACATAATCCCCCACCTAAGACTAACACAATTGCTCCTCCAAATCAAGGTCGCATCACATCCCGAGATGAACCCAGATAGCGTCAACAGAAACCAAAGCGAATATACACTCCCTTAGGGGAACCCATTGAAATAGTGTTACGACAATTAGTTTCTCAAAATCTGGTAACTCTACCCAAAATTTCAAACTATGAACCTCAAGTCAAACCATCATGGTGGAGAGATACTAAACATTGAGATTTCCATCAAGGGAAAGGGCATAAGACAAGCAATTGTCACAGATTGAAAGATCTTATTCAGGATCTTATTGACCGGGGTGAAACAGAAATCAAAGGATATGACCCAAAGACAACAAACAATGATCATCTCATGTTTAAAAATCCACTTCCATCACATGATCAAAGGGGTCCTTCCACTTCAAGGAGAAACACAGACACCACTCAATTATACAGAAGCAACATATAATTACATTGTGAATCACCTTTACGATGCCAGTGAAGAAATTGCTACCATTACTATCAAAAATCCTAGCTCCACTTGCAATGTTGTTACTCGTCATGGCAAAATTACCATCAAAGCAGCTCCATAAGGCACCACATCTATCCCAAAGCAGTATAACCTTGTGGACCAATTAGACAAAATGCCTGCACTGATATCTATCTTAGAGCTATTGTGTCTTTCTCCATCTCATAAAACAATCTTGGATCAATCTCTCCAAGAGGCATCAGTCCCAACTAACTTGAATACAGATCAGTTCCAAGCCATGGTTGGAAATACAAGGTCATCACCTTGCCTCACTTTCTCTGAAAGTGACAACACATCCTTCCAGCAACCTCATAACGCCTCACTACACATTGAAGGGTTTATCAACCAGCATAGGATCAAGCGAATCTTGATCGATAATGGAGCAAGCCTGAATATTTGTACACTGCAATTAGTCACAGCTTTGGGATATGCCATTGAATCAATGGATCCCCGCAATAAGATCACAATCAAAGCTTATGATGATGCAGAGCGTTCGTCCAAAGGAGCTGTTGTACCACCCATCCGAGTGGGTCCTGTGGTGAAGCGCATCATTTGTTAGGTTCTGGACCTTCCTTTGCCATACAATTTGTTATTGGGAAGACCTTGGATACATGCCATGCAAGTCGTTCCATCCACTTACCATCAGTGTATCAAATTCCCACATAATGGTGTAGAAATCACGGTCCTGGGCGATGCAAACCCCTTTGCATATTGTCATAACATAAGTCATCAACCAGAGATTACTGTTCCCAACAATAGAGAAGCCATCTCCTCCACATCATATGTTAGTCCAGCTTCCCTTTCCAGTTCAAACACTATTATACCCAAGCAAGAGAAGCTCAAAATGAAAATAGCAGAGGAAGGTCCTGGGGAATACAATTTGAGCCAACTCTTTTGTGTTGGACAAATGCCCACTTCTCCTAAAACACATGGCAAACCTCAATAGATACTTCAAACGGCACTGGTTAAACTAGCATGTGCATTGACACCTTTCATCCTTGGAAAGAGCCAAGAAGAGGAAACCAAAGATGAAGACATAGCAGAATGGATCTATAAGGATCCTATCACCACCAACATTTCACCATGATGCAAACCCCTTTGCATATTGTCATAACATAAGTCATCAAACAGAGATTACTGTTCCCAACAATAGAGAAGTCATCTCCTCCACGTCATATGTTAGTCCAGCTTCCCTTTCCAGTTCAAACACTATTATACCCAAGCAAGAGAAGCTCAAAATGAAAATAGCAGAGGAACATCTTGGGGAATACAATTTGAGCCAACTCTTTTGTGTTGGACAAATTCCCACTTCTCCTAAAACACATGGCAAACCTCAACAGATACTTCAAACGACACTGGTTAAACCAGCATGTGCATTGACACCTTTCATCCTTGGAAAGAGCCAAGAAGAGAAAACCAAAGATGAAGACGTAGCAGAATGGATTTATAAGGATCCTATCACCAGCGACATTCCGCTAGCTAAGCTTCCCACAGATCAATATGGCAAAGGTCTTCTCATTATGCAAAGGATGGGATATGATGGTCAAAGTGCTTTGGGGTATTATAAGCAAGGGCAACATGAGCCGCTGCAGCCGGAATTAAAACCCAAAGATAACACAGGCTTAGGTTTTCAAAAGGAGATCTTTCCTAAGCTTAGATTCAAAGGAAAACCCAACAAACCGCTATGTCAACCTACTATAAAGAGGCCACCTTTGATTATAAAAGTAGCACACGAGAATGTAACAACTGTCCCATTGAAGCTACAGATCCCAGCAAAACCATCTGTCACACCGGTGGTCCCATCAATCAAATCAGCAACACCATCAGCAGCAGCAATAACATCAAAGACACCCCTAGCAGCAGCAACTATATCTGAACCCACTGCAGTATCTATGACATCAACAATTCCAGTAGAAGCAGCAGAGTCAACACTACCAATGCTACCCGTATCGGATTCATTGATCCCCATAATCCTTCCTGCGGCATCGAACATACCTGCAGTTTTTAACTCAAAGGATATCCCAATACGGTACAATAACCGGTTACTAGAAAGTGACTCAGAAACCAACTCACATGAGTGGGAATTTGATTCAGTGTAGCTTAACACTTCAGACGAGGAAGACACATCACTACCTCCACCCCGCAAAGACATCCCTATTTACGGAGAAGCACAGATAAAGAATTCTTGGGTTCCTGAGTTGGAAACTTCTTCCACAGACCCTACGTCGCATCCTACACCTGATTCTGATAGGGAGAGTACCATCAATGACCTTCACCACAATGTCTTAACCCTCACTTATACATCTAACGAACTTAACCTAATCGATGAAGTAATGCCCATTATCCATCCTGAACTCATCGAATGGAACCAACCTAATCCCTCATGTCTTGACCACTTCCAAAACGATGAGGCAATCATTGACTTCTTGTACTTACGGGATAACATACCAAGTGGGGATCACAAAGCTAGATTCGCCATAGAACTTAATAGTGCAACATACTTTGGGGTGGATGCCAAACCTTTCAGCTGCAAAAATATAACAATAAAACATGGATCTTCCAGTGAAAACCACACTATGGCATTGTTTGATCCCACAAAAGTAAAAAGAAAAAGTGTATCCAACGGTGAAAACCTCTCTGAGGCGCCCGAGGATGAAAGGTTTGACATCCTGCCCTCTAGTACATAGCAGGAATGATCAACGATTCTCATCGAGGAAACAAAAGAATACAATGTGGGGACTCCTGAAACTCCTCACTACATACACCTAGCATCTCTTTTGACTTTAGAGGAACAGCCCAAGTTTTTCGAATTCTTTCAGAAGTGCAAGATCAACTTCGCATGGTCATATGTGGACATGCCTTGTCTTGATCCAGATTTAGTCATGCATCACCTCATAGTAGCAGAAGGAGCCAAACCTGTCAAGTAGAAGCTTCGCAAGATGCATCCTCAGATTGCAGTATTAGTCAAAACTGAACTTAAGAAACTTTTGGATGTTGGTTTCATTAGACCCATTGACTATGCGGATTGGACATCCAACATTGTGTATGTCGGCAAACCAAAAGGGGGCATCCGCATTTGTACTGACTTCAGAGATCTAAACAAGGCATGTCCTAAGGATGACTTCCCCCTACCAAATATTGACATCATAGTAGACCTAACAGCAGGACATGCCATGTTTTCACTCATGGATGGCTTTTCAGGATATAATAAAAATAAAATCGCACCAGAGGATCAGCATAAGACAACCTTTGCATGTCCATGGGGCACATACTGCTGGAATGTAATGCCTTTTGGTCTAAAGAATGCATAAGCGACTGATCAACGAGAAATGACCACCATCTTCCATGACATGATGCATACTATAATGGAAGATTATGTTGATGACTTACTAGCAAAACCACTCACAAGAGAAGGTCATCTGGAAATATTAGAGAAAATCTTTGACAGACTGGAACAATATCGTGTTCGACTCAACCCAAAGAAATGTGTCTTTGGAGTAACCTTAGGGAAGCTTCTAGGATACATTGTCTTAAGCAAAGGCATTGAGGTCGATCTAGCAAAGGTCAAAGAAATCATGGACATGCCACCACCAAAGAATATTAGTCAGCTAAGGACATTACAAGGGTGGCTACAATCCATCCGAAGATTCATTGCACAATTGGCAGATAAGTATCACCCATTTACACACCTGCCACACAAAAACATCCGCTTTCAGTGGGATGCCAAATGCCAGCAAGCATTCCAGATGCTTAAAGAATATCTCATGAATGCACCATTGTTGATCCCACCAGATCCAAGTAGACCTCTATTACTCTATATATCAGCAACAAGTACAACATTGGGAGTACTACTGGCACAACATAATGCAAAAGGGAAAGAGTGTGTTGTTTACTACATCTCTCGCACATTGGTTGGCTATGAACTCAATTACACACCTATTGAGCACGCTTGCCTAGCAGTAATCTTGGCAGCCACTAAACTGAGGCACTATCTGTTAACACACAAAGTACAACTCATTGCAAAGATCGATCCACTAAAGTACTTACTCAGCAAAGCAGTGTTAAACAGGCTGCTTGGCCAAATGGGTGATAATTCTAAGTGAATTTGACATCAAGTATGTGGACCGTAAAGCTATCAAAGGACAAGTTATTGCAGATCAGTTGGCCAATGCACCACTCATGGGCGATCATCCTCTCATTTCCAATTTTCCAGATGAAGAGATATTAATGATCACAACAGCACAACCATGGAAGCTATACTTTGATGGTTCATACACTAGGCATGGCTCGGGGGCAGGCATTCTATTTATCACACCTCAAGGTGACAGCATCCTGAAGTCTTACAGGCTCACATTTCCATGCACAAACAACATAGCAGAATATGAGGCCTTGATCACAGGACTCAGGCTAGCTATACAATGGAAGTTACAAGAACTACAAGTATATGGCGACTCCCAACTGGTCATTCGACAAGCAACAGAATCGAGCTGCTGATGCCATGGCTACTATTGCATCTCGTCTAGATCTTCTACAGAATTCAACATGCTACGAGTTCTTGGTGGAACAGCTTTGGATTCTCGCTTATGATATCCCCAAATCCAAGATGATATGTCACCTTGTCGGTTCTAAATCCCCGTGGTACAGAGAGTTTTACACCTACCTCCGCGATCACACACTTCCTCCTAACCAATCAAATAACCAACGTAAAACCTTCATTTGCCAAACCGCTCGATATACCATTATTGTTGAAACCCTATACCATCGCAGTCTTGATGGTACTCTCCTTCGATGTCTTGAACAAGATGAGATAACAAAGGCCTTGGAAGAGGTACATGAAGGAATTTGTGGGACTCACTCAAGTGGCCCGTCTGTAGCCAAGAAGATCATACGAGCTGGATACTATTAGCCATCTATGGAAAAAGACTCATACTACTTTGTCAGAAAGTGCAAGAAATGCCAAGTTCATGGAGACCTGATACATGCACCAGCATAGGAACTGCAATCAATCACAACACCATGGCCTTTTTATCAATGGGGACTTGACCTTGTGGGTAAAATCCATCCACCTTCATCCAACGACCACAAATTCATTATTACCGCCACCGAGTATTTCACAAAGTGCATCGAAGCTGCTCCACTTACCCAAGTCACCAGCAAGCAGATCGCCTCATTCATCCTTAATTACATCATCTGCCGGTATGGTGTACCCATGTCCATCATCACAAATAATGGTCTTTTATTCAAGAATCAGGATATCTGTGAACTCTGTGAGAAGTTTCACATCCAACACCGCTTTTCCACTCCCTATTACCCACAAGGCAATGGTCAGGCTGAAGCATCAAACAAAAACATATTGAGAATCCTTAAGAAAATAGTCAATGATGTCGGTCATGATTGACATGTTCAATTGAATCCAGTACTCTGGGCATATCAAACTAGCATTCGAACCCCTACAGGCGCAACTCCTTACTCACTAGTCTATGGTGCAGAAGCTATCTTACCTATTGAGGTTGAGATACCATCACTACGGGTTTCCTTGCATAATCTAATAGATGATGAAGCATACAGGGTATCCCATCTTCAGGACTTAGAGTAACTTGATGAGAAATGACAAGCTGCATACAACCATCTCAAAGCCTATCAGCAGCGCATGAACAGAAGCTACAATCACCAAGTTAGACCTCGTACATTTGAGGTAGGTGACCTTGTTCTGCAAGAGAACCCTCGAAACCAACCGAACCGAGAACATCAGGGAAAGTTTGAATCAAACCGGATGGGTCCATATGCTATCACTGCTGTATTTGGGTCTGGGGCATATCAATTGGCTACTTGAGAAGGAGAACCGCTAGCAGATCTGATCAACACCATGCACCTCAAAAGGTTCTATACATGAGCTGCACGGAGCATCGGGCTCCCATACATACCGGCAAAAACACCAATAACATTCAGATAAATGTCCTGAAGAAAATACAAAAACATCAAAAAAAGTAAAGAAAAATCATGCATCCAAACGGTGAATGACCACTCCAGTGGCACCTTGGGTAAGTGTGATGGTGAAAACCTGGCAAACAGGCTCCACTCATAAAGGCTATGGCTCTATTGTCTTTCAGGCTTGTTGTGATTGCATTCATTTCGTCCACTCATCCATCCGTCCAAAGTCATGGCTGGTTATTGATCTGCAATCTAAGAGAGTCCTTCACGCGTCTTATATCCCGCTTTTTCATCTTCATCTCTAAACTGGGGGCAATGCCCTTAACCTTTTTGATGGAAGTGGATTGTGCATTACTTATGATTCATTGAGTTCTTCATTCAAAACCATCTCACAAAATCCAAAAACATTCAAAACAATAAAAAAAAATACCAAAAACATTGGAAAACTATCTCACCAAAATCCAAAAACATCAGAAAACATCAAAAATCAATCAAAAACATGGCAACACCATGTACATAAATTTTTCAAAGCAGATACCAAACAACATTGTGACATACTCCAAACAATGACTACTTATCAATCAAACCAAACAATCAACATCAACACTCAAAACTGTCTTCAACAAGGATGCATCCTTCCTTACCAAAACAAAGACAAAATGACTTTTTCTTTGACGAGAAAATTATGTTTTAAGATATCAAATACTTGGTTGATTTGTGGGTTATTTATTCATATCAGGTTCTTACAGCATTGTTTGTGTATCTTCTACAAATTAATCCGATGAAGTACTGGGGCATGTACTAATGGTGTCTACGTGGGAAGTTCTCTAAGCTACGTGATCACAGGCAAAATACAGTCATAGATCACTATGGCTTGCTGACTACAGCGTATACCTCAACCATATGAGAATGAACCATTATCAAGGATCCATATTCTTTATTCTTTATTCTTTGTGTATGATGTTTGTTTGCAGGTACAAATGCTCTTTCTTTGGTTCCTCCTACCTCATCCAACTGGATAAAGGTTTTATCTCTTAGTACAGTATGAACTTGTCTCAGGATATGATCAGCCTAAGATCAAGGAGGATGATCGAAGTCATGCATGAAAGGAGATAATCCTTGTCTATTCCGCAAGCAATACTCAGGTCGACTTGACCCTTATATCAAGTTGTTTGTATTAACTTGCTATATCAAATCCGTGTAAGGAATACTCTGGTCGTCTTGAATCATTATGTCAAGTTGCTTGTATTTTCTTACAACATTTTAAAGATCAATGATGAAAATAGAGCACTATGGATCATCATTTCATCTCATATGTTTATATATTGCATTTTGTTGCATCTCGCCCATTCATTTACTCATTCATATACATGATTTTATATGCAAATATGAGCAAAGTTAATGTGAACAGTTATGAGAAAATTGAGCTGGTCTTGGATACAATCGCGACAGAGTACTCTGATACATCATGAGTGCATCATGAAAAGTCTAAACAGTCTTGCATTCATTTATCATGATCATATCCATCATCATTTAGTTGCATTCAGTACATTTCATATCATTTAGTACATTTCATATCATTATTAATTGCATTAATTACATATTGTTCATTATCATTTATTGATATTAGTTTGCTTATATCATTTCATCATTGCATGATCATGATGTTTAGATTCATTCATATGATAAAATTGTCATTGATTGTATTAGCCATTTATTATACATTCTTTTAGTGTCAGTTACCAATCATCATTTTTCATCATTTATCACCATTTATCATTTATCATTGCATACATTTATCTATCCATTAGTTAAAAAGTGCATTCATTCATCCATTTTAAAAGTGTCTTATTATACTCAATTTATTTTCCTTAGGATTCATTTAGATTGCATTCATTATCTCTTTTTAATTGCATTAAGGTGCAGTTATTAACCATAAGTTGCATTATCATCACATTATCATTTTACTTCATCATATTTGGGCATTTAGAATCATACAAACCATTTGTTTCCAAAATTGGTTCATACATTATCAACATATGCATTCATTTAGAAATCATCATTTAAACATTTTTACTTAACATTTGTTTATCCATGATACATTCATTCTTTTTCAAACATATAGATGCATACATCCATAAAAGAATTATTCATTCAAATAAGCATTGCATTAACATCATTGCATATCATTATCTCATCCTTGTATTAATATAAAGTACAAGATACTATCTATCATTTTGCATACATAATCATCATAGCATTACATACATAAGGCATTACATCACCCAACACATCATGCACAAATATATAAACCTGCATTCACATGATTAGTATCCAACATCATAAATCATCATAAAAACAGCATACAGGAATCATCTCATAAATGCATACATATACACATATCCATCTAAGCATAAACTCATAAATCATCATCCTGCATCACATCCATACATATCAACATGCATATCATAAATGGGATCTCCTCACACTCACACACACACACACACACACACACACACACACACACACACACACACACACACACACACACACACACACATATATATATATATCAACTCATGTATCAGAGTACAATGAAGTCCAAAAAATCAGCTACCAAGAGCCATCCAAGACATAGTCCAAAATGACAAATATCAAAGTACATGCCAAATGCTCTCTCAGATGCCACTCTAACCAGATGTTGCACCACCATCACCACCTGCTCCCCCGCTAGTCCCTGCACCATCTGATCTGTCTCTCCATGGAGGACCCATCAAACCCCCACTAACTCCTGCACCACCTGATCTATCTCTCAGTGGCGGACCCATCACACCCCCACTGCTCTGCGTCCTCTGAGACCACTCTGACCTGGTCTACCGCATCTATGAATAGCTTAGTGCTCGCTGACTAGCTGGCACCACCTGCTCATATAATCCCCGCCAATACTCTATCTCAGCCTATGCCCGTCCAAACTGTCTCATCACCTCCCCAGTAGGACCCTACGCTCCTACTCCAAGCTGGACTCTCTCCTGCAGCTCCGCTAATCTCTCCACCGCACTATCCCTCTCCCGCAGCACTACAGTTAGCTCTGACTCCCGTGCAAATAACTGCACATCTCTAGCTGCAACCTCTGCCTCCAGATCCTGTAGCTGTGTCTCGACTGTTGTCAGTCAAGTCTGCAAATATACTAGCATATGATCTTGCATATCTCCAGTAGCTCCCTCCCCTATATCCATTGGTGCCTCACCTGTAGCTCCCTCACCCGTGGCTCCCTCTCCTCTATCCATCGGTATCTCCCTCTCCATACATCGGCCACCTAATCTAACTCCTCCTGGCATCAATGGCTCCTATGATATCAGCAATGACAATCCACCTCTCCCTCTCCGCTGAACCCGACTACCTAAAAAGCCACCTCCACCATCCCCTCCTCCTGCACCACATCCACCATCCCCTCCTCCTCCACCACCTCCACCATCTCCTCCTCCTCCTGCACCACCTCCACCATCCCCTCTCCCTCCTCCACCTCCCGGTCCTCGACCTCCTCCTCTCCTCCGTCTCTGTCCCCTATCATCCTCAAAATCGGGAATCGACTCTGTTGGATCTGATATCCGCGAAATCCGGTGAGCTGCCATATACTGCGTATACTCCTCTGACACTCCTGCATCTAACACCCTCGGTCGTATATCCCATGGCCTTGCCTGCAGCATCCGAAACTCTGCTAATGTTTGATCATACGGAAGTACTGGCCCCCATGCATATCTCTCCCAGAACATTCTAGCGTACTCTCCTGATCCCCTCGACAATCCCTGCCGGCGTCCAAACTGTCTCATCACTCTACCCGACACCTGTCTCTCTACATCGTAGGATGTCCTCCTAATGAGGAATCAGGTCATGAATACATATGGCAATGCCTCTGCATCATCCTCCTAGGGCTCGCACTCAATATGAGGTCGTCAAATCACCGCATCAAGATCATCCAATGCCCGCCGCCACCACTCTAACTTCCCCAGGTGGGGCTGACTCATCATACCACTGTACATAAAAACATAGGGCTGGTCGACTGCCCGAAATCTCAGACTCACTGGTCGGGTCACCGATAAGTGCTCCCACGCCCAAATATGTAGCAGCGTCACTCCCATTGCCAATGAGCCCCTCCCGTGGTATACCACCTCATGCAACTCCTGATATAAGTGCGTTAACACGCACGGTCCCCAAGCGAATCAGGTCCCTAGGTGAATCGGGTCCCCTCAGTCATCATCTACTCGATCACTTGCCCCCAACCAACGGCCAGACCATGTGATCGTCTATCCGGATACAGTAGCCCTCCCACGATCCCTACCAAAATTGTTGGTAATGGCTCGTACAAAGTAGCCATATCCTCCCAAGCTATCGACCCATCATCAACGTACATGTCCTCATCGAAGAATCTCTGACATGCTAGCATCCCCCATAATCTATCATATGTGACCAGCTCCCCCCGAATCAGAATATGTAGGATGCGCCACACATCCTCTAGTGTCACTGTCATCTCCCCCTGCGCTAAGTGAAACTTGTAGGTCTCACTATGTCAGCGCTCTGCCAATGTTGTCATCAAACCATGATTCATCTGAATCACGGGCATGTGCATCACATCATACAGCCCCGTCGTTGCAATGCAATCCACCTCGGCCTCTGTCAACCGATCACGTAGCCCCCGTGTAGCCGGATGTCTCTCGTGCAACTGTAAGATGCGTAGATCCTCCTACACAAGTGCATCAACCATCATCATTAGTTGTTTTGTTTCAAACTTTCTTAAGTTTAAACCTAGACTATCAACAGATACTTTGATCAAGTATCTTCAGGTCTCAACAGGTAAGCAATCATGGCACACCTAGACTTCATCAAACATTTATCCTAATGACCTAAGTCTCATCAAGGCTGCTATGGTTCAAAACAACTCTCTCTTCACATCGTCATCCATCCATCATTGACATCCAGAGATTTTTGTTCACACAAACTGGGCCATCTATTATCCTATCACAAAAGCGCTATCTTTCACACAATAGCGCTAATCCTATCACAAAAGCGCTATCTTGCACATAATAGCGCTAATCCACTAACAATAACGCTAAACCCCTAACAATAGCACTAAACCTCTAATAAAAGTGCTTAATCAACCATGCAAAGGTGCTCAAACTACAAAAGCACTACAACATTTATACAATAGCGCTGCTTAAAAACAAAAGCGCTTAAAGAACCCATCAATAGCGCTCAAACATGCATACAAAAGTGCTAACAATTTCACAAACGCTCAAACAACAACACAATGGCGCCATTGCGGCACAATAGCGCTAGTTAATTGGACAAAAGCACCAAAACATAGTTTTAGCGCTATTGTCTTGACTCAACTTGGACTCAACAAAAAACATGACCAAAATACATAAAATTCAAAATTTCAAATTTGCCTACCACTGGTCCGTAGTCCTCTGGATGCTGGAATCATTGAACTTGCTCAAATCGGTGCTCTACAATGGGTACCAGCACTTGACTACTGCTCGCTCATCTCAAACATCACTATCAGAGCTCTGGTTTCACTATGGTCGCAGTTACAAATAACCCTGCTTTCACCCATTTTTCTCCATATAAACCCTTCACCGTAATTCTAAATTTCCCTCGATCACCGCCGTGGTCCCCGCGACCTTCCCGAGCCTCCCATTTCTCCATCTTATCTTCGATTTCTTCTATTTTTCACCTGCATTGCTAACTTCTTCTCTTCTCTCACCCTGCCAATTTCCATTCTTTTTCGAGAGATCGCCCAATTTTTTGAAATTTTCGGCCCATCTCTCGAGGGGGCATACCATGCATTAAATTAACATTTTATGGGGCATTTCTTCACGCCTATTTTTCTTTCTTTGAAACGACGCGATAAACTGCATTGTCTCAAAGAGGGGCAAATGTAGTCACATAAATCTGTCCATTTTAATTAAATGAATATTTGCTATTTATTTGATTAAAAATCCACTAGCCATCAGTTCATTAAATTAATATTTAATTAATTCATCTTCAAAATATTCTCTTATTAATTAAATAAATTATTCAATTTATTTTAATTAATTCATTAAACCAAATTTACATTCAATTAAATGAATAAATCCTATTTATTTAATTTAACCCCCTCTTTCCTCTTTTAAATAAATTAAATTAAACATTTATTTAAATCATTATCCCCCCCACTTGCATTTTCCTAGAAATGCAACTTGCACACGTTTATTGAAATAAATTAATTTTTATTTTAAATAAAATCCTATTTTCCCACACCCAACAAATCCACATGCACTCCTAAATCCCTTCTAGATTCTTTTGAACCCTTCCTAATTAACCTAATCCATTCCCTAATTATTGTCACATTCCTAAGCAACTTGGAGTCACTTCTCAAAGACTTCAAAGTCTTTGAAGAGCATTTAATGTTTTATGTGTTCAACAATTTAACCTCCAAAATCTTCCAAAACCACTAATGGCTCTTACATGACCATTAATGGCTCTTACATAACCATTTATGGTTAATTCAACTTGCACTCATGGGTCTCCTCAAGCATTTGTTGCTTTGACCATGGTTATCCCTTTAACCTTTGAACAAGAGTTTATCCATTGGATAAAGGCTTTATTCTTTGAATAAAGAATTTATTTATTCAACCTAACCTTGACTTTAACTCCCAAGTTAACCTTCAGGTCATGTCAAGCATTTAATGTTTATTCCCTCTCCTCTCAACCTATCTTACATTGACACTTGTCATCCTGGGATTGGGTTGAAAGTCATCACATGGATTGAATATCATTCAATCCTGACCCTTGTTGAGTTTACTCAATCTCAACCATCCATTGCTCAATTTTTCCTATAAATAGAGCTCACATTCCTCATTTTCAAATCCTCAAGCATTTAGCATTCTTAGCCATTATCCTGAAAACTTGTATGCATTTAAGCTATAGTGAAATTCTAGAGAGTATTTAGCATAAATCACTAATATCTTGTCATTTTGGTTTAAAATAAATCATTTTAATATCAATAGCATCTAGTATTAGCTTTTTATTCATATTTAGAGCAAATACTTCAATCTCAAACCTCCATAAGCATCTATAGTGCAAAAAGCTGCTGAGAGCTACACTATTTTGGAACTTGGAGAGGAGAGGAACAAGGGAGAAGGAGCTAAGAGCATGTTAGGAGGCATTTGGAGATGTCTCATCATATTTATTTTCCTAGTTAAATATTCTCTCATGCTTTTGGTATCTCCTTTGATATGCTTGTGTAGGAAAGTATTTTGTTTATGATTTCTGACACTAACAATTTGGTTTTTCTTCTTGTTTGTGTTTTGTTATCATTGACTAACCTTCCCTTTTTGCAGAGCATCAATGAAACTTATACCAGTCGTGTCCTAGTGTTTTATCTAATGGATGTTGCATGTACAGTGGTGTCGTGTAGTATCAGTCTCCAAGTGGGAGATTGTTGAAATGTGGCGACTGATCAGCAAAGTACTGTACACTAAACATAATTTTTTTTGGGTATTTTTTTTTGTTGTTGATGAAAACCGACATTGTAATAAAACCCTAAAAAGGCCGACTTTGTTTTTGCCCTAAAAATGCATGTTATAAGTGGCTGAGATGCTTAAGGCATTGTAAGGTTGATGTACTATTTTTGCTGGATAATAAGAAAGATTGGACGACTGTGTATGGTGGACATAACCCATTCTGGGTGAACCACATTAAATCTCTGTGTTATCTGTGTCCTGTTTTATTTCTTTATCTTTTGTATTTAAATTTGCATATAATTGTTAGTTCATATTTGCTTCGGATATGCTTGAAACCCTAACAATATTCACAATTGGACTAAAGTTCATCATCCAATAGAATCACAAATCAATCATCAATAATAATCGCAACCATTTTCCAGATGTTTATATCTCTATCAAAAACAATTTGTTACAGTTTCTAAGGCTTCCAACTGCTGACGAAGAGACACAGAGAACTCACAACGAATTCCCAATCCTCATGAATCACCAATAGACAACTCAGTGAGTCAAAACAGTTCACCGTGGTCCCCACTAAGTTTCACGAGATATCGACAAGAGTTGCTGCTTCAACAATGCCTTAGAAATCCCTTATTGATCTCCATTATCTCATCGAAATCAACTGTGTCACCCAAACAACTCTCATATCTTATCGATATTGGATATTGGCTTTTTTGGCATGGACTATGGCTTCAACTTCTTCCTCGAAATGTCTTATCGAATATTGAAGTCTCACCGAAAGCAATTACTCATCATCAAGACTTAATAATCGTCTCAACAACATGGTCTTATTAGTATGAGGTGTGACTTTGGCTTCCAGTTAGACGAGTCTTACCGACCTCTTAATGTCACACCGAACTCCTTACTTCACCAATACTTGGCAATATCTCATCGAAACCAACTTATCCCCAGACAAAGCACTTCGACTATGAGCTCAACAAGTCTCAGCGAACACTGATGTTACCTCAAATTTCCTTCGTGTCGCTGAGACATCAACAACGTCTCGTCGATACAACTTTCATCGGTAAGAAACAAGGCTTCTACGAATTGCTTGTAGGTGTTGGAATCAAGGAACACTGAGAGGGGAGGTGAATCAATGTTCTGCAATTTTTAATCTTATCAAATTGATCTTTCAGGAACTTAATGCAAATTAACAAAAGAGAGATGCAAACACATGAAATAAGTATCCACAACACCATAACACTAAGATTTTTATACGTGGAAACCTGGTTAAGGGAAAAACCACGGTGGGGATGAACCCACAAGATAATTATACTGTGTTAAAAATATTACAAGGGAATGCACATGCATTCAGGCACACTGCCCAGAGCTCACTGCTCAATTCACAAAGCAAGGAGGGCTACAACCCTTGGGAAGGCTCACTACCTTGCAAATAATTACAAAGATAACAAGTGTGAAATGAACTAATAAATAGCATCTACCAATGCCAAATTATAGTTTCGGTTAAGCTCATTATACATACTGCACACACTTCAACTCATATTGTTCTGTTATATTGTTTTGCATTATTCTAGAGCGTAAATCCTTCACTTGCGCACGTGAAACTACGCACACTCGATCAAAACCACTTTCCACACCTCTACCGATCTCCAAAATGATCATATCCATCAGTCTTATATATCCACAACATGAGATTAGGTCTTCTACATGTTGGTTTCAAGAACACTATATAAATAATGAAACGTGCATACATAGTTGGCTCAATCCAAACTCCAATGCATATGCGGACCAAAAAGAATTGTCCACGTGCTTCCCATATGTCGGCTAAACATCCTCGATCACATAAACAATCACCAAAATTACTCCATCAATTCCGCACAATGATCAACTATCTAAGTTGGCCATACCACTCTATTCAACCCAAAAACCTGTACACCGGATCTTCTAACTCATACAACAATCATCATTGGAGGCTAAGATTTTGGAATAGAGTACTCCAGACATCTAACTATCTTCCTCTAGCTCCGCAACACAAAATATTCAACTAAAATGAAATGCCCACCAAAATACTACATTATGTCAGATGCACTGTTTTAACTCACTGGACTTAATCAAATCTTCATTCTGACTTCCGGTAGGATCAAATCATACATTGTGGATGGAATATCTGACTTGGGTTGCCAACACCGGATGACCTGGACAATGTTTCTTGCCAACAATAGGGTCTTACTGAACCTGGGTGTTACACCCATATCCACAGCTCGTCGTCAAGACCATTCCACCGTCACATCGAAACATAAGCTCATTGGAGAAAGAAGTGACTTCAGCTAGTTGCTCAACTAGTCTTGGCGAAGACTAAAGTCACACTGAAATCCTTCTATGCTCGGCTTCGCCAAGACACAAAAGGAGTCACATCGAAATCCCTGAAGATACTAATCTTCCATGAGAGGTTCCAACTAGTAAGTTTGAGGCATACTTCCTCAACAAAGCGGGCTTAACCTTGGAGGAAACACCATGGTTAGGTACACTTGAGTTGGAGTAGTATTGGGATAGGTGACCTCTCGGGAAGGCCCAATGCTTCACCTCTGTGAGCATCACCTAGATGCAATGAGTGACAAGTGTTCTATTCATTCTCACAAGAGATAGGTTCTTGTGAACCACCACTCATGAATCATGGGTTAATGAGTTTGACTAAAAAAACTACACAGCTGAATCCCGATAGCAAAATTACAACTACTTTTAAAAAAACAAAAAATCTAGGATTTTTGATTTTTAATTTTTTTTTTTAAAATTTTGAATAGAAACAACAATGGAAATACTAAACTGTTAAAAAGTTGACATGCAAAAAATATACTTGCGGAGATGGTATTCTACAAACACAAACACTGAACAATGCATACGTTGGTCAAAGGTAAAGATGTCAAATGACAGTCCTGAAAAAGACAGTTAATTTTAAAACCTACAAAATAACTCTAAGATAGATTAAAAAATGATTAGAGTGAGCAAATACACCAAAACAAAAGCACATATGCCGAACCAAGAGCTTACATGTTGAACCGCAATCTATGACTTATGACTTCACAAAATTCAAATTTGTAAGTTAACATTTAGGGATTTGGGTACCACCGAGCGTGTCGAAATGAAGACAATCAAATGTGTAATGCTAAGTAAACATTTAGACATGAAATACAATTCAAAACTAAGTAGAAAGCATTATACCTTCATTTGCTCCTTGGATTGAACTTGAAGTAGAAGTACCCACACTCTACTTGATTCGTTCTTGATGTTGATGGTATGTGGATTTCTCTCTTTTGTTGCACAACAATACGCAAATTTAGCAGCATAAGGGTAGCATGAAATTGTGATATGGATACGAGGGAGGAGGCTCCAATTTATAGATTTTTGGAAAGGAAAATGGGCGGTTGAGATCAAGAGTTGATGGAGGGCTAGGATTGAAGGGGAAGAGGTGAGTTGGATTGAAGGTTTAGTTCTGTGACAAGTGCAACAAGGGTGGGGATATTGGGAAGAATACTTGACATGGGGAAGAGGGCAAGGCCTGTTTACACATCTTGGGAAGAACAAGAGAATGACAAGTGGAGACAAAAATGACAAAATAGAAGAGGTGTAGGAAGAGGGAAATGACAAATTGATGGGAAGAGGAAAGTGTAGGGTGGCTCTATTAGGAAGAGCATTATCACACGT
The DNA here is from genome assembly GCF_030272615.1 of Cryptomeria japonica. Classification (NCBI taxonomy): domain Eukaryota; kingdom Viridiplantae; phylum Streptophyta; class Pinopsida; order Cupressales; family Cupressaceae; genus Cryptomeria; species Cryptomeria japonica. Next base: position 678,657,025 of record NC_081415.1, on the reverse strand, counting down.
GTAAGCACCCTTGGCCAAAAAGTGAGGTGGAGACTTGAAAATGACTTGTGCATGTAAGTTCATTTAAGAGGGGTGTCACATGTGGACTTGGGTAGGTGTGAGAAATTTAAATTTGGGAGAAATGGTAATTAAGGGTTAGTTAACCTAAATCATTAATTAATTAAGTATTAATCAATGAGTTTAGTGGGAGGGTTTGTAGGAATCAAGGGTATTAGTTAATTAATTAACTACTTTGGATTAGAGGAATATTTGGCTAATGGGCTAAAGTAGGATTTGATTTATTAAAATAAATCAAATCTTTGGGAGGACAGAGGGATATAATTGATTGGTAAAATACTTATATTAAACGGGGGCATAATTAATTAAATATAATTTTATTAATTGTTTTGGAAGGATAAAGGGGCTAACATGATTAATAAAATTAACCATGTTATAAAGGATAATTAACTAAATCAAATTTAATTAATTTTGGGTGTCTACACCCCTATTGCCCTAGGGCTCATTTGGGGAGAATCCATCCTTCTCCAAATAAACTAGATCTCATAGAGACAAAAATATCATCTAACAGAAAATGACCTACCATCCATAGGGCTATGTGAGAGGTTCATATTTCCTCACTACTATCTATAGGTCCCTAACCTTTCCCCTTCCCTCCTTATTGGTCTCCCTCCAAGTATTAAGAGAGGGGTAGTTGGTCCACTATATAGATAAATGTCCCTAGCATGGATGGGAGGAGGAAGTAATGCAAGATTTGTTGTCTATCTCCAAGTATTAGGCCCTTCTGATGTAAAGGTAGCTACCCCTCTATCCAAGCCTCCACACCTCGACCAACCTTCACGTCCTTCTCCTTAGGCTCCACCCCCTCTTACTCCCTTATACCAATAGTTTCAATAGGTAGGGCTAGAATGTTGACATGCCTAGGTCCACTCTCCCCCCTACCTAGGTCCTCCCTCTTTTCACCCCTCTCCCCTTTTATAACTAACTATAATAGGGGGTGGTAGGGTGAGTCTATTTTAATAAATAAAATAACATATATATTTAATGAAATAACTTATTTTAATTTTTTTTGACATTTATTTAAATAATTAATATTCTAGAAAATAATTTGTTAAAATACATATAATCTTAAATACATCTCTTTATAAAAATGAAGAGATATTATATTTTCTTAAGATCCTTTAAATAAATATATTTTTTTGATAAATAAATTGCGCTCATAAAAATACAATTATATAGTTATAATTTATAATTTATTTTTTATTTTATATAGTGTGAAATTTCCAAACTAATTAGCATTTTGCCTTGCAATGAATAAAGATTTAAATAAATATATTAATAATCTATCTCTCCACATTTTTTAAATATGTGTATTTAAGATATATATGCTAATTTTTATTAAAAATTTAAAACAAGTCCCACCCTAAATACACTATTTAATGCCTTTGAAGATTGATCTCCATTTTTCTGGTACAAGGAAGGACTGTTTTTTCGGAGTTTCTACAAAATCATTTTCCCCGACTTGCAGCTGCGTTTAGTTTCTCTTTTATCATTTCAAAGGTACCGAACTTACCATTGCACTCTTTTTTTCCTCAACAGAGTTATATTTGGTCTATCGTTTTTTACGACAATTCATTTGGCTGATGTATGGATCGGAGACAATTGTCTCCTTTGTAAATCATGGAGATAGCTAACCCTAACGGGGGCAATTATCTCGGATCTCTTTTTTTTTCGTTTCAAATAAAAAATAATGAACATTTTCATCCTTCTTGGATGTCAAAGTTCCCACAGAGGTCCAGTTAATCACCAGATGCCTGTTTAAATTCATAGTTACGCAGAGATCTTCTTTCGAAATGCATTTTAGAGATTTCTGTCTTTGTTTACCTCCGGGGTGTATTAGTTTAGAGGAAAAACCTTTCAGCACGAGGTCGTTCCATATTGTTAGCTCTAGGACACTTATCGACTACATTTTAGGACAGTAGTTACTTGAAATAGCTTTGCATTATTAGACATTGCAGCTCATTGCTTTGTTCCTTCATGATTTTGCTTCATTCCGGTTTCGGCTGGTTCATGATTTTGTTTTAATACTGTTGTGTATCATTTTACTTGGAGAGGAACCGAACACTTCTGGTATGTAAATCGGTCATGCATCTTTTTACACTTCCATTTTTTACCATTGGACATTGGTTCTAAATTAAATTGAAATTGGACAAAGTGGTAGAATTAGCATTCGTTAGGCAGAGCACATGGATATCTATGGATTCGTATTTCTTATTTTCAAATAACAGAAAATTTGCAATGTAGCACAAATGTCATCACCATGCTGAAGAAAATGCCATTGACCTTGAAAAAGTAGGTAGGATGAGGCAACTAAATTGCCAACAGGGATAGGGATGGAAAAATACAGTTTCATTTCAGTAAAGATCCTAACCTTAGTTTTTATTGGTAGCAAGCACCCGTCTTCGTAAATTACTCATAATCTCATTTTGATAGCCACAATGTTTCCATTTTTCATTGCTTGAGAGTTGTTTATGTTCTATACAAAATTATGTCTTTAGCTGTCCTGTTGTAGGACGGTTAAAGAAGTGGACATGATTGTGAGATTTTTAATTTTTTATTAAGTGAAAATCTAATGAATTTATCAGGCCATGTAAGATATTCCTGGTGATATTCGTGCTTTGCTAATACAGAATAAGATTTTGCACAGTGCACATGGCACTCCTGTGGACGATTAGCACTGGTTGGGTGATAGGTTGGTCACAATTTAGTCTTCATTAGAATTTTACATGACACTGTTAAATTCAATGAGTATCCTTAAATCCCACTCTTGCTGAAAGAGGGCACTGGACTGAATTGGGTATGAAAACATACTTTTTGCTTTACATGCATGTCTAGGATAGGACTTTATGTATGTTTCTCATGCTGCTTGGTGCTTCTGAAATGAAGCCCCCAACATTTATTAAGCATGGAAAGTATCAGACTTTCCATGGTATGATCCTTGCCCACCTGTTTCAATTGTATACTTGATGAGGACTTTTTAGGCCTTATTGCCTTTTTGATTACTTTAACAGTCGTATTGGCATATAATATTGTCAGCATCTGTTTTCCAAAGTCAAATTCTCTGTTTCTTTAACTTCTACGTGTAATTGACTTTCCATGGTATGATCCTTGCCCACCCGTTTCAATTGTATACTTGATGAGGACTTTTTAGGCCTTATTGCCTTTTTGATTACTTTAACAGTCGTATCGGCATATGATATTGTCATCATCTGTTTTCCAAAGTCAAATTCTCTGCTTCTTTAACTTCTACGTGTAATTGATGTTTCATAATGATTTGACATTGTGATGGTGCTTTATACTTACAGACAAGCCTAACTTAAACGTTTATTCAAATTGTGATAAGCTTATGTTGGACAGAAGTTGGAGGTTCTTGACATTCTTCTCATCTCAATATACAAATGGTTTCTGTGATGACGTTGATGATAATTTTGTTTCTTTCTTCCTAGATAATTTACTTTATAAAACAGGAGAAGAGTTTCATTGCAGCCTTCTGTATCATATAGCAAATATTTTTCTTAGAGGAACTGTGGAACTAAACTCAATACCAAAACTTTTAAGATACAGAAGCTAATCAGGGATTATATATTGCTTAGATTGATCATGGACATCTTCCAACTTCTGACATTCCAAAATTAATCAATAAAACTTGATCAAGAACATCTTCCAACTTCTGACATTCTAAGGCATTGCATAAATAATATCAGCCTTACACATCCTTAAACTTCTACAAAATAATCTTATACATTTAGCTGGTGTTTTCATGGTGTAACAAATTATACACAGTTGAATCCTGATAAAAACATCATTTAAAGAATCTTTTGCTAAGTGACAATTAATAATATGTATCATTTATTCTGTGGAGAGTTGGTTTCACAATATCTCATGAATGATTAAGTGATCTCAAGATATTTTTAGTAGGCATTCCAGTTTCCTGGGCCTCAAGTAAACCCTTTCCGTAGATATCTGAAGAGCACAAAATAATTTATCATGGCACAACTGAAGGTGATATGAATATTTGTAAGAATACTGTCTGAATTGAATGGAGTCCAAGTCCTAAGTACCAGTCATAGAAATTATGGTATTATTTCAAACTCTAGTGTAAGCGTTTCAGAATAATTTTTTAATAGCTTTCTTTAGAGTCCAGAATACTACAAGTTTCTGCAAATTGTAATCATGTTTCTCCAAATATACTTACCTTTAGTTTGTGTAATGTTCCCTACTAGGAGGCTGCCAATTCCTGTAACTTAATAATAGTTCTGATCTAATCTGATTGATGTTCATGTCACTAGATGCTTTTGACTCCTTTCCTTTATATCTTTCAATGCGAGGGAGAGGTCACACCTCTTCATTGTGGATGCCCTTTGGCAAGAGACTCACCCTTTCACCATTAGCACCCTTTGAAAGAGTGCAACTCTTCATTACTTCTGCCCTTCGAAAGGGACGCAACCTTTCACAATCATATCTTCGCTTCTTATTTAAATCAGATTTGCACTTTTGACTCCCAAATTATCCCCCACTCAAAATGAGGTTCTCTTCTCCCTTTTATCTCCCATGTTTGAGGGAGTCACAACTTTTCCTTCCATGTCTTTTGACCATTCATCAACTTAATTAAATTTTAATTATATTTAATTATATAATTTAATATTTATATTTATAATTTAAATTTTATTTTTTATTCTTTTCTATTTTAATATTATTATTATTTATTATTAAATTCTATTACAAAGTGGGGACATTACAGTCTGCCCCACTCAAGATTGCTTGTCCTCAAGCATTGATCATGGAATGTTCAAAATGATTCCCAATATGAAATGGCTTTCAAAACATTCATAGAATAAACATGCTGCTACTTTTTTTGTAAAAACCCTAGTTCTTGCCCTAAATCACCATTTTATGTAAAACTACAAATGGAACAAGATGCATCCCTGATTGAGATCCTGCAATAAGCTAGGAAACCATTGGAACTAATAATATAAATCTCTAAAGAAAGATAAATAAGCATAAATTAACTTAACCAGGGTCTGGTCCAACTCCCTATAGGAGCTCAATCATAAGAAAGTGGGAGTAAGAGGAATGATGAAGTGTCCAAGAGACCCTCTACCCTAGGGCCAAGAGCGGAGTGAAAGCCGGAGCCCTCTTGGCCTCATGGGACCATTGGTTTGTTGTTTATAAGTAGGTAAGAGGGTTTGAATTGCCTTAAGGCAACATCCGAACCCACATAGGATTGGGTCCTATCCCATAAGGCAACATGCCCCCCACATAGGACTGGGTCATATCCTAAAAGGTAAACGTGCCCCCCAAGACAGGTCCGGCCCCATATCTCCACGCCACACCAAAATAAGTACCACGCAACAAATCAAATTGGCGCCAAAAATGATTAAGGCCAACTTGGAGTATATGGGTTAAAAGCTCATATAAATAAAGTTAAAATGCAAACTCAATCTACCAACTTCATCTCTCATGCAATCAGCGGAATAGCTCTGCAATTGAAGGTGCGAAATATAGGAGAGGATTGGGTGGAAATATAGGAGAAGATTGGGCGAACCTGTTCAAGAAGATAGAAGGCATTCCTTGATGAAGACTTGGTGTAGTTAGAATGGAAAATCTGATATGATAAAAGGGATCAGATCTGAAGAGTCAAGCTAAGTATTGTATTTGTGCAATTAAGAGAGAATATATAATCTGACCTGTGGGTCTTTAATGCTGGTTTTTCCTCCTTGGAGGTTTTCCCAGGGTATTTGCGTTTGTCTCTTGTTTACTTGTTTCATTTCTGAGTTTACTGAATTATGGTGTAATTAAATATTACAAATCTGATTAACAAACCAAGGGCATAATTAAAAGACAAACCTGATTATTGATCTAGGGCACAAAATTAACATGGTCAAACTACCATGAGGTGTGCTATCTAGAGAGGTATCCTATCACTGTTCCCCTTCATCACTTCCATCCTTATCCCCTTGTTAATAGTCATTTATGATAGAGTTTGGAAAGATGCAATAGGGTGTCCTGAATGTCCTTCCCCTCTAAGTCCAAGAGCGGTGGACTCCGTCTTGCACCCCCTTGGCCTCATTGGACCATCGGTCAACTACAATGAGGTGGGCTACCTAGTGGAGGACCTCATCACCGTTCTCCCTATTTGTACTTCCTTATATTATTACCATGGCAGTTCGCTCAACATATGCATCATAGAGTATTCTTCATACAAATGATAATATGAATTACATATACATTTCATAATTATGTAATTTTAAGACAAGTTTTCTCTCATCCTTGTCTCGCATCACTTCTTAAATGGTTTGCACAATATCATAGATATCACTTAATGTTAGAACTTATGATTAGAAGCATGACACACATCTATGACCAGTAATCATAGACACTCGTGGAGCAAACAAACACATTATGATTAGATATGAATCAAACATGGAGCATACACTTGAAAACACGAAGCATACACATGGATATTTGCAAACATGGAGCATACATGTGAATACACATATTGTTAAATTCTTTTTCCTTAACTAGGATGATTCATTGATTTATCTTTAGATTCTTTACCTTGCAGGATGGCAGGATCATTGCTCTGATACCATTGTAATGTCCCCTACTAGGAGGCTGCCAATTCTTGTAACTTAATAATAGTTCTGATCTGATCTGATCGATGATCATGTCACTAGATGCTTTTAATTTCTTTCCTCTATATCTTTCAATGTGAGGGAGAGGTCACACCTCTTCATTGTGGATGCCCTTTTGCAAGAGACACACCCTTTCACCATTAGCACCCTTTGAAAGAGTGCAACTCTTCATTACTTCTGCCCTTTGAAAGGGACACAACCTTTCACAATAAGATCTTCGCTTCTTATTTAAATCAGATTTTCACTTTTGATTCCCAAATTATCCCCCACTCAAAATGAGGTTCTCTTCTCCCTTTTATATCCCATGTTTGAGGGAATCACAACTATTCCTTCCATGTCTTTTGACCATTCATTAACTTAATTAAATTTTAATTATATTTAACTATATAATTTTATATTTTAATTAAAAAAAATTTATACTCTTTTCTATTTTAATATTATTATTATTTATTATTAAATTCTATTCCAAAATGGGGAAATTACAGGTTGGGTGGTGGATCATTTCATTCTTGTGAATTTTATGCTATTTGTCAATGATTTTTATTTGGCATCATAGGGTGCTCTCGCTCCTGTGAGAGACCAACTATTAGTATGTTTTTTACAAGGTGCAATTCCTCACGTGTTTGTTGCTCTAATATTTCATTGGAGCCTTATATGTCATATACAAGAACAGTGACAATCAAAGTAGAAAATTATGTGGAAGAATGCAAGACTGAACTGTCACAGGTTTGACCTAGTTAATTTCTATTTAATTTGGGAAAATAAGTCAATTAGTATATACAAACTACAAAGGTATGAATCATGTTTAAGGATGAGAGACAACATAATGTTAGGATATGTATTAATTATTAAATCTTAACTATATTACGAATAACTAGAATTGATGAAGGCTAGCTTTGTTTTTAATACCAACATGTTTATTGTATATGCTATTATTGCATTTATAGTTACAAGTTACAACTTTTCAATGATTGTTCAATCTAATAACTAACTACCAACTCAGACCAATAACTCAACCTTCTTCAGATCTAGCTTTGACAGCAAGTTTCGTTACAATTTGAAGCATGGTATCAGTTTTAATCTACTGTATAATTTTACCGCTTACATTTCCTTTGAACCAAAAGTTGTAATGCCCCTAATTGGGAATGCCCTAAATTTGTAATATCCTCTACTAGGAGGCTGTCTGTATGATTAACATACATCATTATGCCTTAAATCACAACACTAAACTAAGGAACAATTATCATTCATAATACAATTGATAGTTACTATACCGAAGCCCCAATCATTACTTCTTTCCTAATCATCAACCCTAACAGAGGATGGGGAATTGCTTGTTAGGGTGCTAGGAAAACCATTCTTCACAAATAGGCCCAAGGGTTTCAGGAACACCCGTCCATACCACCTCTTGGGGCTCACCTATTTTGGGAGGTATTACAAATGCCTTTCCTTAACAAAACCAACCTATCCTCATGAGGGGCAATAGACAATGATTAAGGATTAGGCTACGGGTATGCTATTCTCTCATCTATCATGAATATATATGCAAACAAATGAAATTAAGCATAATTAATATATAAATCTGATTTCCCTATTATTAACAAATATAAATCTTATTGGCATTATCTCTGCTATATGTATATATATGAATTAATGAAACAATTTATATCATATGCCATAAATTTGCCCCTTATTATTAATAGAACTCAAATATAATAGTGTAATAAGCATTTAGTTTATAGGAGAGATACAGCATGCCAATCTTCTGTCTCAACAATGATTTTAGTAATATAGATGATCTACCAGTAAATTAATACTCTCTTCCTTCGATGCCTTTAACTAAATGAGTTTCTGCCTTATATAGTCTTCAATTGGTAATGGAGAGTTATGTCCCTTCCTATGGTCACGGCCACTCTCAAGAGTGGTGTCTCCTCATACGGTCCTTTGCCCCTTAACAACTTCTTGTTGTTTGGGTGTGATCGCAACCCCCTTAATAATTAATAATACATGTATTAATATAAGAATAAACTGTTCACATACCCCTTAATCTTATCGTTGTATTGCCCTTAATCTTATCGCTGCATTGCTATCTTATATAGGGATTGTTGTATATACTCAAGATATAGGGATCACCGTTTCTTAACTTGATGAAATCGCTCCGTAACAAAACCAATGCCTTACATATTGCATATGGAGTGGTGTGTATTATCTGTTCTATGTATTGATGGGAGAGAATCTTTTTTTTCTTATCGCAGACTGTCTAAGCTGATTAGTACTCAATTTAATCTTTTGATCTAAATCTCAGAAAATTGAGAAGTCTTATAAATAAGACAATTTTCTGAGCATAGTAATATATTTTTAGATGCCTTCATTATGTTACTTCCTTCTTGCTTTTGGGAGTGAGCGTATTCATGGTGGGAACATGACAAAATTTGCCCGAATTCTGAATTTTCAAATAAGTAAGTGGGTTTAGAGTGTAGCTTCATCTGGTTGAAGTCCTGCAAACAGATCAGAGATCATTTACAACAACAATTCCAATAAGCTGATAATAATTGAACATTAGTGAATTCTTGACAGAACTATCAATTCAATCATAAAGCATTAAACATATTTGGAAGGCTCAACCATAAGAGAGCATGGAAGAGAGTGACTTAGATGGGGTATCTTGGATCCTCTACCCTAGGCCCAAGAGTGGATATACCATCCCTCTTGGCCTCATGTGGCCCATGCTATCCATATGAGGTGGTCTACCCAGTGAGGTGTCCACTTTCCATTATCCCTTTATCTTGCCAACCTTTTCCTTCTCTTTATATTTGGTCTCCTTGTATTGATGCACCATGATAGGGTAAAGAGGTCACAACAGGGTGCCCCAGAAGCCATCTCCTCTAGGCCCAACAGCAATACCCTGTGTACCCCCTTGGCTTCATGAAACCATCTAGTCCCCTCATAGAGGTGGCGTACCTAGAGGAGTGCCCCATCACCATACCCCTCTTGCAGGCCTATATTCCTTCTACCATGGCTAGAAGTACTCAGAGAATATGATAGATTCTAGCATCATACATATACTTTACATGTAATAAATGAATTACAAAAATTAATAAATCAGATGCAGTCAGTGGTTACTGTGATATAATCATAAACAGCAGTACATTAATAATGATAAATACGCAGAATTATAAATATACTGGCACATCACTTATTATGTTACACATAGAGCTTTATACCAAACTGTTTTAATCAGTTGATCTTGCTGAGTATGAATATCTCATATATTATCAGTCTCAATCCCTCCGATAATCCTCCTTGGTTTGCTTGGCATGTTCTTTTATATCTTTTGGTGATAGAGACCCTCCCTAATGGTTCTGACTCTTGGACGGCAACATGTCTTTCAGTTACAATTGTACCTCTTCAATGTCTAATCGCCTCTTCTAATCCAGATTGTGTTAAGTCTAATTAACTCTTCGTTTTATTAAGGAAAGAATTCATTGTCAATTAAGGGAAGCATTGCTGCTAAGAGGAAGGTGATTTATATAGTAGCAACCCTGATCTGTATGCAGGGGTAATCACAGTTATTCTCAACATTAGCCTCGACCTGCACTCATCTATAATCATGATTTGCTGCTGTAGCCATGATTCTGTGTGAGAGATAAGAAATTGTTGAAGTCTTACTAGGGTAAGACGATTTTTTTTTTTTTGACAAGGGTCGTCAGATTGGGGGCATGACAAAAGTGAATTCTTGTCTTGAGACAATGAGTAACTACAGAAAATAGACAGTAAGACACATTGACAAAGCTAAAACACTTTAAGATCAATAAAGCTGACTTGCTGAAGGGTCTTATCTAGTCTTTAAGTCAAGTGATGCCATCTTTGCTCTGCAATGTCTGCATGCTTAAGGTTTTTTAGAGTACATAATAACTGGGAATTTATGTTACTAGGCTAATATGAATAAAAGTAAAGGTAGTTTTTTAGGTTATCAACAAGCAAGACACCAATTTGGCATGCATGTGACAGAAAATTGGAGTCAGTACTTAAAACTTGTGTTCAAAATGTGTTTAATCATTAAGCAGATGTATGGCTATGAGGAAATGGGATCTGATCTCATCAAAGATGAGACATGCCTATCTTAGTATTGGACATAGATGTAGCATTTTATGATAGTCTGCAAATGTGAGAGCCAAAGCCTAACATGGTAATTAGGATAGCAAAAAAGTTGCAAAATGTGAATGAGAAATGGTTATAGACTAATGCAGGAGCATTTGGGTTGAAGGCAGTCCTGCTCATTAGTTTTTTTTCTTTCGAAATTTTGTTTGTCTTCTTGTTTTCTGTTTGTGGTTGCAGATTTTGTTGATGGCCTTCTTTGTTTAATTTTGTTGCAACTCCTTTGTTGGTTGAAGTTGGTCTCATTTTAAGGTTGGCTGTGGTTGAAATGTTTTCTGTCTGGGACTGCATAGATGTGATTCTTTCTTTTATTTTGCTCGTCTGACATCTCTAAATGAGCTTTGATCAGTAGCAGTTACTACTCCAACTGGGTGGTGGTTTCCTTAAATTTTCTTTTCTATTTTGGTAGCCTGCAGTGACTGAATAGTTAGATGTGCATCTCAACGGAGTCATGGGTTTTAATCTCTTTGTAATGTCCCCTAATTAGTTATACTATAAATTAACTTTATTTTGCCCAAATCTAAAATAGGTAATTAAGTTTTATGGGAGTACCTTTGTATGTTGTTTTCCTGCAACACAAAATTAGAGTACATATATGAAGTAATACCTATAAACTGAGACATATACTATTGAATGTTATAATTTTTAACGTATTAATTACTATTAGTATTATATTTGTTAGATAAATCAGATTGTAGGTTAGTCGCCATTCTTTATTAATTATTATCCAATTTCTTAGTGCACTAGGGTAGGCTAGCTCGATAGGGTGTCCAAGTGACCCTCCACCCTAGGCCCAAGAGCAGATGCTACATCCCTCTTGGCTCCATGTGGCAGGTGTTAAGCATCCATCATGGAGTGGCGTATCCAGTGACATGTCCTATCGCCATTCCCCCTCATCACAACCACAACTGTTAAGCCCAAGAGCCGATGCTACACCCCTCTTGGCCCCATGTGGCAGGGTTTAGGCATCCACTATGGAGTGGCATACTTAAGAGAGGGTCCCTAATGTACAATGAACCATTTGTGATATTGCTATTCAATTCATCTCATTATGATAATCAATTATACCTGATATAGTTATCACATTTTATTACATTAGTGATTGTCATTGATGCTTGCTGTTAGTACTAGTTTTTATCAGTATTAATCATTTATTATTACAATCATTACATTATATCTTATATTATTTGAATTGTATGAATTTACAGTATCACAATAATTTGTGCAGACTGAATTTGATTGCCTTATATATCCTTGGATTCATGTACCAATATGTATATATGTTATGTCTAACAGTATTGTAATTTTAATGTTGTTTGAATGATTGTATGTTATTTGCCTTTTTAACTTTATATCCAGTTAATGTCATCAATTTTATTAAAATTATCCACAATGGTTTATATTCAGTAATGTACATATAGAATTTTAATACATATAAAGTACTGACTGTTATATTTGCTACTGATTCAGAATACGTACCTGTCCTGCTCTTTACCTTTTCCTTCCTATCTTGCTGGCAGTCTGGATGCTCCTCCTCTATATCCCCAATGGCACAGGGGGTATTTATCCTTCCCCCATATTGTGGTGAAAAGCCATGATGTTTCCCTTAATGGGTAGCGCCCCCTTTTAGAAGGGTCGTTGTCCTTCTATCTCTTACCACTTCTTGTAATCCACAATTTGGAGATTATTCAAACCACCGTTTAATGAATAGTTATTGGGTCTTTGGGGAAATCAGTCAGTAAATATAATGTATATTTTAATACAAGTGGCATCATTCAGTATTGGGATTGTATATAATATAACTTATATTATTAACATATATATTGTTAATGCATCATTTAATATAATGTACTTTGCATCATTCAATATATAAAATGTAATTTGGTAATATAATATCTTTTTTTAATATCAATGTAATATAATATAATTTTAATATGATTTTAACATATCATATGGCAAAATTTATATTAATTATTTCTACTATAAATGGGGGGACATGACACTCTTGCCTTATCTTTATTTGGTGGTCAGGTTTAAAATGATGACTTTGTGATGTCTATCCATTCCTAGGCTATTTATGATGAAAATACCTTGAAGTAATGCCTGGCTCCCTATTCCTGGGTAAAAGGGAATTATAAAGCCCTCATATCAACATGGGGCTCATTATTTATTGGTATTAGATGTTTTTTTTAATCGATAATATTGGATTTTATTAAAGGAAAAGGAAATTTACAACTTCAAAAAAGGAAATAGTTCTCTGTCATGAAACCACCAACAATCACCAACCACCCAAACCACCCGACAAAGACAAAACCGCCCACCCAAAACAACTGTTCAACTTCAGACCACCAACCCAAAATGTCTACAGTAGCGCTTCACGCAATACAGTAAATCGATATAGAACATGAAAACCAAAATTGAAATAATTTGAATAACAGAGAAACGGTAATGAACTCCCAAACAAAGACCAACAACATAGACAATTCACACATTACTCGGAAGGACTTCTAGGGTTTGTCTCCTGCCTGCCATCAACGCCTTCGTGTGTTTGGACCTCGGCCTTAACCTTCGGCCTGTCTCTTCCTTGTCCCCTGCTTTCGTCCGAGCCTGCTGAATTACCTCCTCTAGCTCCATAATTTGTGCGAACATTTTCAACGCCTCCCATCCTCTCCTCGTCGCCTCTCTGTACCTAGCCTTCACCTCCTCCCGTCACCTGAGAAAGGGGATATACCTGCCTCTCAATCCTTGATGGACCTCCAACGCCCTTTCAGAGACAGTAAAGCCTTTGCTCGGAATGGCCCACTCTAGAAGCGACTCCATATTTACAAGAAACTCCTCTGGTATAATTGCCTTCATAACCTTTCAGACCTGCTCGCAGGAAGAATCCAACTCAAGCCCCCACGCCATGATAAGGGAATATAAGTCCGCGCGGGTTCGATATCAATGACCAATTACACCCAAATCTTCCCCTAGGACCAACTGCACACTCCTAATCAATAGAGGGTCCTTCGAATGAAACATATTCTTTAGTCTCCACTCTGAAACCGGTCCCCAAAAGGCAGTGAGAAGTTTGGATGTCTTCAGTGTAAAATTGGCCTCCATTGCAATCAGAAAAAAACAGGTTGCCAAACTGAAAACTAACCGATGAAAAGCCTCGCTTGTAGGCCAAAAATCTTCTTGAATACTCAAGGACTGACACACAATTTCCCACTCTCTCCATAAATGCATTCCCTTCAGGCTCGACTGCCACTACAGAAATTATTGGCATTAATTGCCAACATCAAGCGAGCTAGCCTATACTTTTGAAAAGAGAAATAGGCGTCCACATCACGCACTTTTCATTAACAGACAAGTATGAAACTGTTTAGACCGATTAAGAATGCCATTGGACGATATCGTCATCACCCCCCCACCATCTTGTCACACATCTATCCAATTCACACGCCACATTGGATAAAGTAGCCGCCACCATATTCTCCCCCCTCCTAATATAGGAGATATGAAAATCCTGAAAAACATTCAATTTTGATCAGATAATTGAGATAAATTTATTTAGCTGCCAACTCGGAGATACACCTTTCACAATTGCATCCACCACCACTTGAGAGTTGCCTTCAAGATGCACTCTCGGGATATTCATGTTATTGGCCAATTCCACTGCTAATAAGGCAGCCTGTACCTCAGCCTCATTGTTTGTCCCATCTTGCAACCTCTACGCACCTTTGAAAAGGATCTTCCCCTCATCATCACGAGCAACACACCCAACACTTGAGATGCCCGGGTTACCTCTTGACACCCCATCAAAGTTGATCTTAAACCATCCTTGCTCCGACCGAGCCCACACCTCATCACCTCTCTTGACCACCTTACTCGGAGGATGAAACTTGGAGAACCCATGAACAGGTCACAAGGGGGTATCAGATGTTTTGATTTAGTGAGGGAAGAAGGAATATTTTTCTTAGCAAGTTCAATTTGGGCTCAAGGGTAAAATAAGGAGAGTTGCGATTGTTGAATGATAAAAAGATAAGAAAAAACCAGGCATTGGAAAATGGCGAATACGAAGGTGCTTTGTTGAAGTGGATGGATAGATAGAGGTTGGCTGGGAATAACCAATGAGGCTTGTGCACCCAAGTTAGGTGGTAAATTTTCGAAAGGACAATTTTTTTTGTTTGAAATTTTGGACTGTAGAGTATATGAATGTCTATGAACAAGCTGTAATTCTATAAATTTAAGAAATATGAATGAGTTACTGTTAGTTTGTATGGCTGCTTCAATTGGCTACCTGTTGTGACGTTTTCACACGTCGCCCGATTGCAAATGGGGACTCCCACTTTTTTTTTTCTAGGTTAGTTGTAGTGTCTTTAGCTATTAGCCTATCACTTGGAAGAGGTATACTATCTTAGGTGTCCATGAGGTAATCAAGTCAAGTCTCTCAAGGCTTACAAAACGAATGATTAGATGATGATCATCCAATTTAATCATTGGCTTGCTTAATCAGACATGAAGTGCTAAAATTTGGCTAAGGCAAATTGTTTTAGGGAGAGTGAATGCTTGGGAGGTTGGTAGGCTAGAGTCCAGATCATCACGAAGAGGCTTAAGACAAAATGATTAAGTTAGCAAAGTTGACATCTTAAGCTCACTTCTAGTTGGGCTCCAAATGTGCAAACTAACACTTCCAGTTGAGCCCAAAATTAGCTAACACACACTTCCAGTTGGGCTCCAAATGTTCGAACGTTGCCTTATGCATTTCTGTTGCTTGAAGATGATCACAATCTTGCTAGTACATTGCCAGGAAGTTGTTACAACCTTAATTAATAGTAAGTCAAGGAAGTGAATGTGGTAGCAAGTTGATCAATCTATAATGAACCACTTCCAGTTGCCTTCAAAAAGCGCAACCTAACACTTCCAATGTCCATCCAAATGTGCGACCTTCTACTTGTAACTTCCAGTTAGGCCTCAAAAGCATGAACTATCATTTCCACTATCCCCCTTAAAGCGCAAACTTCATCAATGGCATTTCCACTTGACTCTCCAAAGAGCGAAATAAAACTTCCGGTACCCATCTGTCGATGTGATTTTTAGACACCTCTAACACAAAATAAAATAACAAAGGTATTCTATCATCTGTCGATCAAAATCTTCTTGGATGCTGAATTATATGATCAACCAAGATGACTCTTTGGTTTCTATAGTCAGGTCTTGACGTGTGGATAGCTCAATTGGTTGATGTATTTGCTGCTCCTCCAAGGGGTCTTACGTATATGTTCTTTAGGAGATAAACTTCTGGATTTCAAGGAATACTTTGGTCTCTCGAATGATATGCAATGTTGTTCTTTTGCTTACTATTACTAATAGATGTTTGATAAAAAATTGCAAAAGGTTGAAAGGTTTGAGGGATACTAAACTACTCCTAAGAATGCAAGGATGAAGGACAATTTTGATGAAACCCAACCAGTCTTTGCTTCGACAAACAAAGAACAACTTCACAAAGATTAGTGCAATCTCCTAAGGAAATCAAATGATTTTCAAATTACCATCAAACATAGATACCATCACTTGAATGCATATCAATGATTGAGTAGTAATTGAAGTTAAGTTTATATGAAAATTTAGTTGACCACACAAAGCACTTAACAATCAGCTAAGCACAAGTAGTATGAACATAAGAGTTTCACCATGAATCATGCACAACGTTCTATCATTCAACTAAAATACTTAAAGCAAATTCAAAGCTTTGAATTGAGAAGATGAATAACCATGCAAACGCTCCAAGGATAGAATATAAGATCACCACACTTCAATGTCTTTATATTAATCCAGCAGCAAAATAGCAACAATTCTTCAAGTCTGTCTCATTAGTTACAAATGAAAAATGGCAGATTTTATAGAGCTCCAAATAAAAATAAAGGGCTTAGATTGTTAATTTTAGCAATGAGATCAACAGTAAGAACAAAAAACAGAAGAAATGCACACATAACAGTGTTACCCTGGGAAAAACTCCCTCTTGGAGGTGAAAAACCCAGCAAGAATATCTCATATTCAATATTGATTAAGGGCACAAAACCAGTTACAACTTAGCCCAGCTAGGGCACAACCTTTGATAGCCAAATAACACACTTATTTGTTATTCTGATCTGATCTGAATATGAACGAATCTCCCAGAATGTTATGTGCTGATTATAGGTGTAGTTTGCTGGCAGATGATAGCAGATTCGGCAGGCATAGGGGATGATTTGCCGTGCCTAGAGAATGTTCGCTCAAGGTAGGTTAACTGCAGATTCAATTTCGCTCAATGAAGTAAGCATATTTGCTGCTAGGATTAGATCAAATTCACTGCTGTAGATGAGTTCGCCACCTCTAGAATGAATTCGCTAATCTGAAGAATAAATTCGCTGTGAGTAGCAGAAGTATAATTGCTTGATGAATGAATGATGATTGTGACTCCAAGTCACCTTGCTTTTATATGCCTTACACTCTTAATTATCTAGGTCGGCCCTTTTACATATTTGCCACCAAAACATAAATTCAAATTACAAGTTACAAGTTAGGTCTCTTGCCTTTACAAGTTACATAAAGTGCCATACACCCAAATAGGGCCTGCCCTATATTGAATCCTGTCGCTCAGTTATTCAAACATCAACGCCGACAGGCCACTTGATGTTTGTGTAGTAGGTCGACCCAACCTAGCTACAAAAACCAACAAGATTGCCCTAAAATGGATGGCTAAGATTGAGACAACTAAACCCTAATTAGGGTTAGTTGTAATCAACCAACTAATTTCTAAAATCAGCCAATAGGAAATGAACATCTTTTTGGCACAAAATAGTATGAAAAGAGAACAAATGGCAAAATTCATGCCAACTAAGATTGCAACCAATTTTCTTCTAGAAGATCATTCCCTCTGTCTCTCTCCTTGATGGCAAATGCAATGACCCTGGACATAACTGTATTGAGCTCCTCCATAGACAAGCTAGACATGTTGTCAAGCTTGAACTCGATGACCTCCAATGTATCAGCACAAGTGGCAAAGACCTTTTGCCATTCTACCTCCCGTTTTCAAAATCCTTCCAGGAAGACCATGAATGAACACACAACACTCAAGAGAACAGCTGAGAAGCCTGTAGCTGGGAAGAAAATAGATTTCACTTTGCTATGTAAGTCATCAACACCAAAACCTTCTTCATCAAGCATGTCTTGTACAAATATCTCCCTGGTTGACACAATGAATTGATCTTGAATCCCTTTGAGTATTTCTTTCATCCTAACACAGTCATCTTTTGCCTTCTCAAGGGTCTCCTTCCTTGTCATCAAGACACAATACCATCGATTAAAATCATATATTGCCTTTGCTTCCATGACTCCTCCATCTGTTAGCATTCGCTTGGGAACTTCTTTCAATACTTGCAAACGTGGTATGGTCTTGTCTTGAATACTTTGAAACTCTTCCCATAGCTCCATGATGTTTTGATTAGGCATAGGAATGTCGTGACCTTGTCATATGTTTGCATGAACTCCTTGATGATTGTGCTTGCTTGTTTGAAGGTATCCTCAATCCATGCTTTGTTAGTTTGTGTTATCACTCTTGTTTCTTCTATCCCTTCAATTGCTTCATTGGAAAGTATTTGAGATTGGGCAGATGTCTCATCCTCCTGCTGAAATGGCAAGCTGAAATGCCTGAAATTTTGATGAGGAATGTAGGGCTTTTGGATAGGTGAAGGAAGGTGCTTGTTAAGATGGCCGTGGATTTAAGGCAGTAAGGAAGTTCTTCTCCCTGGCTCAGCTTTTGGACATGCAAGGGAAGTATGTGGCTGAGGTTTTAATGGGGGTAAAGGAAGTGAGCAAAGGATGGCATGGGTTTTTGAGGTGCAAGGAAAGAATGTGGCCGGGGATTTTAGGAGGCAGGGACATAATGTGTAAGTCATATTCTTCACATTTAGCATCAAGATATCCTCACTTAATTTACTTTCAAAATTTGTTTTCATCCTCATTCACCAAGGCAACCCCAAAATTCCTCAAGCACTTGATCTCCATAAGGCGTGGATCTTAGCAATTCAAGGAGGAAAATCATCATCCACCTTCCTGGCCGTGGATTGGAGGTAGTGAGGGAAATATTCCTCCCTTGAAGTACTTAACCGTTTACTTTTCCCTTCTCCTTGATTGCTCCTGGCTCCTAAGTTTTGTCCTAAGGGCATCCACCTGCCTGACATCTCGACTTGACCTGAAGGCTACCCTATGAGGCATCACTCAATGACTATTTTTGATCTTCATTCATCACTTAATAATCATCTTGACTTCTACTCACCATCTAAGCACTGAGAAAGTCTATATTGACTTCATTCTAACCTAAAGAGGGACCTAACTGCTACTAGACTGCCTGACTTGATCACTTCCTGACAATCAAAGGTACTGCATCTCTCACAAGCAAGAGGTTAATAACTAAAGAAACTACTGCCAAGCCAAACAACTAAACTAAGACAACTAACTTGCAAGCAAAAAGTGGGGGGCCCCATTTGCAATGGGGCGATGTGCGAAATCGTAACAAGAAGTACCTTCATGAGATTGATGAATGAAGCATTTAAACCTTATCTTGGTAAGTTTGTAATTGTCTATCTTGATGACATTTTAATTTTTACTAAGCTAGAAGAGAACAATAGAACATTTGAAGCAAAATTACAAAGGTTAAAGTAGTAAAAATTACTGATAAATTTGAATTAGTGTAGTTTTATGGAGAAAGAATTGGTGTACCTAGGCTTTGTTATTCTGCAGGAGGGGCTTAACATGGATCTGAAGAAAGTAAAAGGCATTGCAGATTGGCCATCACCAAAGAGCACATTCGAGGCAAGAATTTTTCATGCCTTGGCAAGTTTTTGTAGGAAATTTATCAGAAATTCCAGCAGTATATGTTGACCAATTATGGAAACCATGAAATGAAATAGGTCTTATTTTTAGTGGACAACAGTAGCAGAAAAGAGTTATCAGCTCCTAAAAGAAAATGCAACAGCTCAACTTTTATTGGCATTACCCGATTTTAACAAAGTGTTTCAAGTAGATTGTGATGCAAGTGGAACAACCATTGGAGGAGTGTTAAGCCAAGAAGGACAACCCATAGCCTATTTCAGCAAGAAATTAAATGAAGCCAATATAATGTACTTGGTCTATGATCAAGAGTTTTATGCTATAATTCAAGTGCTTAAGAAGTGGAGGCAGCACTTATTAACCAAGTTACCAAGCTCGGGCCCTATAGCCCAGATGTGGGTCCGGGACCGGGTCCACTCCCAGTCTGGGGTCGGATTCGGCGCTCAGAAAATTCATAAGCTTATATTTTTCTATATTAATTTGGTTGCTTCAATCTATCGGTCGTGCCTATGATATGAATTTTTAGTGAGATTATTTTTTTATTTATGAATTCGGTGAAAGGTTTTAAATAAATTTATTGATTATTATATATGTTAATGTAATGCAATTAATTTATAATATATATTATTATATTATATATTAATATTGTGTATAATATAATATCTATTATATTTAATAGAAAAACGATCAACAACAACATAGATTGAATCATTACCTCTTCACATTCTTGGTAGCCCAATGACAAAATCCATACTCACCTTCTCCAATGGCTACTCAAGAATTGGTAATGGCCGGTAATGTCCAATATTTTGGCTTATTCATTTGGCATATTGACAAATGCTACATTGTTGATTCATATGCTTTAGAACCCTACCCGTCTTAGGCCAATAGTAATTTTCTCTTAACTGTGCTAATGTCTTATCCACTCCAAAGTGGCC